>NW_008331789.1:2126402-2181582 GCF_000622305.1 Nannospalax galili
TTCATTAGATTTTATTATAATTGAATTCTATCTTGTGTTTGAAAAGTATCCTAAGACACTGTCCTGCACTCCTATCTGGTCTATTTATCCTTTATGTTCAACCCAAATGTCATCTCCGTACTGTACTTCTTTATGATGGTGTCTGTTTTCACAAAAGAAAGAAGGGACTAAAATGTTTTAAGCAACCACTCTCTACTAGACCTCATATTAAGTGCTCTATGACAAAACATCAACCACATACATGTTTTTAAGACCAAGCAATTATTTTCCACCATATTTCTTGTCAATCAAAACAATATGCTGTTTGTCAGAATTCTTGCTTTCTTATGAATGCTTTCTTATGAATGGTGTTAATCATATAGTGTAGCAAGTCCTTCTCAAGAGTGTTGACTAAAGATTTAACCCTTCACCGGACCCATTTCAAACTCATACATAGACTTCCAAAATGTACTTCAGATTAAAAATGAAGCCTTATGGGTTCTTTGTCCAAAAATACAATTCACCGAAATGTTGCAGCTGCATGGGCAAACTGTTCAGTTATATTAAAAATAAATGCATATCTACAATTGCATTTACATTCTTGGGGCTAGGATATACTCTGTTTTTTGTGCTTAATGTGCCTGAATATATTTCCCTCCCAGCTCTTCCAAGTCAGTGCTTAACATCCCCACTGAGACTGACACTCTAATCCTCAGGGTTTATGCGAACACTGCCCCTGGTCTTCTACATTACATTGTTAATACATTGGGATTTAGAAAAGTACAATTTGAAGGAAAAAAAGAGAGAGGGAATAATTCTAGTGCCCATAATTTAAGATGGCAAAATCAGATCAATTAAGGCTGCCAACATAAGATATAATTAACACAGCCATTGTGTGAAGGGTATTGCAGCACATATGGTATGATATGTAAAACCAAACAATGTTTTTTATAATGTGTGAATATAGATATTTTCTAAAGTGAAAGATCAAATGGAAGCCTTACTTCTTTCTTGGACTGCATTTTAAGTATGACCCTGACTGTATCAAGAACCGATTTCCTATCTGATAATAAAATTGTCTGTTGAAATAGAAAGTTATAACCAGCGTTTTTTACTTTATATGTCAGGTTCTTAATAGTTTCCTAAATAACAAGGAACACTCTTAGTCAGTTGGCATTTTCCAGTGTTTTAATTGCCTGCTGTGATATAATTATTGTGACATTTTGGGATGTTTTTAACATCCTGAATTAAATATTCTGACATCCCACAGAGCACTTCATGAAAACAGTCAAACTGTATTCAAGTCATTAGCAGTCTGCAGCTGTCCTTTAATATTAAAATTATTTTCCAACACAAAACACAGATGAAAATTAAAGTATTTAACAACTTTGAGCTCAGGTTAGATTTGAGTTCTGTATTACCCTAATTTGTCAGGTAAGGGAGAGCAGAGTAACTCTGAGATTCTTCCATTAAACTTCATCTGAAGAGCCAAGCAAATTAGGGCCACCTCGTGATAAAAGATAATGAACAAAACGTACTGATTTCAAAAGTGCAATTAGCCTTGGATTACACAGCCACAGATTCTACATTAGAGATAATCACAAGAACATCACAGCTTTGTCTATTGTCCTGGATACCTGGCTTGCTCTATTTTATTCATTTATTTATTTATGTCACTTTTTTTCATAGGATATAGTCAAAAATAACCTGACATGATTTATCTAGTTGGTGTATTTCAAATACAGATTCTATCCTAAATCTCTTGTGACAAGATCCAAGGGGATTTCTGACAGGGAGGCCTAGCTGGAGGAATGAGTGATTAGTATATGGCCAATTCAACATTTTCATCTGGAGGTCTGATAAGTACCTATACTTAGTGCTTCTGAAACAAAACCTTTCCTCTTTGTATTAGTTATTTTTCCTGTGGCTGTGATAAAATATCCCAACAAAAGCATCTTAAGGAAGAAAGAGCTTACTTTTGTTCACACTTCCATAGTCCTTCATGGTGGGTGTCAAGATGGCAGGAGCTTAAGGCAGCTGCACACATTAAGTCCATAGTCAGGAAGTAGAGAACAATTCATGCTAGTGTTCAACTCACTTTTTCCTTTTTATTTGGTCCAGGACTTCAGCCAATGAAATGGTGCCACCCACAGTTAAGATATTCCCACTTCAAATAACCTAATCTTGAGAATCCCTCACAGGCATGCCCAGAGATTGAATTTATCTAGATAATTCCTCATAGGTATGCTCAGAGGCTTGTCTGCTAAGTGATTCTAGATCCTGTCAACTTGGCAATATTAGCCACCATGCCCTTGTCATTTTCTTCCTCTAAGCACTTCTGGGATGTCTTAAGTCATGATGAAATCCAAAACCCTTCCCATGACACCCAAGATCCTCCATGACATGACCCCACAGATATCTGGTAGATCTAGCACCTGACAGTTACTTCCTTACCTTCAAACTCCACAGACATTTCTATTTCTCAAATCTGGATATTATCTCCTACATTAGGATGGTTCCCTTAAGCCTGGATACCCAGTGTGATACTTAATCTTGTCAACTTGATGGGATTTTGGGGGGGAAAAAAACTCTAGAAAACCCTTTCTAATATAGAGCCCAAATTTATAGATTTTTTTTAATGGGCCAGAAAATACAGTAGATGGGGCTGGAGAGATGGCTCGGTTATTAAAAGCACTGGCTGCTCTTGGAGAGGACCCAGGTTTGGTTCCCAGCACTCACATGATAGCTAACAAACATCTGTAACTCCAGTTCCAGAGGATCTAATGTCCTCTTCTGACCTCCATGGTCATTTCATTACATGGGTGCACTTACATACAAGCAGGCAAAACACTCATACACATAAAAAAAATTTTAAGTAAATAAAATATTTTTAAAAGAAAGAAAATACCATTCATAAAGATACAACATACATAACAGAAAACAAAGAGCCCAAAGTTTGTCAATACTATCTGTAACAATAGTGGTTAAGATTCATATTTCAAAGAGCAGTACTTGTTTGAAATGTTTTTGCCAACTTCTGGTCATTTTAAACCACTGCCTGACATTTTCTGGAGGGGGACAGAAAATTCATACTAATTTGTACATTTCATGTGCTTAATAGTTAAATTGCTAAAATTCTTTCCAGTAATGTGTTTTATTTGCAAAAGCACTTGAGAAATTTACTCATTTTTAATTCATTTAATTAAAGCCCAGTAATATAACCTATGAAATTTCTCTTTTTTTCTCACTCCTGCTCTCTGATTTATTCTTAAGAATATTTTAACTACTCTCCCACAAAGAAATTATTCTGTTATCAGCCATGATATCATGATTGTGGGTAGCCATTAGTCTATTTTCTGCCTGTATAGAGTTAGAATATTTCATATAAATGAGATCATACAATATATGATCCCTTATTTTTGCTTACAGTTCAAGAGGACACAGTCCATCATGGCAGAGAAAGCATGACAGTAGGAGATAACTAGTTACACTGCATCTGCTCTCAGGAGAAGGGGAGTGATGAATGTTGGCACTCACCTCACTTTCTGCTTTTTATTCAGTCTGGAAGCCCTGCCTATGGAAAAGTGCCACCCACATTTAGAGTGGATCTTTCCATTTCAATTAATCTAATCTAGGAACTTCCTCATAGACAGGCCTAGAGATTTGTTTCCTTGATGATTCTAAATTCCATCAATATAGCAACAGAGATTTTATTGCCCCAACCCCTTGCCAATTTGATACTCAAATATATCATCAACACTGGCTCATAACAAAAGGCAATTCAGTTTCAAAAATCTCCATAGTTTTTAATAATTCCAACACTGTTCAAAAATGTAAGTGTAAAATCTGTTCTGAGACTCAAGTGACTTCTTTGAGCCCCTGTACAATAAAAATATTACATGCTACCAACATATAATGGGAAAGAGTAAACGTTCCCATTCCAAAACTGATGAATGGGGCATAGCACGGAAAGATCAATTAAAGCAGACAAAAGCCCAATGGGGAAACATAAAATTCTGCAGCTCCCTTTGGGCATCTGGGGCTGATGATAGAATCATCTGAACTCCAAAAGACTTAGGTAGACCAATCTCTCCAGCTCTGCTGTCTGCAGCACACATAGCCTCTTTCTTGGGTTGATTCTATTCTGGGAATGCAGCTTTTCTGAGCAGATGCCCGCATGGCATCTCCAACATCCTGGGGTCTTCATTTTAACTTAGGCTTCACTTCCCCAGCTTCACACTATGGCCTTTCAAGGCCTCCTTTCAGGGAATCCAATCCTGCTGTGTATTACCTGGCCTCAGCAGCCTGCTGGAACTTTGATACAAACCTGAAACCATGACTCCTTCACTCTTACATCTATCATATCTGTTAAAATCACATGGATGATAGCCCAAGATCCTTGAAGCATAGTTTTCATAACTGCTTCATGGATTCCAGGCTGACCCTGGGGATATAATTTCATAGGCATGTTTTTTTTTCCCCAGCGGGATCTCCATCAGTAGCATTCACAGTTTAAGATCTCCTTTCAGATAAAGTTGAATTCTTATAAGATGGATCCATCAGTGGGTGAGCTCTTACCCTACAGACACATTTCCTATTGTCCAGTGCAGATCACTAGATTTCTTATTAATAATGGCTCATCACTTTAACAATTACAACTGTTTTCCTTGCCTGAAACTTTAAACTGGTTCCTTTCTCTCACAAAACATCACGTTTTTTCACATCTTTCTGTTCCATTTGTTGCTTTCTTTTGCTGTAGACCTAGATCAGAGCAATGAACAACTATTACATAGCCTGAATATTATTTTGTCTTGAAATTTCTTCTACCAAACTAGTCCATTATTTTTTAATTCAAGTTCTCAGGAAACACAGAATGAAGCCAGACTCTTTGACAGAACATAACTTTAATGGTCTATATCCAAGTTCCTGATAAAGTCCTTGTTTCCTTCTGAAAATTCATAAGCCAGGCTTCCACTTTCTACATTTCTTGGGGCATTCTGGTCCTCTAAACTCCCACAAAAATTTCCCATTAATTTCTGCCCATCAAATTCAAGGGTTTTTCTAGCCCAAAGTTCCTAATTCTTCTACATTCCTCCAACAAACGAGTTCCAAATGTTTATGAACCACTTGGTCAGGTTAATAACAACAACCCCGCTCCTGGTACCATTTTTCAGTATTAATTGCTTTTCCTGTTGCTGGGATCAAATATCTGAGAAGAGGCAATTTAAGGAATGAAGAGTTTATTTCACCTTACAGCTCAAAGGGGTGCAGTCCATCATATCAGGAAAGGCATGGTCACAAGACTGAGGTAGCTAACCACAGGATAGTCACAGTAAGGAAGTAGAGAAAAATAAGCACTCTTCTTTCTTTAAAAAAAAAAAAAACTTTTATTTACTTATTTACTTTATGTGTATGAGTGCTACATCTGCATGTATTTAAGTGCACCTACATCACACAGTGCCCATGGAGGCTGGAAGAGGGCATCAAATCCCCAGAACTGGACTTACAGATGGTTGCTAGCCACTATTTGGGTACTGGGATTTGAACCTTGATCTTCTGTAAAAGCTCTTAACTGTTGAGCCATCTCTCCAGCACCCCCTTCTTTCTTTTTAGTGTTGAAGATATAAACTATAATATATATGCTCTACTTCACTAAATATACACAAGGTCATGGGGTCAGGATCACTGAGCATGCATTACTATGTGAAATTTCCACATTTTCACCATAATAACTTACTTATTAGTCACAAAACATTCACAAACTAAGAGAGAGTTTCATTCTCAATCTATACATCAAAAATTGACAAAGCAACTGTTTTCTCATTATCTAGTGAAATTAATATATTCAAGTTCCAATATTTCTTTTTGTGCCCCATTTTGGAATCTTTGTTCTAGTGAAGGAACTTGTTATGTTTTCAAAAAATAAAATCACAACACAATATAATGTGATTTGCAGTTCTCAGAACAGATTCACTATCTACTAAGAGTTTTCTGCACTACGTGTCTCACTGTTTTTTTCTTTTTTTTTTAATCCTCACCTCCTTCTAAGCAGTCTTCTTCCGGTCTAGTGAATGCCTCTTCTGGGACAAAAGAATGGTATTTCTTAGTCTTCATAGTTCTCAACCCATTTTCTATTGTCAACACAATTACTATGCCTACTTCCTCTTTTTTTTGTTTACTGAAGGATAATTTACTTAACATAAAATGTGTACTTTTCAAATGTAAAGTTCAGTTCTTTAAAAATAAATTTACAGTTATTCAGTCATTGCCACAATCCAGTTATAGAATATTTCCATTATCTCAAAACTATCCTTTCAGTTACTTTACCCATTTCAGAAAATAATCATGCATATTTTTCTTTAAAGTTCCCTTTGTTTGGTCCTATGACAACATATTCAATTCCCATCCTGTCTTTTTTTAACCATTCTTCTTTGGTGTCCTTTGCTTGCCCCTCCTATTCTATTGAACCCTTACATGCTGACATTCACTGAAATGTGTTCCTAGGTCCTCTTTCCTTGTTCTGTGTGCTCTCCTTAAGCCAATTCATTTACTGCATGACTTTAATAACCCTCTCTCTGTGTCAAAATCCATTCTCCCTCATTTCTTTCCTGAGCTCTAGGTCTTTACCTATTCTCTTAAGTGATAGTTACGTTGCACTTGGGTGCCTCACAGACCCTCATATTTAACATATCTGAAATTGAACTTTGTATTCTCTATCTACCCAACACCTTTTCATCAATCAGTCCCCATTTCTCAGTAAAGATACCAACAGTAGCTCACATCAGAAAACCTCAGCATCATCCTAAACACTTCCCTCTCCCTAACATACCCAGTGCATGCCTTGTTCTGTCCACGGACTGAGGATATATGCCTAAGTATTGGTATTTCTTACTTGCGCAACTGCAGTAGTACCCTAATTGTTTTCTCTGCATCCACTCTAAGCCGTTCAACTTTGCCCCATACTGCTATCATAGTATTGAAGCTCAATACAGCTTAAAATGTCTTAATAGTTTCTATAAACTTTAAAGCAGATTGCAAACTCTTTAACACAGTCTCCACAGTCCTGCATGGTCAGATCTATATGGACCCCTCAAGCTCATCTGCACCCTTCCTGTTCTTTCTTGATCACAGATCCCACCACAGCCATAGAGCCCCAAAGCCTCCTATCTTGGGTATTTTCCTTTGCCTGAAGTTCTACTCCCTGAATCTCTCCCTCTCTCACCTCAGGTTTTATTTTCTATTGCTACCTAAAAAGGATCCTTCCTTCCCTGATTTGGTGTTCTTGGTCAGTTTTCCTCCAATACTTCCTCACAGTCACAATGGAAATTAGAGCCAAATAGAAATTTTAAGAGATTAAAAACAGATATGACTCAGAACAACTTAAATAAAGGGAAAAGACCTCAGTAGAACTATACTCAACTCCAAATACACTCTGGGCCAGTGGGAATTCATTGCTAAGGAGCAAAGTGAGAATGAGGGATGAGAAATCACTAAGAGGAATCATCAGTAGTTAGGAGGATTCTGGCTAAACTGAGCTAGGAGTCTTGCTGAAAACAGGCAAGAGTAGGTAGACATCACTGGAAATGTGGGGCTTAAGGATGAAAAACCCATTTAGATGTCTGATAATCAGATACTGAATTTAGGGCGTTCTAAACTGATTCTCCAGAGTTTTTGCTAAAACTTGATTTTACAAGGGCATACATGGAAGGGCCTAGGAGAAGAATCAGGAATTTTGCTTGAGCAAAGCAATTTGTCAATATTTCTCTATGCTTTACTTTGTATCATTGATCACAACTGTGACCAAATAATAGTCTGTATTATTTAACGTCTACTTCACTCCCTAGACTGTAATCTCCAAGACAACCAGAGATATAACAGATTTTTTTCCATACCCTTAGGATCTGGCTCAGTGCCTGACCCAGAGAAGCACTCAATAAATACTTATCCAGGGGCTGCATGGTTTCCTTTAGTCCTGATAGCAATCCTGAAAGGTAACCAAGATTAAACCAAGATCATTTATACTGCCTAGGTAAAGAAACTAGAACTCTGAGGAGTGGGTAACTTGCCCAATATCAATCATAGAGTACTCTGAAAGCATAAATAGAATGATGCATTGAGCAATTTAGAATGTCTATTTAATCAAAGTTGAGCAATGAATAATGATGTTCATTGTCATTAATACTGTTCAGTTTTTAAACAAGTCTCCCAGCAAGGAACAAAAGAAGTTCGTCAGCTTAAGGAAGCAGAGCTCCAAGTGTGCATCCAATTCTTAATTCTCAAAAAATGTTTATATAGTAGAAATTAACATACATTTAGTTTCTTCATCCTAGCCCATGGCCAGCCTATTATTTGTACACACCATACAGAGATAACTGGTGGAAGGAATCTAGGCTTTTCCTACTTACTCTTATTCAATCCCTAAATGATAAATAAACTGCTGTGAATGAAGGACTCACCGGATGCTAGACAACATGAGGCATATGGTAAACAATGCAGTTCCTAACATAAATGTGTGTTGATCGGATAGATGAATGAACTGAAACTTGGACTCCTATCTTTCTAATTCAGATTTTACATAGAAGTTCTTTAGCCTCTCTGTACACAAGTTTACATGAGATACTCTTTCATTTATAATACTACCTGCCCAGACAACCTGCTTCCACCAGTGCCAAAAGAAAACCAAGTAATTAATTTATTGGAGTCTGGTGGATATAATGTGAGTCAGCTTTCCATAGTCAAGATTTAAAGGAGATGCCAGGCCTTTAGTCCCAGCACTCAGGAGGCAGAGGCAGTCAGAGCTCTGTGAGTTCAAGGCCAGCCTGGTCTACATAGCGAGTTCCAGGCCAGCTATGGCTACAGAGAGACCCTGTCTCAAAAGAAAGAAAGAAAGAAAAAGAAAGAAAGAAAGAAAGAAAGAAAGAAAGAAAGAAAGAAAGAAAGAAAGATTTAAAGGAGATACATGAAAATGTGGAAGGTGCTGCTGTTACAGGGATCTCTAGTAAAGATGTGAAAATTAGCATATTCTTTAGAGGAACTAAATTTGTCTGGCTGGAGAGATGTTAAATGTTATATTTGTGCCCCAAAGCAAAATTACAATGAACATAAGGGTATTAGTTGACATCCCTGAAATGACAACTTCTACATACACTGTTCTTTTCCCGACTCCCTTCCTCTCTTTCTATGCTCTCTGGTAAAAGCCTGGGATGGATAAAATGGAAAGTCACTACATGCTAATGCATTGAATATATTAATCAACATTTGTTTTGAACTTTGTTTTAAATTAGTGGTGAGACTTTCATAATGAAAGCTCATGAGAAGGCTGTGTTTGTGAATAATGTTGGTTAATAATTGACTGACCCTACAAACTCACCAGGCACCATATAGAATAAGCATGTGACTATAGATTGTCCTTTATGACTCTGTGTTATTTATCTGATATCATAGGTCTGAGGGTGCATTCTTATAAATGGTAAAATAAAATATACAAAATAATAAAAAGAGACACAAATCTCGACAGATGGAGACATGAAGGGTTAAGATTGAAATTCCTTCTTTAAAGTCACAGCAATGGGATGAAGGTAGAAAAATGTCAAACAAAAGGGAGGTAAAACAAATTAAATTCACCAGCATAGACGGCTTATGTCAAAATCTCAAAGGTGAGTAGAAAGGCCTTTGAAGTCTAAATAAAGATGGGAAAATATCAATAATTATACTTTCTATTTATCACTTTCAGGAGTTGGAGACATTTTACAAATTTTAACTCATTAATCTTCACAACATGATTGTAAGTCAAGTGGATGACAACTGGTCTACCTTGTTTCATAGAAAAATTATGAGACCCAGGGGGCAGAATGAGTGTCAGAGATGTCACACCATGCCTGTGGGGTAGCCAGGGAACAAATCTAAGCCACAGCTAGCAATTATAAATGCAGACATTAAACCCATAGAAACTCAAACCCACAAAAAAATCTGCTATTATAACACAACCTAAAAGTGTAAGCCTGAGAAACGGTTCCCTTCTAATGAGCCACTGAGGCTATGATTCTCTGGTCTGTTCCTTTTAAGTGTTAATGAGAATTCTTCATTTGTTGCCATTCCCAAAAAAAGATCAAAGTCAGGCATGGTACTGTGACTTGTATTGCCCCTCTATAAAATTATTAAATAGGCCTATCCTGTTAATTTCTGGCTTGACCCTCTAACTGCTTTAGCCAATGAAATGTAAGCAAAAGTCTTATCTGTCACATTTGAAAGAAAATGTAATGGTTAAGACATAGCTAACCATGTATATTTTCCCTGTGGCACAAGATCTGTTTATAGCTGCTAAACCAGTTTGCTGAAGGTCACACCCCAGGAAATAGGTAGAACTGAGATTTGAACAGTTATTTGGACTTCAACACCTGTTCTCTTAACCGTTTCCCTATATTTCATCAGTATAATAGTGTGACTTCAGAGGCAGGAAGAATTGCTAAGTAGAAACTTTGTCAACAACTTCCTTAGTCCTTGGACAAAATCTGGCATGGATTTTAAAGGCAATAATTGATTAAATGTTCTGTTTATTCTCTATGTTTGTTTAAGGCTTTATGAAATAGGTACATTTAAATAATTGGTAGAAGTCTACTTTATTTTAAGGAAAAAGTAAGCACCTCTATCTGACTAACACCTGTCCCCTAGCTTTTCAACTCGAGTTCTTCATGATAATCTAGTTAACAATCTATGAACCAGTGTTTTGACTCCTACCAACCATTAAGTCCCTAGTTTTTTCCTTCTTTTTTTGTTGTCTTCTTAAAAGTTCTTTGCCATGGCCTGTTTTAAGAGTTGCTTGAAAAAGCCACACCCACGTTAAAAATTCTGTAGACTTACTGACATATTCGAAATTTGTGTTGAGGAGAATTGGAATGTTGCAAATTGAAAGCCAAAATTGTCTTCAGCTATTTTCAGCCTCTATAAAAGCCATTTCTCACCCTCCTCTACATCTGACCTAACATCCTTTTGGCTATTAGACAAAATCTTTGGAACTTGGCAAACCACCAGCTTCTACCAATTCGAAAGCTAAGGATGTCATCAGATAGCATCTGAAACCTACATCATTATTTTGCTGTAATCCATGTATGTATTTGGCAATACAGCAACTTGTGACTATCCTTTGTGATCATAGAAATTAATGTCACTTATTCTCCACATTTTTACCAGTTGTGGCTGTCTGTAATTGTCTCCATCTATTGCAAAAAGAGGAGTCTTAAATGAGACAAATAAGTAGGAGCTACGCTTAACTGTGGGTTTAAAGATAAATGTTTAGGATTCATTTAGAAATTGTTTTGATTTAGGGAAATGGCAGTAGTAGGTTCTCCTCTAGGGTCTATGACTTCTCTATCCATGGGTATGGATTATGGTTATGTTTCTCCATTCACGGTTATGTTTAAAGTACCAGGCATACATTCCTTCCTACTGAGCAGGCCTTAGATCCAGCTAGATAGTTGTAGGCAGCATCTAAGTCAGAAGTGCAATTATTGCGCTGTTAGGGATATCTTGCTGGGCCAGTCATTGCTGTGGTTCCTAGGCTTTACAGCTGGGTGGGACTTTTGGTGACTTTCTCCCTTGGCAGCTTGCACAGCACCTTCTAATACTATGAGAGCTGGTCTTAGGGAGGAGGCTTCTAAGTCAGTTCCAGCTCAGTTCCTTAAAGTCCTGTGTCTAAAGTGTGTTGTGTCTTCACTAAGTCTTACCTCCAGTTCTTGGAGGCAAGTAGGAGAAATGGCAATAACCTATACTGTTTGGGGAGTTTCTTTGAGTACCCTGACCAACAACTTGAAGAGAGAATTCCAAAATCTGGCACTGGAGTTTTGTTAGATAGTATATGGTTCTTGTGGGGGAAGCATTATCACCCATGTGTCACAATTTGAAATATATATACAATTAAGTATGTTTATAAAATAATGCTTCCCTATGTTTTTTTCCAAACATTCTGGGTGTTATTTATCTCTCCTTCTTCCCTCTATGTTACTTTCTCTCCCTACCTACCTAGTTAAAGCACACCCATACTGATGAAGCTAAAGTAACCCCTATACCTAAAGCTTGGGAAACATTGCAGAAGAGGGGATAGAAAGATTATAAGAGTTGGAGGACCAGGAAGCCTGCTGCTTGATAGTGTCTTCCAATAATGACTGGGAAACTCTACCCATGAAATCTCAACAATATGGTTGCCTATATAAGACCTGCACAATGACAGCCCCAGATGACATGCCAACATGGGTGGGGGAAATTCACAAGGTCCCACCTCTACATGAAGAGATACAGGCAGTCAATGGCTGCTTAAAGAGGGAGAATCAGTTTTCTCCAGGGACAAGTTTCCCAGTAGGTTATCCAGTCCCAAGTAGTCAGCCCTAAACACACATACATAATAACATCTCTAATGGACTCAGTAGGCTGCTTATACACACACACACACACACACACACACACACACACACACACAACAACAACAACAACAATAATTAAAAAGAGGTCAGAATGTTGAAAGGGAGTGAGGGAGTGTGGGAGAGTTCTGTGGGAGTGAGGTAGGGATGAAAATGACATAAATACAGTACTCATATATGAAATTCTCAAAAAATAAACTAAAAATCAAAGGCCAAGCATGGCAGCACAAACCATTAATCCTAGCACTTGGGTGGCAGAAGCAGGTGATTCTCTGTGAAACCAGCCTGGTCTACATAGTGAGTTCCAAGCCAGCTGGGGCTACAGGAGACCCTATCTCAAAATAACAAAATAAATAAATAATGACACGTTGTGCTTTAAAAATGTTAATGTCACCACTTCCATAGTGGAGCATGTCAGTCAAGGCAACCTGAGTCTACACTCCTGGGTCATGATCATTCATATTTGACTCAGAATAAACTCTCTTAGTCATTTTGGAATGAAAGTTACATTTTATTTCAAAGTTTATGCCCACCTATTCAAATCTTGAAACCCTATCTCCCAATGTGATGGTGTTTAAAATGAGCCCTTTGCGGAGTAACTAGGTTTTAAATGGGTTACAAGGACAGGCCCCTATGAAGGGATTAAATCCATATAAAAAGAAACCAGTTTGCCCTCTTCACCAGCTGAAGACACATTAGGAAGGCAATCATGTGAAGCCAGGTTGAGAACACTTACCAGCCTGCTGCCACCTTGATCTTGGATGTCTCTGTCATGGAGAAGAGAAATAAGGACCAGTCATTTAAACTGTCAGTCTATTGTATGCCTTTATAGCTTGACTAAAGTACCCTTCTAAAAGATTCTTTATTGCTTAGTTGTTTTTTTTTTAATTCTTGAAACAGATCCAAGGTATAATTTTTAATACAGGCTCCTAATCCAAGTACTTTGTTTTCTTTTAACCATCATCGGCTCCATGAACCCAGTTGCTCAGCACCCAGATCTAAAGTCATTCTTGATTCTTCTATTTCACCCACTCACTTCTTTGGATTCATCAACATATCCTTCTACTCTGTCTCCAAAACATACCCTAGAGTCCTGCAGTCCACCATTGCTTAATTGTTCTACCACTGCTCACAAACTGTGAGCCTACACCACCACTTCTAGGACAACAGCATTAGATCCCTACAACAACCTTGCTTCCAATCTGGACCTCCTACAAACTATTCTCGAAGAAAAGCCATGGTAATCTTTCTCAAAGATAAGTGAGACTGTGCCTCCTCCTTTTCTTCCACTTCCAAGAACTTCCTATCCATGGAGGACTGGTCAGTATGGAGTAACTAGCATGGAATCACTGACACATGGTTGGAAAGAGAAGTAACATTGCTGATCTCTTAAGTATTGTAAATCTCCTCTAGGACACCACTGCTCACAACACACTTAGAAAATGCAGAATCCTTACTGTACAGATAGATTCAAAGCCCTACATGATTTTCCCCTGTTGCCCCTCTGACCTCACAATTCTTCATGTTCACTGCTCTCCAACAGTAAATTAAAGGGAAGATTAGAAAATTAAGAACACAGAACAGGAATTAGATAAGTCTGGGCACCTCAAGCCCCAGAATAGTTGTAGTACCAGTGTTGAGAGATGCAGTTATTATGTGTGCCATACATGATGTATACTGAGCAGTATTCTAAGTCCTTTAGATATTCTAACTTATTTCTCAAAACAGCCTTCACAACTAGGTATTAATGAAACCATTTCAGAAATAAGGAAAGTTGTGCATAAATTTAAATAACTTCCCTAGCTATGGTCACTGAAAATTAACCAAGAGTTAAATCAGGCTATTTTGTTCCTGAGTCTCTCTCTGAGCCTCTCACTGTACTGCATGCCTTTTCTGCTGGTCGTCACTTCAGAGTCCCGCATGACTTCAACCATTTTTGTAATTTTGCATTATTTCTCCAGGGTTCAGGTCCTGGGAGAGGTACCACATTGAAATGGTTTGGTTTCTATGCCCAGCCCTTGGCCCAGGAAAAGCATGTCACTTTTCTGACAGACCTTCTAAAACCGCACAGAAAAGTTCAAAAGGAACTCTCCCAAAGGAGCTCAGGGTGCATCAAAAAAAGCACCCAAATTTTAAAAGTCTCTACCATATCATTTGATTCACATTTCTAGTTAAATTTCTAGGATTTTTCTAAGATCCTTCTCACTACGTGATAGGTCTGTGATTTTTCATAAATTCTCTAATAGGCAAGAGCCAGCACAATACACTAGTACAATTTCCAAAAAAGGAAAAACTAAAAAAGCAAGAATGAAACCTGAAGACTCTTTCTGACCTTCTAATATGTATCAGAGCACTGTGCTACTGCAGGAACTCTTTCCCTGGGGTGACATAAACAAATATCTACCTCCTCCTTATAAGATATCAATGCCAAACCAAAATATGATTCCACCAAATTCCGACTTAGAGAATCAATGAGTTACTAGGTTTCCTTGCAGAGCATCGATGTGGGGTTACTTACAAGAGTATAGGTGACCCCAAGACAGCTGTACCACCAGAAAGTCCTCACCAGCATGGATGACTGCTTCCCTGTAGCTGCACGGATGGCGTCACGCTCGAGTTAACCCTCTACAGTTTATGCACTCTTAGCACCCTGTGGCATGCTTTTATTGTATGACTAAATGCACCCTTCCCAATGATTCTTTGTCCCTCATTTTTTTCTTAAATTTTTTAATATTTTTATTTTTTGTGTATGAGTGTATTGCCTGTATGTGCGTAAGTGCGCCTGTGTCCTGCAATGCCTGTGGAGATTAGAAGAGGGCATCAGATCTCCTGGAACTGTAGTCATGGATGGTTGTTAGCCACCATGTGGGTGGTAGAATCAAACCTGGGTCCTCTGCAAGAGCAGCCAGTTCTCTTAACTACTGAGCCATCTCGCCAACCCCTCAACTTTTTTCATATTCTGGAAATAGATCCAAATTATAATTTTTTAAAAGAATATTTTATTTTTATGTGTATGAGTGTATTGTCTTTATGTATGTAAGTGCACTCATGTCATGCAATGTCTACAGAGGTCAGAAGAGGGTGTCAGATACCTTGGAACTGGAGTTACAGACAGTTGTTAGCTGCCATGTGGGTGCTGGGAACTGAACCCATGTCCTCTGTAAGAGCAGTCCATGCTCTTAACCCCTGAGCCATCTCTCCAGCCCCTAAATTTCATTTTTTTAAATACAAGCTCCTACTTCAGGTCCTGAAACCATATGCAGTTAGGATAGAACTATATACAAACAGCTGGGAAGTGTAGGATGGAGCAACAGGACTCTCAGGTGAGGGCCCAATGACCCTCCCTGCACTGGCCTTCCATGAGGGAAAGTCAGTAATCAACAAACCCTATCGCAGGGGTCTCTTGCAAGCAGTTACATGTGTTCCAATGAAACGATGGCTGTTATGCTCCAATGAAAGTGTTCCACAGCATATGGTAACAGCTTTGTATATAAACTCATTTCTCTCTCTCTGCCCTGAGATGTTCCACACGTGAGGACTTGAGAGGTGAGAAAGATCTAATGATTTGCCCAAGGTCAGGCAGCAAATAAAGCTGAGACTTAAACTCCAATTTTTCAGATTAGAATCTTAATTTTCTTAATTTATAAACTATTAAGATATGGTTGACTGTATAAAAACTAGAGCAGTTCTTTTGGAAGTGTGAAAACAATTCCAAGCGTATGTAATATACATAACATGCAAATGATGTTATAATAAAAATCTGAGAAGATTAAATTAAATCATAAATGTGAAAGTATCTTAAAAATTAAAAGCACTAATCAGATGGAATATACTAGTCTATAATTGGTACAATGATATTAAAATCATACAGTGATTATAAAATGCATTGACTCAGTGAAATGCCAAAAAGGACTACCTTTTATAACAAAAGCATCATAACCTTGAACTTTTTTATAATCACATGTTTCAGGTGCTGATAACTCTGTGATCTCAACCCAGAAAAGGAAAGCAGAAGAAACATTTGAGGAGAAAAAAAAGGTTGAATGTTGATGATGTTTCCTAGTCTCAAATCAAGTGTGTTGTCCATGCAACTTAAACCTCCCAAGAAAGCAAAAAGATTAGTTCACTTACAGAGAAGTTT
The DNA here is from genome assembly GCF_000622305.1 of Nannospalax galili. NCBI lineage: Eukaryota > Metazoa > Chordata > Mammalia > Rodentia > Spalacidae > Nannospalax > Nannospalax galili. Next base: position 2,142,936 of record NW_008331789.1, read on the forward strand.
TTAAATATTTATTAATCCTTTGAGAAATTTCATTCAATGTGTTTTAAGCATATTCACCTCCAATTCCTCCTCTTAATTCTTCCCAGATCCACCCCCACGTCCCCACCTCACTCCAACCTTGTGTCTCTCTTTTTTTAATTTAATAACCCATCGACTCCAATGTGTGCTGTCCATATATTTCTGGGTGTGAGGCCATCCACTGGAGTGTGGTTGACCTACCAGGAGCCACATCCTTAAAGAAAACTGACTCTCCCTTTCCCAGAAACCATCAACTGCCCATAGCTGCTCTGTTAGCAACGGGAGCTCATGACCCCCTCCCACTCCATACTAGAAGGCCGACTGGCTTGATCACATGCAGAATTTATGTAGGCAACCAAGGCTGCTGTGCAGTCATGAGTACAGTGGTCCTGTCAGGTCCAGAAGACACTGTTTTGCTCCAGTCCTCCCTGACTTCTGGCTCTTATAATTTTTCTGCCCCTTCTTCCTCAATGGTCCCTAAGCCTAGGGAAGTGAGAGTGATATGGATGTCCCTTTTGTGACTGAGCACTGCACAGGCACCTATTCTCTGCACTTTGACTAGTTGTGAGTTTCTTCTACATTAACCAACCTCCGCTGCAGAAAGAAACACAGAGAAATTTTTTTAGACTTTTTAAAAAATATTTTATTATTTTTATTTTATGTGTATGTGTGTATTGCTTGCATGTATGGAAGTGCACCCATGTCGTGAAATGCACGTAGAGGTCAGAAGAGGGCATTGGATCCCCTAGAACTGGAGTTACGGATAGTTGTTAGCTGCCATGTGGGTGCTGGGATCTGAACCTGGGTCTTCTGCAAGAACAACCAGTGTTCTTAACTGCTGAGCCATCTCTCCAGCCCCAAGAAACACAGAGAAATTTTTTAACAACAATAACCGCTTCCTTTGATTGCTTTAATGATTGCTTTAATGAAGGGGAAGATAATGCAGGGAAACTTTTTTCTTAAAATATAGAAAGACATGCAAAGAGAGCAGCATAATAAACAAATCAATAATTAGGCTTATAAATCCACATATACTTATCAATTTGTGAATATTTGGGGGAGCACAGGAGAGCTATGTCTATGTGGACATTACCTATATACCACATGTAGAGCAGAAATACAAGGCTAGGACTTTCAACCAAAGGTAATTCAGATTAAGTCATCAACTAATTACATGACTCTGGCCAAGTCATTTGATTCCCCTTTGCCCTTTGGTCCACTCCCCCCACCCCCTCCACCTCACCCCCGGTTAGGCACTACATAGTGAATCCCTGAAAACCAGATGTTACATCAAAGTCAGTATTTCCTGGAGGCCAGCTTTGCTGACTTCTTTGAAACATACTAAATTTAGAAGTAGCATGCAAATAACATTGCTCAGATTAAACTCGCTTATTAGTGGTCCAGATGATAATCAAAAGCAAGCAGATGGTCGCTTAATGAAAGTTATTGGAAGGAAGGCATCTTTAAATATAGGATTTGTGTGAAAAGTTTGCTTTTTCTTGCAAGTTATTTTGATGATTACATTAGAACACTGGCGTCTCTTTTCAGAATATAACTTTGTGGAACCTCACATAGGCATGTTGGGAAAGATCAAAGCTTTTCAGAGCCAACAAAGGTTTCTCCAAGTCTAGTAAGCAAAACTGTGCAGTTAAAATGGAGATCAAAGCCTTAAAAGAAAGCATATAGTTACTGTGCCAGACTGTATAATTCAAGCAATCAGAGCTATCAATTATACCATGCTTTTAGAAATCTGACATGTGAAACCGAATCTATACCCGTGCCAAAACAAGGAATTGTTTGTTTATATAAAAAACTATAATGCCATTCCTTATAATCCAGAGTACACTAACATGTTTAAAACAGGATCTGATTTTTTTTTAAAAATCATGCCACTCTCTTTGTTCAGTAGGCTATACAGTTAGCAGTTATATCTAATCCCCTTCTACATGGAAAAGAGAATTACAAACTACATTCTAACCAAGCAAAATAGCATTCTATATGTCTACCAGAAACTCGACTAGCATCAGCTTAGTTAATGACATTAACTAGAATTAGTACTATAACTAATAGTAAGCAAATAATTCTAAAATGATAGGTGCCAGTCAATTTTCACGAAAGGCATTTGTCTCTGGGCAGGGTGGCACATACCTTTAATCCCAGCAGAATGCAGAATCCTTTTCTCCAACCAGAAAGTCAGTTGCAAACACTTAGCAACACACCATTGCTCTGAGTTCTGTTATTAACATTTCAATTACTTAGCTGACAACTTTATGTCTAGTTAAAAGTAATTTATATTCATTTCTTTCTATACAAATAGCTAGTAATCTACAGATCCTTTCTCACTCAGGAAGCAGAGGTGGGTGGATCTCTGTAAGATTGAGGCCAGTCTGGTCTACATAGTGAGTTCAGTTCAGATAGGGCTACAGGGAGACCCTGTCTCTCTAAATAAATAAATAAATAAATAAATAAATAAATAAATAATCTGTCAAAAACTATTATACACACACTAGTCTTCCTAGCATAAAACTCAGATTGACAAATAATGCCACAAGGTTATTGTATGGTTCAATATCTATCTAGAACACAAAACCAGGTGAGGTGGCACACATCTGTAATCTTGATACTTGGGAGGTACAGGCAGGAGGATCAGGAGTTCAAGGTCATCTTTGGCTACATGGCAAATTCAATACCAGCCTGGGCTAAATGACTCCCTGCCTCAAAAAAAAAAAAATCTATCCAGAATGCCAAAACCAGCCTAACTCTTTATATAGAAAGAAAGGAATATAAAGTACTTTTAACTAGACATAAAGCTGTTAGCTAGGTAATTTGAGTGGTCACAAGAGAACCCCAAGCAGTGGTATGTTGCTAAGTGCTTACAACTGGCTCTCTGGCTGGGGAAAAGGGATCTGAAGTATTTGCCAATTTCCAGGGTTTAAATGATCCCACCATGGCTGATTCTTAGCTACCAATAGTTTAAACACTACTTGAAACAGTCATGAAATTTTCAAGAAGCAGCTAACAACCCAGGGGCTGAGGAAAAAGGAAGAAGCTGGAATTACTAAAGTGCGTTTGGAGGTGCAGCTTGCAGAGACATAATTTAGAGCTCTGAGGAAGGGCCGCTCGCTGCTCAGCTGCTCCTATAGTAAAGTGAAGGGAAGCTGCATAAGGTTTGTCTGATGTATCTGTGTTAGAAACTGCCAGCCAGGTTCAGTCCCTCATATCAGAAGAAACTGTCACTTCCTGGGATGGACGAGCATGCTAGAACAGGGACAGAAAGTAGAACAGAAGCCAAAAGGAAACAGACAGCGTCTATACCATTTTTCTCTTCTATTAGCAGTCGTCCCTTAGCCCCCCCATAATGGGAAAGTCATGGGGAACTGCCAACAGTATGAAAACATTTGCCAAGTCTCATCCCTATATTTGGACACCAAATCTAGAAAGAATAAAGATGAAAGTGTTTTAATAACTGCCAAATTTATAATCAGAAGAATAAGACTTTATAACTCTCTATAATTTGCAAAGAATTAAAAATTCATTTGAAACAATAACCATCATATATTACTATGGGTTTATAATGTGTTAGGAACCACGCTAAATATGTTGAATTTATTTTTCATTCTTTGAAAGCGTCATACAAGTATATAATGAATTTTAGTCATTTTTACCCCTTACTGCCCTGGCTCATTCTCCTTTTTCTTGCATTCAAACTCTTCTTCTTCCCAAAAAGTCCCTCTTCCTACTGTCATTTCATTTTTGTGTATGTGAGACCCAATAAGTCTAATTAGGGTTGTTTGAATGAGCATGGGTGGGAGGTTATTTACTGGAGCATGGGCAACTTAACAGTGGCTACACCACTGAAGAAAATAACACCCCTTTCCCAGACACCATTCAGTATCAATAGTGTCTCACTAGGGGTGGGGCCTCATGAGCCCTTCCTTCATTGATGATGAACTATTGATTGTGAAGATCTTATGTCTGTGATCACAACCAGTGCAGGTCTTGTGTTAGTGATCACAGCCATAGTAAGCCTGTGAGTACAATGGCCATGTCATGTCCAAAAGATATCTTTCTGCAACACACTTCCCCATCCTCTGGGTCTTCCATTCTTTCTGCCTTCTCCTCTATGATATTTCCTGATCAGTTAAAACCCAACACTCCCCCATCCCTTATTCACACACACACACACACACACACACACACACACACACACACATTGATAGGGAGAAAAGGTAGAAATTTATTTCAAGGATTTAACTTACACGATAGCAGAAACTTGGTTAGGCAAATCTGAAATCTACAAGGGCTGTCAGGACAGACAGGCTGAACACTCATCTGCAGTAGTGAGTGATGCAGTCCCGAGGCAGGATTCCCTTTTCCCTTAGGGAAACCCTGGTTCTGCTCTTCAGGCAGTTCACAAATTGGATCAGGCCATTCAGACCATTCAGAACAACATCCCTTAACTTAGATGGGGACAGCAGGTTAATGTGATACATTAATTACATCTATGAAATGAATTTATAGCAACACTCAAACATTTTGGATTGAATGATCTGGGATTAGAGTTTAGCCAAGCTGATGAGTACAGATGACAGTCATATTCACCCATCTCTTCCCTCTGTGTGCTCTGAGTACAAATGAAGTTGTGAGAGGGATTTTCCCAGGAGCTGTTCAAGGTGGTGGTCCTATTTCACCTCTTCCTCTTCTCTCTCATTCTACCAAGCCTGTAGAGCCTTTGTCTGGCTCAGGCCTGGCTAGTTGTCAATGTGGAGTATACTTGGTATATGGAAGAAGCTCTTCTGGATAAACAACCAGGACTAGCGTAAAATATGTGAAAGGAAAATGCATGCTATGGAACCATCTAGAAACAGGATAAGCACAAAGTTTATTATTTTAGAAATTATGTGGCAATTTTGGAACACTAAAGACTAATAAAGAACTTCAACTCTTAATTTTTTCTTCCTTTCTTTTGACTTAAGTGTGCAAAATAGACATTAGTACTCAGGCCTTATAATCAACTAGGAGTACAGGTCAAATGACCTTAAGCAACTTCTGTGAATCTGAGTTTCTTCAGCTGGAGCATGTGCAGTCACTTCAGAGATTCGTTATAAGGATGAAATGAGAAGACACATATGGAAGTGCACAGCACAGAGAGAAGCATATTATCAAGTGTTGGGGTTTTTTAAGTTGATTGATGTACTGACAGAGTAGGAAAGAAGAGATAAGCAACTTATGATCCTTGTCTTTGAAGGCTGTACAAGCCAATGAGAAACTGGTATGCACACAGTTTCAACACAGTGAAGAAGTACAATAAAGGAGGAAGCCAAGAAAGGGGTAAGTATGCCAACCTGAAGCTTCACAGCAGGAATCATATGAGCTGTCCTTCAAGGGACCAATAGTATTTTACTGGTCACAAAAGCAAGGAAGGGCATGCAAGCCTGATGAGGAACATAGGAAGAGAGCAAAGATAAAGATGAGCAAAATGTGCCTAGCAGAACAGCAAACAGGGCAATGTGGATAGAATATCCATGTGTGTGGTGAGTGTAGGAGAGGTAGGAGAAGGGGAGGGAAGGGAGGCGGAAAAGTGAAAGGATGGCAAGAAACAGAACATCTTCTGAAGACCAGTAAGGCATCCTAGGGAGTTTGGCCTTTATCCCATAGGCTGGGAGAGGCAGGCTTCCAACTCTTACTTTTGGCCATGGAGAAATTGTACTGTAAATTGATAAAGCAGCATTTGTCTTTACATGTCTACAAGACAGACGCAGCAAATTCACCATCCCCATGGAAATACTCCTTGCCAGGATCATCAGTAATCTGGGCAGAGTAGGGACAGGGAGATGACATATACTGAAAGCTAGTCAACCATATAGCCCAACCCAGCCTGTCACTTTACATTACCACATGGCTGGATGTGCAGAAGACTGAGGAAGAAGTTTTTCTTAGCTAAAACAAAGGAATATTTTCCAAATTTTCCCTCTCTCCTCTCCCACACATGCCAGCTGTGGGCCATTTTACGCTGCCCATTCCATCCTCTTTTCAATGCTTGCTTCTCTTGCTTCTGCGACACCCATCCTCTTGGGTATTTTCCCACCTCTCCAGATGACCCTTATCAGTCCCCTCTGCTGGTTCCTCTTAAAGTTGGATCCCCCAGGTTTCAGTCTTTGGACCTCTTCCTCATATTCAATCCCTCCTTAGGTGACTTTATCCAGATTTATTACTATAAATACCATCTATGTGCTGACAATTCCCAATCCCAAATTTATATCTCCAGCCCAGACCTCTGCCTTGGAGTCCAGGCTATACCTAAAGACTGCTTGATGCTTCTATTCGCAATATCTGGCATCTCAAACTAAGATGGATAAAACCAAACTTTTGGCATTCGAAGCCAAACCTGTTCAGTAAACATAAATTACATGGATCCTTTTAAAACATAAATTGCCTCACTCTTCTTCCCATGCCTGCCCAGACTCTCCATTTAATTTCCAGTAGAAGCTAAGTCCAAACAATCCCCTACAGAAACCTAACTGTCCAATTCCTTTCTGAAGTTGGGCTCCTCACTTTCCACTCTGATAATTCCATTCCACACACAGTGGTTTTCTTGCTTGTACTCAAATCCACCAAATGCCAGTTGGCCTCAGAGCTCTTATGTGGGCTGCTCCCTATGTTAAGGATGTTCTTTTTTGAGACGAATTCTACACAGACACCACTTACCCACTAGGATTTACCCCAACCACCTTTTTAAAAGAACTATCCCCTCTACCACCAGTATCCTCTCCAGAACACCCATCTTCCCCCTGCTTGTATTTCTATCTCCCCTGCCATTACCACTAAAATGTAACAGGGCATGAGGAATTTTTATTTTCTGTTTTGTTCACTGCTATCTCCTTGATGCATAAAACACAACCTGGCAACAGTGCTCAGTAAAAATTTTGTATTCTTATCAGTAGGTATTAATTTTACAAAGGGGTTTTATTACAGCATACATGCATATAATATACTTCGATCATATCCACTCCCTTTATCACCCACTCATATCTCCTTTACCCTTTATTTTTGTAAAACAAACTATGTTAATTAGTATTTGCAAAAAGACTGCAGCAAACAGAAATATTCAAAAATGTAAAAAATACTTTAAAATTCAGATTTCCTGGTAAGGTAACAGGCCCTCATGGAATCACATTTGTACACTACCTGTTTAAGGAAAATGTGCTGCATCTTGAGAGAGCATCCAAAGTACTTACATGAAGTATGCCACACATATGAATTCATTAGTATATGCCTGTTTATTACCCTTTATTGATCTTTATAAATGTTATAACATACCCACACATGCATTTGCTTAAATATATACATGTATACATTATAGGCTAAGATAGAATCCACATACAAGGGAGAATATGTGGGGTTTTTTGTGTCTTTCTAAGATGGGGTCACCTCATCTAATAGTATACAGTCTAGGTCCATACATTTTCCTGTAACTTTTGTGATTTCATTTGTATTCAGAGCTGAATAATATTATATTTTATATATGTATCATATTTTCATTATCCATTCATCTGTTGATTGACAATGTGGTTGGTTCCATTTATTCGCTATGGTGAATAGAACAGCAATAAAATAGAGGTACAAATACCTCTGTGGTAAAGCATAGAGTTTTCTAGGCATATGCCCAGGAGTGAAACAGCTAGGCCATATGGTAGCTCTATTTTTTGTTTGTTTGTTTGGTTGGTTGGTTGGTTTTAGAGACAGGGTCTCCCTGGAGGCTGGCCTCACTCTCACAGAGATCCACCTGCCTCTGCCTCCTGAATGCTGGAATTAAAGGTGTGTACCACCATGTCTGGCCCTGTTTTTAATTTCTTGAGGAACCTCCAAACTAATTTTCATAATGGCTGTATTAATTTGACTCCTACCAGAAGTGAATAAAGATTCCTCTTTCTCTCCACATCCTCTATCCTCTCCAACATTTGTTATTTCTTTTTGGTGGGGAGGGGTCAGACTTTTTGAGACAGGGTCTTCCTGTAGCCCTAATTGGTCTGGAACTTACTATGTAGATCAGGCTGACCTCAATCCCAGGCTTTGCCTCCTGAATGCTGAGATTAAAGGTGCATCCAACCATGTCCTCTGTTGTCATACGTGTTAATTATAGCCATTCTGACCAAAACTTCAAAGAAGATACTAAATAATGGAAAGAATTTCCATGCTCCTGGATTGGCAGAATTAATATTAAGATGTGGCTACACTACCAAAAGTAGTCTACAGATTTAATGTAACACATGTCAAAATTTCAATGTCATATTCCACAGATCTAGAAAAATCAGTCCAAGAATTCATACGGAAGCACAAAAGACCACAGATATCCAAAGCAACCCTAAGGAGTGAGAATACAGCTGACAGTATCACAATACCCAACCTCAAAGTATACTACAGAGCTATAGTGATTTAAAAAACAAAACAAAACAAAACAAAAACAGCCTGGTACTGGCATAAAAACAAACAGGTAGATCAATAGAACAGAGCAGAGGACCTGGAAATAAACTGACAAAGCTATGCCCACTTAATTCTTCACAAAGGAGGCAAAAACATACATTGGGGGAAAAAAAGATAACCCGGTCCACAAATAGTATTGGAAAAACTGGATATCTACCGCAGAAGAATAAGATTCATAGCTTTCACCTTGTATAAAAATAAATTCAAGCTGGATGTGGTGGCGCACACCTGTAGTCCCAGCCCTTGGGAGGCAGAGGCAGGTGGATCTCTGTGAGTTCAAGGCCAGCCTGGTCTACATAGTGAGTTCCAGGACAGCTGGGTCTTACAGGGACACTCTGCTTCAAAAAGACCAAAAAAAAAAAAAAAATCAAAACGGGTCAGATGCCTTAATTTAAAACCCAAAGTGTTGAAACTTCTAGAAGAAAACAAAAGGAATACACTTTAGGATATTGGAATAGGGAACTTTTTGAACAGAACATTAATAGCATAGGAGCTAGCCCCAAACATGAGCAAATGGGACTATATGCCCCAATTAAAATTTTCCTTCATGTCAGACATGGTGATACATGCCTTTAATCCCAGTATTTGGGAGGCAGAGGCAGGTAGCTCTCTGCAAAATGAAGGCCTGTCTGGTCTACATAGTGAATTCCAGGCTAGTAGGGGCTACAGAAGGTCTGTCCCAAAAAGACAAAAAAAATTTTTTTTTCTCTTCACAGTAAAGTAATCTATGAGCAGGACAAATCAATAGTCCATAGAAGGAAAGAAAATCTTTAGTAGCTACACCTCAGACAAAGGACTGATATCCAAAATCTACAAAGAACTGCAGAAATTAAATACCAAGGAATAACCCTACCTATGAACAACTGGGTTAACAAATTGAATAGACAGTTTTCATAAAAAGAAGTGCAAATGGCCAGCAACTACTTTAAGTATTCAATATTCCTAGTCATTAGGGAAATTCAAATTAAAACCACTTTGAGATACCACATCACCCCAGTCAGATGGCTATTTATTTTATTTTATTTATTATTTTTATTTAAGTGTATGAGTGTATTGCCTGCATGCATATGAGTGCACCCGTGTCATGCAATGCCGCAGAGGTCAGAAGAGGGCTTCGGATTCCCATGGAACTGGAGTTAAGATGGTTCATAGCCACCATGTGCGTGCTGGGAATCGAACCCGGGTCCTTTGCAAGAGCAGTCAGTGCTCTTAACCACTGAGCCATCTCTCCAGCCCCCAGATGGCTATTTTTTTTTAATTAATGAATCAAAGTAGGGGAAAGTGCTGGACCTAGAGTTTGAAGATGTAGGTCTCAATACAGACTCTATGACTTATTTTCTTCATATCACTAAGCAAGTAATCCAGCCTCTTCCTTGCCTGTGTAAGTATACACATGTATATAGCAGAGTAAATAGGATTACATATAAAAATACAATATAACAGGCACTCAACAAATGATTATATACTCGTTTACCTTATTTAATTTTGGCAAACCAAAGAGCTTATAATAAGCCTATAGTGAGTTCCATATATTGTTAAGCAGTTCACTAAAATAGGAATCATAAAAACAAGATTTAAAAATATACATTTTAGGGGCTGGAAACATGGCTCAGTGGTTAAGAGCAGTTGTTGCTGCTCTCTCAGAGTACCTGAGTTCAATTCCCAGCACTCACATGGTGGCTAACAATCATCCACAACTCCAGGTCCAGGGAACCTGACGCCCTCTTCTGACCTTCGTGGGCACTGCATGACATGGGTGCACTTACATACATGCAGACAATACACTCATACACATAAAATTTAAAAAGTAAAATATTTCAAAAGATATATTTTAAAAGATTGTCTCCATAGACTACAATATACCCTAAAACTTCAATACAAAGTTATGTTCCACATATGTTTTTTAATTAAAATTATAGACTAATAGGTTGCATTTTTATGTCAGGAACTTGTTCATAAAATTATTTCACAGACATTTATTAAGTACCAACTTTGTGCTCAACATTATTCTGGGCCTCAGTGATAGACTGATAGGCAAGATGCTCACTGCCTTCCATGCACTCATGTGTACCGTGATGGGGGCATGATAAACAAATGCACTGAGGTGCTGTTGTGAGGAAAAAGACACACTGGGACAGAGGGTAATAGTGAAGACAAGGTTGGAATTTTTATTTATTTTTCTTTTTATTGAATTTTTGTGTATTTCATACAGAAAATCATCTTTATACTCTCTTCCCCCTTCCCTTCTGGCACCTTCCCATAGCCCCCCTCCCACTGGAGTTCATATATTCTGTCATTTGTATTAAGGCCTGTTATGTATAAAGTTAGTGTCCCGAGCGAGACATCCCTCAGTGCAAGTTCATCCACCGGGCTTTAGCCAGCTTATCTAAGAGTCTCTCGCTTCAAGGAGATCAGCTCTTCCGCCCCCAGCAGTAATCAGCTGCCAATAATTCTTCAAATAAGATTGGAGCCTGCTGTTCATTTCCACAGTTCTGCACTGGGTTTTTGTCTGCCTAAGTTTGCATGGGTCTTGTGCATGCTGATACCATTGCTATAGGTTTGTGTGAGAAGAGTTCCAGGCACCTGAAGGAACATTTCCATGTGGTCATGCACCTCCTTCCTGGATCTTATAATCTTTCTGTCCCCTCTTCCACAATGGTTCCCGAGCCCTGGGTGGGTGGACCTCAGTATAGGAGTCCTGTGCAAGGACCCACACTCTGTATACAGACTCTGCGTTTTGACCATTTGTGGTCTTTTGCGTTCCTTGCCCTCTGTTGCATGAGGGAGCTTCATTGATGAGACTTGAAAGATGCGTTAGTGTTCTCTTCATCCCTTTTCTATGTTCTGTGAGTCTTAGGGGTTGCATCCTAGATGTGCCACTTATACTTGGGCAATTCACAGAGAATTTCTGTGTGTGACCAGTGGTGTAACTCTGTAATTATCTCTGTCTGCTGAAAAATAAGCTACTTTGATGGGTGGTGACTGGGATACTTGTCTGTAAATTTAATGATCCATATTTTGCACATAGTAAGAAATTATATTTGTCTAGAGATATGAGAGCCTTGGGTTTTCTCTAAGATCTATGACCTCTCCAGCTATGTGTATTTGGCTAGACATGAGTTTCCTCCCACCGAATGGGTTTAAGTCCAGTTAGGTAGCTGGTCATTGATGTGGTTCTTAGGCCTTGAAGCTAGGGTTGGGCCATCAGCTGATGTTCACCCTTACCAGCTTGTGTAGAGGTCTCCAAAGCTATGCGAGCTAGCCTTCAGGGGCAGTGTCTTCCAGGTTGGTTCTAGCTCCACTGCTCTAACTCCTGTGTCCATAGTATGTCCTGTCTTCAGCAATAAGCTCTTACCATCAAGTTCTGGGAGGCAATCAAGGACTGTGGCAACAGCCTGTGTAATTTTGGGAGTCTCTTGGACTACCCTGGCCAAAAGTTGGCACTTTAAATATTTTTTTTATACTTTCAGAATTTCATGCACATGTATAATACGACCTCCAGCTCCACCCCAACTTATCCCGAGCCTCCTCTCCACATCTTCCTCCCAACTTCATATACTGTTTTTTGTTTGTTTGTTTGTTTGTTTGTTTTTACTGGAAGAATTAATTGGACTCGGTGGCCAAAAAGTTGGAATTTTGATGCAGGAGTCTAGTAAAGCGATAGTACATTAGAACTCTGAAGGAAATGAGGGGCTAGGCTCTAAGAATATGTTGGGAAATAGTGGCACATGACTAGAGAGCAGTAAGAGGAAAGGCCCAAGAGCAAGATAAGTGTGTGATGTATTCAAGACACTGATTGCCTGTAGCTGAGGCCATCAGGAGAAAAGTCCAAACTATGCAACAGATTACTTAGGAACCACAGCGTGTGAGGAATCACAGGCTCTACCTTAACTACTATCCATCAATTACTAATCAAAAGCTAAGGAATAAATTTTAGGATCCTCCTGAGGATATTTTATTACTATTTGGGCAATTCCATCTAGGATATTCACTAGGAATTTAATCATGTTTTTCTATCTTCATTGTTGTGATCAGACTATAAATACAACCTTAAGTATTGTTTTGAAATTTATTATACTAACTTTGCATGGACTTAAATTTTTGATATGAATATTTAATGATTGTGCGATATATCACTATATTAGGGTACTACAAGTTATTAATAATTCTTCATTTTAGTTGGTTCTTATATTTCACTGTTATACATAATGCAAGACTTGGATTAAGATGCTGGAAAATATTATATAGAGTTAAGTGATCCAGATCCAGGAAAAACAAACACAGCATGTTTTCTCTTATTTTTCGGATTCCAGATTTGAATGTTGGTTTGAATATATAACCTGTAATAACCAAAGAAGCCAAGAAAAATTGAAAAGGATGATTGGAGAAGGGGCAAGAAGGATCTCTAGAGAGGGAGATAGCATGGACAGGTGTTATGAAGGGGTAAAGAGAAAAGATGATGGGAACTTAATTGGGGATGGAGGAGGGAGGGTAAAACAGAGGGAAAGGAAGGAAGAAGATGAATAACATTAAGGATGTTCAGAAAAGCCATAGAAAAGCCTATTATTTTATGTTTACTTAAAAATACATACATGTGTATTGTTTTATAAGCTTACTTAAAAATATATATGTATGTATATGTGTATATATGTGTGTTCACATACACACACACACACTCAAAATCTGCTGAGTCCAATTAGTGTTACCTTTACTTGTATGCATTTAGGGCTAACCACTGGGATTGGAATCTCATTCCTAAAAAAAAAAAAAAAAAAAAAACAGCGTCAGAAAGTGCTATGCAAGCTGCCAAAGGAGAAAAGTTACTTCCAGCCCACTCAGATGTAAAACTTGAGAATCCCAACAATGATGATAACAGCAAGACCGCTCCCAAGAGTGCAATAGTGGCACTTATATCTTGGGGGCAACCAATAGCTGTATAATTGGACCTAAAACCTGCCCAGCTTGAAGGAATTCATGCCTGGTACTGAAAACCTAGCCAGGAACCCATGGCTGGAGAGGTCATAGGCCATAAAGAAGAACCTACTACTCTACTACTACCATATTATTGAAGAACCTACTACTACCATATTATTGAAATATCATTTCCAGATGTCTTCTAAATACTCATCCTTATACCCACAGATAAGTACAGCTCTCACACCTCATCAAAAAAACTTCCTTTATAGCAAATGGAGACTATTAGAGAGACCCACAACTGGTTACAATGCAGAGACTGTGGTGTGCCCAGCCCCAAACTGGACATCTGTGACTCAACCACTAGAGCTATGGCTCAGGAAACACAGAAGATGAGGAGGCAAAATGTTATAAGACCCTGAGCACCAGGATGACTGCTATGTGATAGTTTTTTTCTGGACAGGATAGGAATATTGCTCCCATGGATTCTCAACAATGTGGTTGCCTGCATAAGACCTGGAAAGACCATGCCAGTCAACATGCCAACATGGATGAAGGAATATTTCACACCTCATACTTAGAAGAACTTCAGGCAGTCATTGTCTACTGAGAAAGGGGGAACCAGTTTGTATTTGGTTGGTTAGTTTTGTTTTGTTGGGTTTAGGTTTTTTTTTTTTTTTCAATGATAAGATGCCGATCCTAAGTGGTCCGCCCATGTAAATAAGGGCAATGTTAACTGTACTGAGTAGGTATCTTAGTTACCTTTCTGTTGCTGTGATAAAACACCTTGACCAAGGGAACTTATAAAAGGAAGAGTTTATCTGAGCTTATGGTTCCAGTGGAATTAGAGTACATCATATTGGGGAGGGATGGTGGAAGGATGTGGCTGAAGCAGGAACGGAAAGCAGAGGTTCACATCTTCAAGCAGGCACAGAAAGCAGAGAGTGACTGGAGATGGGCAAGGCTTAAGAACCCTCTAAGCCCTCCCAGTGACATGCAAGCTCATACCTTCTAAATCCTCCAAAACATCATAATAAACTGGGGACAAATGTCGAATACTTGGAGTCTATCAGAGACATTCTCATTTAAACCACTATATTCCACTCCACTCCTGGTACCAACTTCTGTTCTAATTTGCTTTCATAATGCCGTGATGAAAAACACTGACCAAAACCAACTGGGAGAGGAAAGAGTTTATTCAGCTTATATCCCCTGGGTCACTCTTCATCACCGAGGGAGCCCAACATAGGAACTCAGGGAAGGAACCTGGAGGCAGGAGCTGAAGCACAGGCCATGGAGGAATGCTTCTTACTGGCTTGCTCCTCTGGCCTGTGCTCAACCTGCTTTCTTATACAATATAGGCCCACCTTCTCAGGGGTTGGCACCACCCACAATGTGTTGGTTCCTCCCATATCACTCAACAATCAAAATGCCCCACAGACATGGCCATAGACCAGTCCAATGGAGAAAATCCCCAATTGAGACTTCCTCTACCCTGGTGTTGAGTCAAGTTGACAACTAAAGCTATCCAGCACAGTAGGTTATATATAACAAAAATAAATATAGAGGATGTCATCAATTCAAGAGGGGGTTGTTGTGAGGAGTTAGAGAGGGAGAAGCAGGGTGAAGATGATGCAGATACAGTGTACTCATGTATGAAATCCTCAAATTTAAAAGAAATAAAAAGAAAGATGGTGGACCCGACAACATCCCCATAACTATATATACCAAACATCTAGGAAATGGCAGAAGAAACTTATAGGAAGAATGAAGAGCAGAAAGTAAGGAATAAAGAAAAAAGGAAAATGCATGTCATCCTACACATATGTGTTTGAGTTTCAAAGATTATTATAGTTGTCAGTGGCACAAAAGTTGACAAGACGTTTAGTCCATCTCATTATCTGCAAATTCTCCCACTCAAAAAAATTAATCTGGGCTAGAGAGAGGGCTCAGCAGTTAAGAGCACTGGCTGCTCTTGCAGAGGACCTGGGTTCGATTCCCAGATCCCACATGACAGCTATCAATCATCTGTAACTCCAGAATGATTTGCAGGCTTACTTGCTTTTTTGTGTTCAAAGACAGCAAGAATAAGAAATGTCCTTCAATATGTGATAGTTACCATTAACCATTGTGTTTTAGCTCTTTCAAATGTCTTAGTACTGCAGATAAAAGGTAGACAGAAGAAAGTGTTGCCAAATATACAAATAAGGGAGAATAATGACAGTAGAAAAGCATTTTCATTTTTAAAAAGTATCCTGTTGCTTAGTAAAATTGCGATTTTAATTTAAGAAATTAAATTTGAAAGGACATTTCTCTAAGAATGAATATGAATTTATAAGTTTTTATTTAACACCTTCCCCAGTTTGTTTATATTAAACTCACCCTTTCTCTTAACTCTTCTTTTCATTAGTTTTGTTTTTGCATGGCTACTCCTTATTAGTTAACTATTAGTAAATTTCTTTTAAAAAAAATGAAAGTGACTTTAAACAGATGAAAATTTCTAAAAGGAAATTTATTGAAGGAAAATGAAGTTGACTACAGATTTTAAAATAGATTTTCCTTTCATGAGGTGGATGATGATGCGTAGGGGTTTCCTACAGATTTCAAAACCAAGAAAATAATTTAAAAAAATAAACTCTCCGTGATTTTTAAATAGAATAAAAACACACTATGATTTTATATCTAGAAAAACAGCTGGCTAAAAAGAACACAAATACTCCTTCCCATCTTTTTCAGGATTTGGGAGGCTAGCACCGGCATGTTATAGCTAGAGTATCTTAGCTATTGAAAGAACTCGGAGACGTTATGGTAAAGTTTAAAGAACATACTCGGAGCAACATTTTTCAGGCTTTTAAATGGCTTGAGTGGCTTTTTCTGTGCAACATTATGTTATTTGATAATTTGTGCTCTGCTTGAGGGTAAACAGTACAGAGTCAGCCCATGTTATCATGGTAGCTAAGTCACTGCAAACATTGAGTTAGCAAATAAGAACTCCTGCTCTTCAGGAAATACAGGTTTAGGTGCCTGTGAGTCTCTGAACATTTTAAATAATTGATCAATATACAATCTTATTTTATGTATGTTTCTATTTAAAGATACTTGGTATAATACATGTTTTTTTATTCATCAACATTGAATTTATATCCAAATGAAGCTTATTTAATATATGTATCTTTTCTATAAGGCACAACACAACCTTCTTATGTCTAAGGATATTAGACTACTTTAATACTGTGGGTAGAGACCATTTCAAACAATGAAATCATCAAAACAAGAAAAAACAAAATGAGAAAGATAGGGCACCAATAGACCACGCTTGCCTCTAGTGTGACAGCTGAAACAAAAAGGGAGAGTTGCCTTGTTTGACTTCAGCTGGAAACACATAGCACACTCCTCACTAATCCAAACATATCTACATGTATTTGATTGTCATCAAATATGAGAGAGTCAAAAAGGAATTCTAAAATCCAGTTATTCTAAAATGTGCATTACTGAATCCAGTGCCGTTTGTCTCTGCTGTGATAAGGGGCAAGAAAGATACCAGTTTTCTAGGAGCAAGTCACCCAGCATATACCAACATACTTCTTAATAGAACTTCACTTTGAGAGCCTGGGTTAATAATGCAGTCTCAGGAAATAAAGAAGAAAAAAAGAAGGGCGTCCTAGTGATGAAGGAATTGTGACCCGTGAGGATCAAGAAGAGCACATGGAAGCAGGGCTGATAACATTCTATTTCACAGTTTTTCTTGTGTGATCATCTTTTCCTTGGTCTGCCACTGTTTTCTTCTGATCCAAAATAAGACATTTTTAAAAACCAAAAACTAATTCAAAAACTACTTTTTATCATTGAGAAGTTAAATAGAAAGATTTCTGTCATTTCATTCAACAGAACCAGTTTTTAATTTACTCTGATTAAAATTGGAAGATAAGTTTAAAGTGTTCTGGGTCATCTCATCTAATATTCTAATATTTCACAAGACATTAAAAGCAACTGAAGAAATAAAGGTAGAACAGGACTTCTGTATCCTGTCTCATCAACAATTTGCATAAAATGAAATGTTGGTCATTTGTATCAATAGGAGAATGCTAGATTTTGGAGTATACACTAAACACAAAGCTACAAGTTCTAAAACAGTGGCCACCAGGAAGTTGTTTTTGTTTTGTTTGTTTTTTAAAAGTGGCTTTCTCTACAAGGTCATTTTCCATTTGTTGACTTGAATTAAATATAATAAAAGTTTATACTATTCAAAGTAATGATTGCATTTTTTATTTATTATTATTTTTATTTGATGTGTATGAGAGTATTTCCTGCATGTGTGTAACTGCACCTGTGCCATGCAATGCCCATGGAGGTCAGAGGAGGGGGTCAGATTCCATCTCCTGGAGCTGGAGTTACAGACAGTTATCAGCCGCCATGTGGGTGCTGGGAATCGAACACACGTTCTCTGCAAGAGTAGACAGTGCTCTTAACCACTGAGCCATCTCTCCAGCTCCAATGATTGCATTTTTGCATTTGGAGACAAAATGTTTTTAAATTTTTTGTTACATTTACTTGTTTGTTTGTTTATTTATGGGGGTGCATTCGTGGCACAGCATCCATGTGGAGAGCAGAAGAAAACTTGCAGGAGTCAGCTTTCTCCTTCCACCATGTGGATCCTAGGGGTCAA
The DNA here is from genome assembly GCF_000622305.1 of Nannospalax galili. Taxonomy (NCBI): domain Eukaryota; kingdom Metazoa; phylum Chordata; class Mammalia; order Rodentia; family Spalacidae; genus Nannospalax; species Nannospalax galili. The sequence goes on from NW_008331789.1 coordinate 2,161,018, forward strand.
ACTCAGACTGTCAGGCTCAGTGACAAGTTCCTTTACCCACTAAGCCATCATCTCACTGGCCTCCACAATGTTTAAAATACTCTTCAGCTGTCAGTGAGAGGCCCCTCATTATCTTAAGTGAATAAAACAGTAAACTAAAATACAAGGTTAAATTGTTCTTCAAAATTATCTTTGTACTTTTTAATTTTCTTCATCATTTCATGGATGGAAGTACATGACTTATCTCACATTCGTATCAAAAGCTCTTTGAGGACAGGGTGTCTGGTTCCAGGTTTGCAGACTTGACTTCACAGAGCCCATGTACAGTCACACAACAAAAAGTAAAATAGCTTAGTTTCAGATCTTGGTCTAACATCAAAGCCTGATGTTTTCTCATCTCCTTGGTTTTTACACACACACACACACACACACACACACACACACACACACACTCCTAGTCTCATAGCACAAAAGGATGAAAAGTAGCCAAGTGGCATTTCTCCACTCCACCCTTGGCTGCCTGGGAATAAAGAATAGCTTTAGATTAGAATTCAAACTGGATAGTTGGTATTTTGAAGTTTTCTAAACAAAAGTGTTGTCCTTTTTTAAACTCTGCTGATATTACACCATTGAGAAACTTCACTTCTTCCAAATACCCCATTCCCATTATGCCCCCTATTTTCTCCTACCATGGTTTGATGAACTTGGAAACTTTTGGTGTGTAAAGTCATAAGTTGAGTCAACTTCATTGCTTGTTTATCTTGGCCTTCTATGTGAACATCTGGACTTCTTAGGGAAGCCCTGACACAAGTAATATGGAATTAATCAATCAATGTAATCTTACATTATCCAAAGGGAGAGATGTGAAGAAAAAAGAGAAGAAAGGAAGAAGGAAGGAGAGAAAAGAGAAGAGAGGAAAAGAAATTCTTGTGGTCAAAAAAGTACAGTAATCATTAATATGCAGAGAGTACATTTTTATATTATATACCTTAAATTAAATTCATACAAGTTTAATTTGATCCTTAATACAACCGAGGATAAAATAAAATTGATGAAATTCTGCTGCAAAAACAATGTGAAACTCTGTGCTTTACTTAAGATCTACATGGGATTTTCACCAGCATTTGCTTCCCTGTGGGAAGGAAAGATGCTTCTCTAAGCCCCATAGCCTATTTCAATGCCAGGCCAATGGAAGCTGCTTAACAGACGTTTGTTGATCAAAACTTAGATGCATATTCAATACTAAACACTGGGAAAAAACTAGAGTTTTAAAACATTTTTCAGTTTTGCTTCATCTAGTGTTACCTAAATATATTTGAACACTGAGCATTGATTTTTAAGGATTATCTTTAAACAGCCCAAAGAATAGTCTTTTGTGGATCAAATTTCAGGAAATATTGACATGCATAGTAAATTAAGTCAAAGGAAACCTACTTTGTTCTACAGGTTAGAGAATATTTTGTTTGAATTCTCCAGCATATTGTCAGGTCTTAAAATCTCTCAGATTCAACCAGTGGTCTGAATAATTCCTGTTGGAGAGGGGTATTAAAGAATAGAGACCATAAAAGATTTCAAATTTTGTTGTTTCTTGACATTACAGGAATATCAACCATCTCAGTGGTTTAGAGAACGCCATAGCTCAGAGTTCTCTAGTAGCCTACTTTTCTTTGGGAAAGTAAAAATCAATTTGCTATTTTTGTCGGATTTTCAAGATATAAATACAACTCATCTCAAATATCAATGTAACTTCTTAAAGTTTAAGAACAAAAAAAAGACCTTGTACATTACCCAGTGGCCTACTTTCATGCATGGAAGGACAAATAATACCAAAGTATTTTGAACTCAAAACTTTGAATAAGATTTTGGGAATTTTGGGAAAGCAAAAAAAATTTTTTAAGTTTCACTCCTCCAAAAATATTGACAATAGCCACGTCATAGAGTCAGCCCAGGTGCCCATCAGCAGAAAAATAAGTAAAAGAAGTCACACACACACACACACACACACACACACACACACACACCAGTTTTACTTAGCCACAGACAGAAATGAAACTGTCATTTTCAGGAGAATGGGTGGAACTGGTGATCATGTTACATGAGATAAGAAGTCCCATGTGGACAAGTGTCAGATGTTTTCTCTCATATATGGAATCAAGAGAAGAATAAAGTGGCATAAAAGTGATAGGGGGGCTACTAGGGTTGTGAAGGGCGAAGGGAGAAAGGAGACAGAAAGGGGGATGCAACAAAGTAAAGGAGGGGTGTATTCGATCAAAGAATACATGCATATATGGAAATGTCGAAATGAAGCCCTTTGCTTTTTACAAATCAGATATGCCAATGGAATGTTAACAATGATCTTATTCATTTTCACATGTCTGTTTCCTAACTGACAAAAGGTTGGTTACCTCTGGTACCTCAAAGCAGACCTCAACACTTTCAGGCTTTAAGTGGATTAGTAATTGTGATTATTGATTTTGCTTTGTACAAAAGTTATTTAAAACAAACAAACAAGCATCAGACTATTAGCCAATATTCTAAGAATTTCATTACCTTAAGAGAGGATGATGGTCAGTCTGTAAAGTGCCTGCCACCCAAGCATGAAGGCCTAAGTTTGGGTCTTCAATACACATATGAAAAGTTGGGTGTGGCAGCAAGCTTCTCCTACAATCTCTCTCCTCTCTCTCTCTCTCTCTCTCTCTCTCTCTCTCTCTCTCTCTCTCTCTCCCTCCCTCCCTCCCTGCCTGCCTCCCTTGATGCCCCTCCATCTCTCTCAGTTTTGTTGTTGTTGTTGTTGTTGTTGTTGTTTGTCTTTTTGAAGCAGGGTCTCCCTGTAGCCCCAGCTGTCCTGGAACTCACTATGTAAACCAAGCTGGCCTTGAACTCACAGAGATCTGCCTGCCTCTGCCTTCCAAGTGCTGGGACTACAGGCATGTGCCACCACTAAGACTAGATCTCACTCAGTATCAGAAGTTTGCCTCAAACTCACAGTAATACTCCTGTCTCAGTCTTCTGAGTATGGGAATTACAGGCATCAGCTACCATGCCCAGCTTGAATTCTCTCTTAGCATCTCTATGATTGAACTCCATAATCTTTCTTCCCACAATGTAAATGTGTTATTTACTTTTTTCCTATTCTCTTCCTATAGCATAACCCAAATGTCAGTCTCTGGATTTTTTTCTCTCTCTCTCTTCATACTCTATCTTCCCCACAAAAGCATCTACTGTCATAACACCTTAATAAAATCTAGCTGGATAACAACCTAGTCTGCCTTCACTCTTGACCCCTTTCATATACTCCTTCCACTTATCCAGCTGACTCTGGACATTTCCGTGTGACTGGTATGCTATTTTGCTTTCATTCATCATGGCTAAAATGCCAGTCATTGCTGACCCCACTGTAGCCTCTGTTCATCACCATCCATCTTTCTAAATAAAAGAAACAAACTCTCACCTTAAGTAGAAAATGAGTTGATTGTAAGGCTACATGGCTAGCTCTCAGGATTGTTAGGAAGGCCGAAGAATCAACCTCAGGAGAGCAGGCAGAAATTAGGGAAAGCTGTATCTCTACTTACAGGTGTAAGCTGCTAAGGAGCTGGCCTTATGTCACCCCAAACAAGTGCCTACTTTCACGCCACTAAATGCTCAACTCTGCCACAAATAATAATCTTTAGCCATCCACTGATTCTTTCTATCGGTCCCTGAGACCAAAGTCTCAAGTACTGGTCAGGCAGGTAAAGAGGTTAAAACCTTCCTTCTTCTTCTGTTCTTCTATATTTTGCTCATCAACAAGCTGGATGAGGCCATACCACATTAATGAAGGCCATCTGTTTCACTAATAGTTTACCCTCAACATCAACATTGTCCGTTTTGGAGTATTATCAACACTTTCCTTAGTATCTCTTTCATCATCCATCCTCTCACCACCTCCCATGGCACTTTTTTTTTTTTTTTGGTCTTTTTGAGACAGGGTCTCCCTGTAGCCCCAGCTGTCCTGGAACTCACTATGTAGACCAGGCTGGCCTTGAACTCACAGAGATCTGCCTGCCTCTGCCTCCCGAGTGCTGGGATTAAAGGCATGCGCCACCACGCCCAGCTTCCCATGGCACTTTTGAAATCATCTTTTCACTGGCTCCTTGCCTCTAGATTCTTCCTTTACACATTTTTTGTGAACATTTGATCATTTAATAAGAATGTTCTGGTTTTCATTTAGATGACTGCCCCTACTTTAATTCATCTGAACTGTTAAAGTAACTTCCAGTTCCCCAAATCAGATCTATGACATAGGTTAGACCAATGAACTCTTCCTCTTGGAATGCAAATATTGAGCAGATATGATGCATGAACCAAAAACAATTGTATCAAAGTCATTTTGGGTGATGTGTCATGACAGTTCTGTAAAGCTATCCCTTCAACCCAACCTCCCTAATGGACTTTAATAAGAATCTAAGTCTGATTCTCTGGGATCCACATATGAATTCTCTCATATTCCTTTTAAATTAATTACTAGCCTAAATTAGTTTCAACCATAACTCTTTGAAAAAGACATGAAACATTATCTAATTAATTTCCCTGATGTATTTATTCAATCATTCTGTTTTAAAATGTTTAGGTGTTTCTCACAGAACAAACATGAAACCCTTTTGTTCAAGTTAGTTTTGGTCAACTTGACACAAACTTGAATCATTTGGGAAAAGGAAATGGCAGTTGAGGAATTTCCTCCATTAGATAGGCCTGTGGTCATGCCTGTCTGTGGGGCATTTTCTTGATTACTAATTGATGTAGGAGAATCCTATTCACTGTGGGCAGTGCCAGCCCTGGGCAAGTGGGCCTGAGCTATATAAGAACGGTAACTGAGCAAGCCATAGTAAGCAGCTACATGGTTTCTGCTTCAGTTCCGCCTCCAGGTTCCTGCCTTGAGATTCTGCCCTGACTTACCTCAATGTTGGACTGTGATCCTTTCCCTCCTGAGTTGCTTTTGGTCAGTGTTTTATCATGGTAACAGAAAAGCAAACTAGGACATCTTTTAAATGTCCTCTGAGGCCCTCTGCATTGTGGTCCTACCTATCAGTCATGTGTTCAGTTGTGTTCCCCTCTCAGTTTCACCTGTTGAATTCTTAATCCTCAAGGACTTCAGAATATAAATGGATCTGGAAATACAGTGTTGCAGATACAGTTAAGATGAAGTCATACTGGAGAAGAGTGGGCCTCTAATCCAACATGACAAGCTAAGTGTTCTTATAAGAAAACCATGAGAAAAGAGACAGATATAGAGGGAAAATGAGGTGAATGAGGTGAATGCCATCTAGAAGTAATACAAAAGATTGTCAAAAATGCAGCTTAGGGCTAGCTGGAGAGATTTTTCAGTAGTTAAGAGCATTGACTGCTCTTGCAGAGGACCTGGGTTTGAGTCCCAGCACCCACATGGTAGCTAACCACCAGCTGTTAACTCTAGTTCCTGGGGAATCTGACGCCCTGTTCTAGCTTCTGTGGGCACTGAACAACATGAGTGCACTTCCATACATGCAGGGAACACACTCATATACATAAAAGTAAAAATAATAAATAAAATCTTTATTTAAAAATCCAGCATAGAACTGGGGAAATGGGCAGCATGCCCCAACCTCAGCTGAAAAACTATTGGCAGCTGATTACCTCTGAGTGAAGGAGAGTTGATCTTTAAGGAAGTGACTCTAGATAGGCTGACTAGACCCCAGTGGCTGATCTGGCACTGAGGGACATCTGGGTATACAAACTTAACTAAATAGGCCTTAACATATATGAAAGAATGCATGAAATCCAGTGGGGGTGCTCTAGGAGAGTGCGGATCGGGGAGAGAGTATAAAGATGAGTAAGATGTTTTGTATGAAATTAACAAAAATTCAATAAAAATAGACATTGAAAAAATTAATTAATTAAAAGATTGTCAGCGAACTACAGGAAGGCTTCCAACTATCACTCTTGATTTTTTTTTCTCCTGCCAGTGGCCACAGCTCACCACTCCTTCCTTCACTCAATACCCAAATGTTTCCTTGGGGTCTCTCAAGATTTCTTCAAAATAACTGTATGATGCTCATTTGAATAAACTAATACAGCATTAACTGTTAATAGACTGCCACAACGACTTTGTGAACTTCAGATACAATGTGCTAGTACCTGCCTAGGCTTCCAGGAGAACAGCTTTCTCTGCAGTTACTCTAAGTTGACCAACTGAGGGTGCTTGCAGTTTCTATTTAGTTCCAACTATCATAAATAGAAGGTATGTTCCAACTAAAACTGGTAGAGATAAACAGCTAAGGTGAGAAATGTTGGAGACCACCTTATTGAGATAGTTCTACAAGTACTAGAGATACCATGTCCTCAGTATTTCTCAAATGCATTCTTTTCCTGGAAACCACATGGCTCCTAAGCCTTAATTCTATTCCTCAGTTAGGCCACATTCAGTGCATCCTAATGTAGAGCTCATAGAACTCAAAGTGTTAGGTTAGTTTTCTCTCTCTGGAGACTCTATAGAAGAATCCATTTCCAAAAGCATATAGGTTGTCAGTAGACTTCAAACCCTCATAGAACTGAGTCAATGTTTCCTGGCTGGCTGACAGCTAAGGGCCACTCTTTCCTTCTGGAGACTTCCCATTACTTCAAGGCCAACAGAGAATTGTCTTCACATGAAATCCTGTTCATTCATAACTCCAATCTCCTTTCAGAAAGAGCTTAGTCCTCTTTCAAGCACATTTGATTTAGTCAAGTCCACCTAGGGGTTCTCTGCATTTTTAAGGCAATTGATTTGGTACTTAGGTCTATGATTCACATTTGACTAACAGGTAGAAGAAAGTACATCCATGTTAAAAAACATGATCTTGGAGGTCATCATATAACTTTGCCTAGCACAGTTACCTGATTATCAAAGTTTAATTAAGAACTCCTTCTATTGATACTTCTTAAAGCCATCTTTGCCATTTATATATATGATTCTGTTTCTAGGCCATTTATTCTGTTGTATTTATTAATTACTACAGCATTTTGTGCAATTGTTTTTAATTAAAATTATAGAATGTGTCTAATATTTGGCTTAGTAAATTTGTTCTTTTCCATGTTTTTGGTTTCCTTGATCAAATGAAGCAAATAATAAATAATTCCCCTGGAATTTTTATTGAAGTGACATATTTTACAGATTTTAGATATTAAGCTTATCAAAATTGAAAATGTAATTGGAACTCAATTTGAGAACAATTGCCATTTGTATTGATCTGAACTTTCATTGTTGGCGAAAGAAATCTAGAAAAACTGTTAGTATTTGTAAATCATATTAAATATTTGGGTCACATGGTTGAAGTATCTGTTTAATAAATATTTTGGTCTTGATCTGAATATTCCCTCATGAGAGAGGCCTTTCCTGACATCCCAAGCTAAAGAAATAGTCTTCCCTTCACATCCTTCATCATCTTTCCCATTGATTATTTTTCACCACAGCCCTTCTCCCTACTTAATTTTTAATCTATTTATTGTCTGTCATCACTTATTAGAATACAAACTCTAGGAGCAAAAGAATTTGTGTAGGTATTAGACATTCAATAAATACTAGGAAGAAAATAGCCAAAGTGTACACACACTGAAATAGTCATAAAATGAAAATACATACATTAATAATATAAGAGGTGAAGTAGCCTTGGAATGCTTAGGATTGGGAATTTGCTGCCTCCAGATCACGCTTCCATGAAGTCTCATCACTGTTCATCTCTCTGGGTTGCATTCCCTACTATCAAAGATTGAAGTTCTCTAAAAAGTAGCAGATATAACTACCAGGAATCTCAGATTCACAGTCTTCCAACTCCAAGACCTGAAGACCAGTGGAATCTTTTTCTCAATTTTTTTCAATCTTGAGAATGTTTGACTGCTTCAGTCTAGTTGTAACACTCATGTTTTTGGTCAGCTCCTCTTAGCAAGGACAATAAGGAGCTATATTTGGCCAGGACTGGTTATGTGTTTCCCTCTGCATGCTTCACAGTTCTGTCTACTACCACTGTCCCATGGTTAACATGGTACTACTCTGTCTTCTTTTCATTAAGTCTTTTTTTTCATATTTTATTTATTATTTTTATTTTATGTGTATGCACGTATTACCTGCATGAAGGGTAAGTGCACCCATATCGTGCAATGCCTGTGCAGCACAGAAGAGACTGTCGGATGCCCTGGAACTGGAGTTACAGACAGTTGTTAGCTTCATGTAGGTGCTGGGATTCGAACCTGGGTCTTCTGTAAGAACAGTTAGTATTCTTAACTGTTAAGCCAACTCTGTAGCCCCTTTTTCATTAAGTCTTAAAAGAGCTTTGTAGATTTATTTTAGATATTATACATTCTATTTAATATTACTTCTGGTTTTATTTTTATTGCTATTATGAATTTTATTTTTATCTTTTCCATAATTATTGCTGGTAAATAAGGGAAACATAAATAATTTGTGTGCTTTTGTTGGTTATTTTCTGAACTCTTAACATGCCATAATAAACATTATTCTATTTTCAAAATGACAAAATAATAAATATGCACCTATTACAATGATTTTTGTGTTTTCCTAATATTCTGCATAATTACTTATTTAATCTATTCTCAAATTCAGTATCTATAAAATAACTGTATATTAACTCTCTGCTGGAAGTTTACAAATGACAAAGAAAAGGCAACTGAAAATAAATGAAGGTGACCTTTGAAAACTTACACTTTTAAATGAGTGGCCATATCCCTCAAAGTTTCCCTTGAATATCACAGTGAACACTTATGGGACATATGCTCAGTTCTTCCTCCCTTACTCTGAGGACTTCTCCAAAATCCATACTGCTTTCACAAAGCATTGGGCCTTTGCATTGGGCCTAATCCTAGTCAGGCAGTTAGACCAGGGTTGACACTAAGACAGAGGGGACTGATGAGATACTGGGAATGTGTCATTGTGAACCTGACATAAGTAACACGAACACATTAGTTATCTACAGGCGCTAAGCTTGTGTGCTTAGGACTGAGACTCCTTTTATTTTATTTTTTTGTCGTTCATCTCCTCCTCACACTCTCTACTATGTGCATAGAAAAGCTGCAAAACTATACAGAAAGAGGGAATGCATCCACACGATTCTGTTCTATGCTTTATATCCATTTCCTTCAAAGCACCCAGTATATGCAAATATTCAATAAATACTGGCTGGCTGGCTGAATGAATGAATGAATGAATGAATCGCTTTTGCTCCTTCTGCTCCAGTTTCACCAAAATAACTCATTTTTATAAACTTGCCCTCGCCAACCTTGCCATTATTATCTGTTCTGGTCTTTATGTCACTATTCATTGCTGGTAAATAAGGGAAACAGTATACCAAGAAATGGAAGTACTGAAATCTAGCTCATTCTCTATTCTTCTGATGGGAGCCCTGGCATATGCCCACCCAGAAAGGGTAACATTCCTATCATGTATTTCAGATAGGCTAACAAAGGCTCTTTCCTGACTGGACTTATTCCCTGCTTTGAACTCTCTACACTCCATTATAGTATGAATTATGTTTTTCTGAAAAGATAAATCAAGGTCCTAGCCTCCAAAATGTAACCTTACTTGAAAACAGTCACTGCAGATACAATTAGTAAGAGATTATAACAACCATCATGTAAAGGCAGAGACACACAGGAAGAATGCCACACAACAGTGAAAGCAGGTATTATTAGAGTTAAGTGATCACAAGCTAAGTTTCCTCAGAAATTGCCAGCAAAGCCCTAGAAGACAGGAAGAGGCAAGGTAGGACTCCTCTACAAGTTTCAAAGTGAGGATGACCCTGTCAGTGACTTGGTTTCTGACTTCTGTCCCCCAGAACTGTGTGATGACAGGTCACATACAGGTATTGTGTTATGGAAGTCTTTGAAACATAATACATATATATGCCTTGTATGTTTTCACTTTGTCAAGTAAGGCTGCCAAAAGAGAGAGGCAAAGAGACAGAGACAGAGAGAATACGGTACCCATTGTCCACCTAGCAACTACCTTTTTTCCTGCCTCACTTTTTGCTTTCCTAGTTGAACAGAAGTATGCAATTACAAGGCAGAAAGCACAGTGATTTTAAGAAAATCATTTCTACATATCTAAAGATATCTGACTGGCACATGAGCCTGCACAAAAAAAGAATACTGTGGAATCGTTTTTTAGATTAGTATTTTACTTTATAGGAAACTCCTTCGTTGCCTACAACATGGAGCCATTCCTTCAAAATAAATCCAGAGATTAGACAGTAATGCAAAGTGTACTTTGGCATTCAATAGATAGCAAGTTAATTCCTGAGCTCACAACTCTCAGAAATTGAAAGTTTCTACATCTGAAACATTCCATGAAAACTTTTCACTCACCTGTAAAATCTTTCTATTTTCTAAATATGCATTCTGGAAAGGGGGAAAAAAACAGAGGAAATACATGATATTAATGGCCAAAGAGACAATATAGCCTATCAGGCCAGGATGTAACTAGAGAGTTCATTGGTCTTCATCCCACCAAGAGAGGAAGGAAATATTTCAACAAAGTAAATAAGATGGTGAGAAGCCAAAGCACACATTTCAGAGCGGACAATGGACGTGCCACTAGTGCAATATAAACATGCATTCCACTGATGTTGCTGAGATTGTGGAATTACCAAATCCATCAGTTAAGAAAGCCTTCAGAAGGAAATCAAGCCAGAGCTGTCAGAGTAGTCATTCAGTTGGCCTCATTTCATGAATGGAATCCATGACTCTGGCCTGAAGAGCTTTGGAAATTTTCCTCCTTTGCCAAAAAGTTTAATCAAAAAAGTTGTGTTAAATAAAATCTTTTAGCTAAAATAATTGTTTTAAAACTTTTCAGAAAAGAAAATCATTGGGCAAATATTTTCTGATTCTACAGTGTTTGCAAAGTCTGGCTTAAATTTGAAACCAGTAGATAGAATCCAACAAGCACAGAAAAAGTTACTGTTGTGGCTAACTTTTTCCATGTGTTTTAAGCCTGTATCTGTTCTTTTAAAATGAGATTGCTGGGCTGGAGAGATGGCCCAGCAGTTAAGAACACTGGTTGTTCTTGCAGAAGACCTGGGTTTGAATCCCAGCACCCAAATGGCAGCTAACAACTGTCCCTAACTCCAGTCCCAGAAGATCCAACAGCCTCCTCTGTCCTCTGCAGGCATTGTACGACGGGTACACTAACCTACACACAGGCAATACATGCATACATATAAAAATAATAAATAAAAAATATTAAAATGAGATTGCTGACAAAAATTCATCTTCTAAAGCATGACAAGATGGAGTATTTTCTCTTTAAGTTCTGAAGCAGCTGTATTATGCTCCTAAATTTTTCTGATTGTCCTGCATGATAGGAATTTTTAGAGAAAGAAATGATTTGAAATTAATTTATATCTCCTGTAAAGTTGAAAGCTGCATGTATTCCAGGGATAATTCCAGGGAATGGGAGAATTAACAGAGGTCAGATAAGGTATACTTACACTCCTGATTCTAAAATACTCTCAACTATTTGGGAGGAAAACAGGTAAATACTTCAAAAGCTTCAGATCCTTCCAATTACTTCTTTTAAAATATTAGTTTTTCAATTTTTAACTCATTTTTATTTATCTCGTGTGTGTGTGTGTGTGTGTGTGTGTGTGTGTGTGTGTGTATGTTCCCATGCATGCAAGTGGAGGTCCAAGAACAACCTGCAAGAAACTAGTTCTCTCCTTCCACCATATGGGTCACAAGGATCACTCAAGTCTTCAGGCTTGGTAGCAATCTCCCTTACCTGCTGAGCCATTTCACACTTCCTTTTTACCATTATTTCATTCATATGTTATAAACTAAACATGCATCGAATGTTTGCATTGAACTAGGCACTATTAAAAGCTACTATCTTATTATTTTATGTACATAGCTCCTTTTTTAGTGTATATGATCTATTAAAATAAAAGCCTAGTGTTTTTCTGGAAAAAGTGAAAAGTAGTGTTCTTTTCTAAAGGAATTAAGTAAATAACTAAGAGAAATTATGGCAGTTAAACACAGCTACTGGGACATGTAGACAATTATATGATTGGTTCACAAGTCTTCCTTCCCTCCTCTCAATATCTGCCACGGTTTATGGAAAGCAGAATACATAATGTATCTCAATGTCTTTGGGTTTGGCTATGTGACTTAATTGGAGCAATAGAATGTCAGCAGTTGTGTCTAAGGAGGGGCTTTAAATGATCTATGCTGTCATGCTTGCCCTTGGACACTTCTGTGATCTTCATTATGAGAAAGAACACCAAACCCAGAACGAGACATAAGGAACATGCATACATCTGACCTGCAAACCCGGAGCCAAGGCCTCTAGAACCTACAAAACCCAAGGTCCAAGATAAGAGAGACACAGAGACATAGGGAGACTTACTGTTGTCATAACCATAAATTCAGGAGTTAAGTATCATATAGCAGAACGGCAGCAACATGCAACTAATACTTCCTCAGAACAAAGCCCTCCACATTCTGGCTTACCAGGTCAACTAAAAGTAGAGATTGACAAGTAAAAGGCCAGTGCTATAGCTTGGATTGTGAATGTCCCACCAAGTCCATGTCTCTAGGATGGTGCTGTCAGGAGAAATAGAACCTTTAAAAGGTAAAGCCTTTTACCTTTGGGCTCTGCGGGCATGCCCTTGAATGGGCTTGTTGGACATGAGCTCCTCCTTACTGAGTTGCTTCCTTGTGGTGGGGAGAGCATTTTGCTCTGCAGTGCATTTCTATAATTATGTGCTCCTTTCTCCAAGCCGAAAGTAAGGGGCCAGTTGACTATAGACTGCAACCTCCAAAACTGTGAGCTAAAAGAAACCTTTTCTCTTTATATAAGAGGAGTGTCTCATGTGTTTGTTACAGTGATAGAAAAATGAATAACACAGTATATGAAACAATACTTTGACCTAGTTTTCATAAGGGTTCCTAATTAAATATAAACATATATAGCAAAGCTAATCAGTTATTTAAGGAAACTGGACATGAACATGAGAGATAAGATTTTGAAAAATAACAGAAAGCAGGATCTCAAAGGAAACAACTCAGGACAGAGGAGTTATATTAAAATTTTTAATGACTATCTTCAGACACATTTGAAAGGAAAATGCAATATAAAATAAGAATGTGATGATATAAAAAGAACAATTATCGCATAACAATGAATGTATGAACTTTAAAAACATATTTGTTGAAATAGTAAGAATATAATAGTAAGAATATAATAGTTTGGAATAAAAAGAATTCTTCCACAATGTATAAAAAGGACAACTATGAAAAATATAAGAGAAAATTCTTTAAAAAGCAGAGAATGAATCCTTATCAGAGTATAAGAAAGGGAGGAAAGGGTGGGAGCTTTCAAAATAAGAGAATTTCCCAGACCAGAATACATGAGGGTTAAGACTGAAAGATCCGTTCAAGTATTCTGTATAATGCATGAAAAAGTACTAACCTTTGCATTTATTAATATAAAGTTTCAGATAAAGATAAACATTTAAAAGGTTCAAGAAAATTTTTAAAATGGTCTTCCAAGGAAATAAAAAATAAAAATCACATGAAACTTTCATCAACAGTTCAAGATGCTAGCAGACATTGGCACAGCACTCCTCAAAGCTCTAAATAAATAATTGTTGAGGTAGAACAGACCAAAAACACTTACTTCCCAAGGCAACCCATTTCAGAAAATGTCTGCAGGATATCCCATTACACAAAGAGTAAACCAAGAAAAAGGACAATGTGGAATCAGGAAGTGATGGTTGACATCAAGCAGGACAAGGACAGGAAGTGCTACTGCAGTCGTCTGCCTAAACAACAAAGAAGGGTGCCACAGAGGCATCTGGTGAAAGAGGAAGTTCATGAGATTTGCAAGTATCCTGAAAAATAATTTAGATTCTGCCAGGATAATACCAGAAGATGACAAGGCCACTGGAAACCTTGAGAGAATGAAAAACAAAGTACTTCACTGTTCAGAGAACATCATTAGAACATGCCAACAACATGTATTGATTGTCATTTTTCAGGATCAACCTAGAGATGAAGAAGAACTTTAATATGGTTAGAGAACAGATGGTTAAGAGCACCGGAAGCTCTTGCAGAGGACCCGAGTTTGATTCCCAGCACCCACATGGCAGCTAACAACCAGTTCCAGGGGATCTGACCTCCTCTTCTGACCTTCGTGGGCATTGCATGACATGGGTGCACTTACATACATTCAGGTAATACACTCATACACATAAAATAAAAATAATAAAATATTTAAAAAGTCATCAGACTTGATGTGAAAGTATAGAACTTGAAGAGAGGAAACTGAGTATGTAAGAAAGCACAACTGGAAAAGAAAGGGTAATTTCTAAAAAATGAAAACCCGCATCCCAATAAATGGAGAACCAAATACATCATGTGTGGTTGGTAAAAAGAAACCTTAAGTACTTACTTCTTAAATTTTAATCGTGGTATTTGTTTGCCAGGGCCTTTTTTTTTATTTTTATTTTTACAAATTGTTAGCTTTTCAGCCCTCCATTAAGAGTTTTAGAATGGGTTTTTCTGTCTGTTTTTTTCCCCTCTTCTAAAAATGCCATTGCAATTATTTTTTCTTTTTCTTCTCAAGTCCTTTTAACAATTTATTTAATAACCACATAGTTAGTAGAAGCATTTCATTACAACAGCATTGACAAAGTCAGTTAACAGTTTCCAGAGCAAAGATGCATCTCTTTCAAAATTGGCTGTAATTTTTAGGTTCACAGTGTTGAATTAATACAGTTATACATTATTATATTCAGTATAAACCCTATAGACATAAAAGTAAATGAGGTTTTAACCTTTAAAAAAGGTTTCATTTTAAAATATACTGTTTCATATTGAAGAACTCATTTTGAATGCAACTAACACTTAGATGCTTGCACATGTGTCTCTAATCTCTACATATCTGATTATTACTAGTTACAGTCAGTTACTTTGAGATCCTTGGCACCTGAGCATGGATATAAATTCATCAGGTAGATTTCAATGGTAATATTTTTCATGAAGCAAATTTTTACGCTTCTTCCTCAAATAAAACTCATTTTTTTATTTATTGATTTTGTTGTGTATTTCATACAGAACATCCCAAACAATCTTATTCGTCTTTATACCTGCATCCCAAATGGCACCCTCCCATAGCGCCCCCCCCCGACACTGGAGCCCATATACTCTTTTATAACAATATAGTTTTGTTTTTATCTCACACTTCTAGAGGCCAGGATCAAGGCATCAGCTGAGTTGGTCTTTCTGAAGCCTCCTCCTTCCTTGGCCTGTGGATGGCTGACTTTTCATGGTCCTCACATGGTGTGCTGGATAGCTTTAGTGTCAACTTGACACACCTGGGTTGAGGGAGCCTCAACTGGGGAATTGCCTCCACAGGACTGGCCTGTGGCCATGTCTGTGGGGCATCTTCTTGATTGTTGAGTGATATGGGAAGGTGGTGCCACCCCTGGGCAGGTAGGCCTGTGTTGCATAAGAAAGCAGGCTGAGCAGGGGCCACAGGAGCAAGTCAGTAAGCAGTGAGCCTCCAAGGCCTGTGCTCCAGCTCCTGCCTCCAGGTTCTTGTCCTTAGTTCCTACCTTGGACTCCCTGATGAACTGTGACCTGGGAGATGTAAGACAAACCCTTTCCTCCTCAAGTTGGTAGTGGTCAGAGTATTTTGTCACAGCAATGAAGAGACAAACTAGGACACATGGTCTGTTCTCAGTGGGCTCACAATCCTAGTCTTTGTGTGTCTAAGTTTCGACTTCTTTTTTAAATTTTTACAAAGATTGTATTGAGAATTTCATACATGCATATAAGGTGTTTTGATAAAGATACCTGCCATATTGGACCAGGGCCCATTCAATATCCTCATTTTAACTTAAAAGTCTTACCTCTAAATGCAGTCACAATCTGAGGTACTGGGGCTTAGGACTTTACATGTGAATATGAAAAAAGTGTTTCAGCACATGGCAATCACAAATTTATTTTCAAATGCACAGAAATAATGATAGAACTACAGTTAAAGGGAAGAGGAAGCAAATAACTTGATGATGCCTAGAACTGAGAGCCACAAATAATGGTAAACATATTATTTAGAGATATGGACCTAATTGAAGGCTTTCATATGCAATAGTGTAAGTTGTTTGGGGGTATAATCAAGTATGGCTGTCCTGAGTAACCACAAGGATAGCTATCAACTAGCAGAGTTTACAGAGTTCAATATGGTTTATTCTGGGGAATAGGACTGGGATTGAGGGAAAGGCACACTTTATTACAACCTAGCCTACACTAATATAATTATTAAATCACATTTCTGTAACACTGATTAAAAAAACATTTTGAACTTCAATTTAATAAACTTTTCATTTCTCTCCTGCCTTCTTCCTAGCCCTGTCCTATTTCTAAACCTTACTAAGCTTGGAATGGGCAACAGTAAAGACTCCTAAATATTTTCTTTGTCTTCAGTCTCCTCTAACTCATCCTACAAGATGTCTAGAGTATTGCCTCAAATGAAAATATAGCTGTATCACTCTCCTGCTCAAAATACTGTCATTCCCTGAATGCTGCTGCTTACTCTGGAAGATAAGATCTAGTCGATGTCTACCTATTTCTTATCTCTCATTATCCTTTGCTCTGTTAGTCAACTTTGTAGCAATGTAATATAATATCAGAGATGATCAACTTAACAAGGATTAAAGTTCATTTTGGCCATGGCTGCAAAGGTTTCAGTACCGTTTTCCACCCAGTGTCTTTGGGTCTGTGGTAGCACCATAGATGTGTGTGGCAGAGGAAGACTGTTCATCTCCTGTTAGTGGACAAGCAAATATAAGGAAATGACCATGGGTCTCAATATCCCTTTCAAGAAGACATCACTAGAACCTAACTTCCTTCTACTGGGTCACACCTCTTAAAGGTTCTGTCATTTGCAATAGAGCCATAAGCTTGTTTCCAAGCCCTAAACACAGTGGTCTTTTTTGAACCAAACCATCTCTCCAGTCTCCCCTCTAATCACCCCATTATTCTTGTTTTATATCTTCCAAAACTAACTCTTTGAGATGTTCCCATTTATCATGCTAAATCTGTTTTTAGTCTTACACAATCTGGCTGAAACTCTTTTTTTTTTTTTAAGGTTACCATTCCTCCCTCAAACCTAAGTGCCTCCATTCATCTTACCCTCTACTTCCCATACTTTAGTCCAAGGTTAATGGCTGTAGAGAAACTCATTAAGAACCTGTTTTTCCTCCTCCCTTTGGTGACCTTTGTTCTTGGCACTGATTTTCTTCTTAAATCTGATGTCACTGCAAGATGGTTGTAATAGACATACAGTAAAGAGCAAAAGTCTCTTCCCAAACCTCATTGTGTTTCATGGGTCCAGACTATATAGATGATGTGCCTATTGTAGAACAAACTAATATGGCCAGGGAAGTAGAATGTTCTAGTTGGCTCATCCTGAGCTACCCGCTGAAGTCTGCAGATAGGGTAGAGTCAGTTCCATAGGAAGAAGAAGATAAGTTGAAAATAGAAGGGATAGTCTTCAGAGAAAAGTCAATGTACAGTTTCCATTGGGAAGATCTACAGATGCTGTGCAACAAAAGCACAGACAACATCATGATCAGAGCAGACTTCATATTTTGTCTGAAGATTCAGAACCTAGTAATGTTAGTTAGCTTTTCTTCACTGTGACAAGTACCTAAGAGAAACGACTTAATAGAAGGAAAGATTTATTTTGGCTCACAGTTCCAGAGTTTCAATTCATTGCTGTGCACCTGAGATGGGGCAAGACAAAACATCACAGCACTCTATGTGGTACAGCAAGTTGCTAATGACAGCAAGGAAGAGGTGGGGGTTGCTGAATTTTCCTGTGCAAGCAGACTTCCTCCTCCCTCTGCTTTGTTCCCTCTAGGTCTCTAGTCTATTAGATGGTGCCACCTCAGTTCCAGGTAGGCCTTCCCACCTCAGTTGCTGTTCCACATGCAAATGATCTTTGGAAACACCCTCATTAAAAATACTCAGAGGTGTGCCTTAACTAACATCCAAGGTATCTCTTAATTCTATCAAGTTGATGAGCTTAGCCATGCTGTAATTGTAGCACTTGATCACCAAAAGGTGCCCAAAATGTTTACTGAAATTTTATGTAAGAAATGCTGTTTCTAAGATATATTTTAATAAAATATATGTATTAACTATTGATAGTTTGAAATTAAAGCATCTAACGTACACAAAAGTATGTTATGCCTGCACAAATAGTTTTATGGTCATATATAAATTCTAATCATGCTAAAATTTCAAAATTAATTCATATCACATTTTTAATATATGTTCTAGTTTTGTGTGAATTGAGAAAATCAAGAAAAATTCATTCCAAAATACTTGACATTTTGCATTTATTATTTTAGTGTTTTGATCTTTCTTAAGGAATGCTTGAAAACTAGTACTTTACATGAAAATGCTACTTCAGCAATAAGTTTTCACAATTCTCAAAATGCCAAAATAAACTCCTGGATCTAGAGATATACACTAGAAAACAATCCTATTTTTAAATGTATAAAAAAGCACATGTGACGATTTATTCTCAAAAGTGAATGCTTGCAAGCCAGACTTCTTTTCGGGATAAAGGTGTGCTGTGTCCTATCTCAGCACCTGAAGTTTTCCCCACTGCATGATTCCACTCCTTCATCAACTGCATATGAGTAATGATTCTTCTCACTCTTCCTATTTGCAGAATAAGTCTGGGCAGCTATTTAATGCTACCAAGCCAAATTCTTCACTTATTCCTGCTGAGTAGTACCAAGCTTGTCATCAAGATGTGATCACTTGTCTCACATCACTGAAACTCAGCTAAATGAAAGAACCAGTGCTCCTTGGCCATTCATTGTAGCTCTTATTCTTGAAAAGTAGAAAACACGTGAACACTCTTATTTTCTGTTCCAAATTACAACTCTGTGAATACATTAGCATTTCCCTATTTGATTGGAGGAAGAAAGGCAATTAGAGTAGAATGAGGTTTTTAAGATGTTAAATTGGTTGAAGAAAGACAAGAATGATGTGTCACTAAAATTCCTTCTGGGAGCTGTGAACAACATCTGGGTCCCTCCTCCCTTGGTCCCTATGACAAATTAAGGTACAATTTTGCCCACTACAGTCTGGAAAACCAGCAAGTTTATTGAGCTTACTTACAGAGCAGTGGGTGAGGGTTTACTTTCAGGAGTGTGGGTGCTCACCTCCTAAGGCCACACTGGAAAGTCTCCATCCAGGAGTGGATCATGACTTCCCCACAGCCAGATAAAATAGTGAGAGAGCCTCCCTAAGCCTTCCTCAGCTAATATACCCTTAGGCCCTCTGCCTTGTGCTAATAGGATCAACTGGTTGGTTGGAAGGTGTGGCTGACTCTCTCCCTTCTTGCAGAGCATAACAGTCAACCGCTTGACTGTGATGATCCTAGGCAAACAGTGCAATCAAGCTTGGGAAGAAGGCATCTGTCCATAGTTTGCTGATGGGAGGAGAGTGGTATGCAACAGAGGACTCTACCTAGTAGCTTATAAAGGCTTCTACAGTCTAGAACTGATCTGCCCAGTAGACTAGTCTCTGTGCATGGTGACTATGAAATATAGCCAATCCCAATTGAAATATTCTGTAAACTTAAAATACATACAGAATTTCAAGCCCTACTGAAAAAAAATGAAAAATACTTCATGAATAATTTTTATGTTAATGATATGTTGAAATAAAATTTTTAGATATGAGATCATATAAAATATTCTTAAAATTAATTTCACTTCTACTTTTTTTTTTTCTCTCTTTTTGAGACAGGGTCTCCCTGTAGCTGGCCTGGCACTCACTATGTAGACCAAGCTAGCCTTGATCTCACAGACATCTGCCTACTTTTGCCTTCTGAGTGCTAGGACTAAAGGCATCAGCCATTGTGCCCAATTTAATTTCTACTTTTTAAAGGTGGTTAGTAGAAAATGTAAAAGCTCAGACTGCATTTGTCTTACATTTTATTTCTATTGAACAGAACTCATATATAATTTACAATACATAGATGCTAGAATGTTCCAAAATGAGACAGAGATGTGTTAACTGATATTTAATGAGCAAATTCAATGCTGTTTTCCATTTTGGAAGGTTTATCTGGAAGAATATTTCCCTTAGTAGTATGCAAGGTGTCTTAGTTACTGTTGCTGAAATAAAATTCCCTGATGAACAACTCAAAGGAGGAAAGGTTGATTTTGGCTTACACTTTGAGGGGACAGTCCCTCACGGTGGAGAAGTCACAATGGCAGGAACTCAAGGCAGCCTGATACACTGCATCAGCAGTGAGGAAGCAGAGGAATCAATGCTCCCGCTCACTAGCTTCTTCCTTTTATGCAGTTCAGGACTCAAATCCAAAGACCATTGCCAACTTCCTTTAGGGTGGGTCTTTCAACCTCAATTAACTTAATCAAGATAATCCCTCACAAGCATGCCCAGGGTCTAACCTAATCTAAATAATTCCTCCTGCTGTGCCTCAAATCTTGTCATCTAGGTGATTCCAGATCCTGTCAAGTAACAACTATATATATA
>NW_008331789.1:2181641-2195964 GCF_000622305.1 Nannospalax galili
TGTAGCCCCAGCTGTCCTGGAACTCACTATGTAGACCAGGCTGGCCTTGAACTCACAGAGATCCGTCTGCCTCCCGAGTGCTGGGATTAAAGGTGTGTGCCACCACACCGGGCACAACACCACTATTTTTTTAAAAATAATGTTGTTACTCATTTTTTCCTGTCTGTGTATATTCCCTTTCCCTGGTAATTACACACTGATGTTTCTCTCTCCTTGACTTTGAGTCCATGTGATTTGAATAAATCTGATCCATGATGCTAGAGTTAAACATGTGACCCAGATCTAACCAATCAGAATATTCCATCCCCCTACTCACAAAAATTGGCTCAAGAAATTAACAAAAGTGAATCAGCTTTGGCAATTTGAGTAATTACTAAAAAAACAGTGTTGTTAATTTAGGGGATTAAGTGTGCAACTATTTGTAGCTGCCTTTGCCGCACTATGAGAGCATGAAATCCCAGAAGGGAAACAATTAAGATGTAAATAAAAACAGATTCACTTTTAGTTCCATGATCCATTCTATGGCTAAGGCTACCACCTAGGACTTTTTTCTTTGTCCTAGTAAAATTTAATTTTATTTCTATCTTTCAGAACTGAAACACCTGACTTATCTGAAGGAATTAACACATGATTAAGTGAGCAATCTGAATTCATACAGTTCAATAAATATTCACAGAGTTCAAGTGATTACATTGAAGGCACAAAGTTATCTGTTCTTATTATTCGTGATTCAAGCATTCAGCAAGCACTCACTGAGATCCTTCTGTGCCAGGGACTATCACAGTAAAGGAGAAAAGATGAAAATTGCAAGTCATAGCCATTAAGGATCTTACCATTTTCTAAGTGGCCCATGTACCTGTTTGCTAATTTTTCTTGCTCTCTCTCCAGTAGTCTTCCAATTTTCAGCCTCCTGCTGGTTATATCATTTCAGCTCCATTTTGTCCCAGGAAATTCTTTCTTGGATTCCTTCCAACACGCTGCTTGCATAAGGAATTGTTGCTTTCTGGATCTGCTGTGAGCCCTCATCTCTAGCTGTTCTTCAGCTTAGGAATTCTTTGGCCTTTCTCTTACATTAGATCCCCTTTTGTTTTGGTTTTTGAGACAGTTTCTCATTCTGTAGCCCAGGCTTGCCTTGAACTCATGATCTTTCAACTTCAGCCTCCCACGTGTTGTGATTATACGCATGCACCAACAACTAGGCTTTGTTATAAAGAAGCAGATCCTCCAGAAGTATTCTGGAAATGGATTTAGGAGAGGTCAATACTTTTTATTCTTGTCAGTTTGAAGATCAATTCACACAATTGACTAATGATATGTCACATTTTAGAATTAAGTTGGTGATCATTTTCAGTTATAATTTTGAAAATATTGTTCCATTGTCATTTATTGAGAAGCCTTATGCTCCTCTGATCTCCTATTCATTGCACGTGGTCTATTATTTAACCTCTAAAACTTCCTAGAATATTCTCACTATTTATAGGTTTCAGAATTTTCATTACTACATGTCAGAATGAAACTACTAAATAGAGAGGTATATTTCTCTTCCCTCTGGGAACTTTCACTATTTTCTTGATAATACCTTTCCCTTAGTTTATGTATGGTCTTTCCAATATTCATGGCAGTCAGATGTTAGACCCCCTTATTGATCTTGGAATTTTCTAATCTCCAGTAATCCCTTTCCATATTCTTAAAAAAAAAAAAAAACTACTTCAGATTTTTTTTCATATTTGTGTATGTGTGCAGTTTGGATTGTTTTTATGATTCCTTACACTTTCTTCAGTTTGTTATTTTTTCCACTGTCTCTTATTAATTGAATTTTTGTGCATTTCATACAAAAAAAAATCTTAATCTTTTTTACTCCCCCCCTTGCAACGCCATTCCTACCATGGGATTTCATGCATTCTGTTATATATACTAAGGACTAATGAGTCAAGTTTGTATACTCAGACATCCCTCGGTGCAAGTCCATCCACTGGGGTCTAGTCAGCATATCTAGGTAGAGTCACTCCCTTAAAGAAGATCAGCTCTCCCTCACCCAGCAGTCATCAGCTGCCAATAGTTCTTCAGCTAAGACTGAAGACTGCTGCCCATTTCCCCAGTTCTGTGCTGGTTTTTTGTCTGCTTGAGTTTCCATGGGTCTTGTGCATGCTGACATCATTGCTGTAGGTTCACATGAGCAAGGTCCCAGAAGCCTGTAAGATTCACTTTCCATGTGATCATGTACCTCCTCCCCTGGTCTTACACTCTTTCTACTACTCCCTTTTCCTCTCAAAAGTAAAAACTAAAAAATTTTCTAAAAAAATATCCACATATGAGAAACATGCAGTGTTTGTCTTTCTGGGTCTGGTTTACCTCGTTTAGAATGATTATTTCCAATGCTAACCTCTTCCCTATAAATATCATAATCTCATTTTTCTTTAGAGCTGCATAAAATTCTATTGTGTAAAATATATTCAAAGAAATTTCCTCTTATTTATCTCACTATGCTTCTTTTGAATTTTAAATTTTGTCTGACATATTTTTCATTTCCATATTTTTGCTTTCTCGTTCTTCTCTGCTGCTATAGCGTCTTTAGTCAAAGAAATCTGTGTTTTAATGATGCAATATCTTTTCCTCTTTGACAATATTAATTATAATTACAACCTCTCTTCTACTCCCTGTAATGTTTCTGCTTTTCTCAGAATTATTTTAATGTTTGGTTTTCTCTGTGTGTCTTTGAAGTTGGATGCTTTCTGCAAATGTCACTGCATGTGTACAATTGAAGTCTTTAAATGCTTACAGGAAGTTCTGTGTAAGTGAGAACATTCTGATGACTGGCTTCGCTTAAGTGTGATCAAGCATCAGGCCAGCTTTTCATCAGGGAGACATTAAAATGTTAATACTTGTAAGTCTTTTCGTGAAACTTCTGAGGTTTTCTTAAGAAGTGTCTCTAGTTTTCTACAGAAGGTATAACTCTCATTATATGTTTTCTAGGAACAAAAGGGAAACATTCAGCAAACTTTAACTTCGAAATCTGTGTTTAGTGTCCATAAGCCCCATCCTCTATGATCCTCAAACTCATGAGCCTTCTGTCCAAGTCTTTCCCAGAGTATGTTGAAACTGAAAGTTAAATCATATTGTCAAAAACCACGAAAAATAACTGCAAAATCCATAAATTGTGCACATTTTTACTTCTTTAAGGCATTTTAGTGAGTAAAATGATATCAAAAGAAATTATACTCAGGTTGACATCAAGAAACTCAATATGAAAAAGGTTAAACATGCTAACCTCTGCTTTAAACTATAACTCCTGTTACTGTGTAGTCATGCCATCACTGTCTGTCATTGCCTTAACATCAGGGGTGACAAATAAGTTTGGGTGTAAGAGGGGGGTCTTGAGAATGAGGGTAGATGGGGAGAAAAGTTCAATACTTCCATGTTTCTTTTTTGAAAACTGTAATTTGTTATTCTTTCATTTCAACTGAACAAGAGACTCGTTTGTACCAACTGCATGTATACTGCAGGTAACAGGCGTAGGTGTAATAGGTGCATTAATAACTTCTCTCACCAATGGGACAAAATAGCTTACAGAAGCATGTCATGGAGGAAACGTTTGCTTGGAAGCATACATTCAGATGGCTGTGTCCACTGCAGTGAGTAAGGCTTGGTGGCATGCAGGCAGCAAGAGTGCTGTGCAGCTTACTCACAAGGTGGTTGGCAGGAAGCAAAGCAAACAGGCCAGAACCAGGTATAGCCGTCAATGACCAACCTTTAGTGGCCTATTTCTGCCAGGCCCCAATGTTCAAAATTATGTCACAAAGTACAGGTCAACCAACAAAAACTATGAGCTTTGGGGGACATTTCCAATTCAAGGCATAATACTAGGGACGGTGAACACACGGGCTTTGACTTCACAATCTACAAGGCTGTTGAAAGTAATATGTAATATATATTCAAAAATAATTTTAATACATGGAAGAATATAAGACCTGTGAGAAAAAGTATTAACTAAGAGTTTTGTTTGTTTGTTTGTTTGGTTGGTTGGTTGGTTGGTTGGTTGGTTTGGGGTTTTTTTGGCATTTTTGAGATGGGACTTCCCTGTAGCCCCAGCTGGCTTTGAATTCACTATGTTTGCGAGGCTGGCCTCCATCTCATCTGCCTGCCTCTGCCTCCTAAGTAAACTACCATGTCCAGCTAAATAAATGAAGTGTTTTGAGAGCACAGACCATGGTAATCATAATTCTGAGAAATACTGAATGCTTCAGCAAAGGAAGACTCATGGAGAATTAGAGGGGAGAGGAGCAACAAAACCCCCAGTTTGGCTGAATGCGAGGGGAATATAATTGTGTATATAAGTTTATGTGTATCATTATCATTAAGGAAATATAATTTAATCATCAGCATCCATGCCTAAAACTCAGATGAAGTTCAGATTCTTTGATTCTTTTTTTACTTAATATTTTATTGCATTTTGAGAATTTCATACAATGTATTTTGATCATATTCAGACCCCCACCCCATCTGTACCCCTCATTACTAGCATAAGCTAAATTTTATGTCATCTATTATTTTTTTAAGGTCTATCAAGTATAATTTGTGTCTTCAAATGCCCTTCGATATGGGACCATTCCCTGGACCTGGACAACCTCTCAGGCATCACACCCTTAAAGAAAACTGACTTCCCCTCTCCCAGCAGCTATCAGTTGCCAAATGTTCCTCGACTAGGTCTGGGACTCCTTATCCACCTCCCCACATCTATGCTGAGAATTTGCTGGCTTGAGGTTATACAGGTCTTGTGTATGCTGACACAACTGCTGTGAATTCATATGAGTAACTTCCCTGATGTCTAGAAAACATTGTTTCCTTGTGATCATCCACCACTTCTGGCTTTTACAATCTTTCTGCCTGCTCTTCCTCAAGGATATCAGAGCCTTGGCAGACAAGGGTTTGATATAGGTGTCCCATTATCATCTTATCTGTTTTACAAAGAAAGGTAATAGTGAAATTTGGAAGGACAAACTCAAATTCTAATTTCATCACTAACCATCTGGGTAATGTTTGACAATTTATTTAACTTATCTGAGTCAATTTATATTTTTTCTGATATAATAATAAAAGTACTCAACTTTGGGGGGCTGGAGAGATGGCTCAGCAGTTAAGAGCACTGGCTGCTCTTGCAGAGGACCCGGGTTTGATTCCCAGCACTCACATGATGGCTAACAACCATCCATAGTAACTCCAGTTCAAGGGAATCCAATACCTTCTTCTGACCCCATGGGCATTGCACAACATGGGTGCACTTAGACACATGCAGGCAATACACTCATATGCATAAAAAATAAAAATAAAATATAAAAAGTATCCATTTTAAGATATGGTAAATGAATTAATAAGAGGTATGTAACAACAAATATCTCTTATTAAGGTCCCACCAAAAAGTGAAGATTAGAAATCAGAAAATTTGGACAGGTTACTTACAAGCTATGTGACCTACATAAATTGCTTATGCTCTTAGGACCCCAGTTACCCCAGTTATCTGTAAAAGTAGGAGTTGACCTAGATAATCTGTATTTCTTCTAAACTGCAATGGTCCAGGTGCCATAGATAACATTTTTATTTGACTTTGAAACTGAGCCATGCAATTGGATTAAATTGGATCAAATTACCATTATTGAGCCTCTAATACATTGGAATTTTATTAAAAGACTGAAAATGAAAATGATAATAATGCATTAGGCCATGTGAGAGAGTTTTAATGGACACAAAAAAGTAGTAATAGAGCAGGTCCTGTTATCACACCTGGATGCATGAGAAAGAAGATGGCATCTAGTATTAAATTCAAGTACCAAGCTCACAGGTGCATGTTTTTATTTTTAAAACACTGGAAAACATGCTCACTTTAATTAGATACATCCTAACAGTTTATGATATGCCCTCCTATGAAGGTAAAAATTATACCCTACTATGTGATATTTGTCATGAAGATGGTAATGGGATATAACAACAACTCTTTTAAAATACTCAATAGTTCAACTAAGAGCATAAAGAGTAACATTTTGAGAAGTCGCTGTGAGATGAGTGACAGAATTGGACTTGCTATTTTATCCATTCTTAACGTTCATTAAGGTTAGCCTTAGGACAGGAAATAGGTAGATATAACCCAAGAAAATGCATTTCATCACAATTATGACTCCTACTTCTTGAATTTTATCTTTGTTCACACAAAATGTAGGAAAAGGTGATGATGATATTTGGAAATGCATTAAGAACACAAAAATCATCATCTATTTTAGGTATCTTAACTATTCAACCACAGAAATGATTACAAATGCATTTGATGTATAAATCTGATGTGATACTGTCTGTAGAGTCTGTGCTCTCATAAGATAAAAGGACACTGTGAAATCTTTTGCTCATGAATATGGATGAGTCTAAGATATCTGCATAATGTTTAGCATGATGTGTTTATGTGGCTGATCAGAAATTTTCTGCAAGAGGGCTATGGTCCATGTCCTAAATAGCTGATTAATCCAATTTCTCTCTGATTTTTCTTTTTTAATTGTAACTTTAATTGTGCATATTCATAGAATGTAGTGTGTTAATTGTTTACATGTAAATAGTACAATGTAGAATGATGCAATCAGGATGTCTCTGATTTTTTATCTCTGATCAGTGAAATGCATTATAGTTCAGAACTAAAGTAAACATAATAAAAAGTGATTGATTTAAAAGCAGATGCTCAAAATATGGTTTATCAACATTAATGTTCTTTATAACTAATTAATGTGTCTGTTAGGCTTTATAGTTACAAATATATAATGTCTACAAGGGTTTCAATTTCATAAAATTCTAAAATGTATTTTTGTTTTATATATTGATGAATTTATGATTGGATACGTATTTTATAACCCGGCTAGTATACTGTTGTGGAGAGCCACAGCCTCCGCCGCCATTACAAGATGGCGCCGGTATCCGGACCTTCTTAAAAGTAAACATCCTGCCACACCCATAAGGGGCGTGCACAAGAGCCTGCTTTCCCCCGCCTCCTCCCGTGGCGTGATCTCCAGCAACCAATCCGCTTCTTATGATCTCCAGCAACCAATCCGCTTCTTATACATCATAAATGGGACCTTTGGGGCATATATAAGCAACAGCTCTCCCACTTCTCGGCGTCTTTGGTCTTCAGTCTTCAAATAAACTGCTGCAGAAGGATCCTGACTTGTCCTCCCGCGTCGTTCTTGCCGGCGAGACGGAAAGCGGTCGGGGACATACTGTATTGTTTATTTTTGTTATAAAATAAAAGAACAGTTTTCATCTTGGGTTAGTATTTCAAAAAAACATGACACTATGCTGTAATTTTATATTTTTCTACTGTGGAGATGTATTGCAAACTATTCCATTTTATCTGGGTTACATCATGTTTCTTTTTTCTAAAATTACCTCAGATTTCATTGTTAAATGGTCACATAAATAAATAAATAAATAATTTTCCCAGCAGTTGATTATTATATGCAAAGTCTACAGATGTGCTTATCAGTTTTAGGTGGATAATAGTTCAACTGGGCAGATATTCCTGGTAGTTTGATTACAATGATGGTCCTAATTTGTCCACACCTTTCTGTAGCTTGTTTTAAATAGCCTGCCACTCAGATTTTGGGCTTGCTTGTCTGCGTGATCTGCTTTGGCCACCAGAAGAACAGTAAAAACACACGAAACACATTTGCATGTTAGTACTTACCCTCTTGTGCTTCACATACTGGATCTATGTAAATAAGCTCCAGCATCAGCAATCCCAGCAGAGGTGTGCAGAGCCTCACCAGATCACCAGGCTAGCCCATCTGACCTGTGTGCTTAAGAGTAGTAAGACACAGTTATTATTTTAAGCCACTGTTACAGATTGGCTTGTTATATAGGAACAAATAACAGATGCAGTATGTATAGGCAGTAGATAGAACAAAATTGTCTTTTCAAAAAACATTAACATCCTTACATCATATATTTGTTGTATTAAAACCTGTTGAAGCTGAAATTTTGGTGTAGGACATAATTTGGATATATACTCTCTTTATGCCCTTGGCTTTTCAGATATTCCAAATATTTGTCAAATCAGTAAATAACAATTAGCTACCAACTGTGTCAGGAATAACATTGGGACCAACACTGGATACTTAGAATGCAATGATTTATCAGCTAGATAAATGCTATTTCTCTGTTTACGTGGGTAATTATAATGTGCTGACATAATTGGTATGAAAAATTCTTTGCTCTTCTGTGTGAAACTGATTCTCAAAGTTAATTCCATTGATTTACTTCATCATATCTGGTCATGGTTTCTTCTTTTCCCCAGAAATCTTAGAACTTTGTCCTATTCATCTTGATAATTTGCCTTCATTTGGGAGAAACATTTCAGTTCCATTTGCATGTGACTTACGGATGGATCTTCCTATTAAAAGGTAGAATTTATTGTCCCATATTGACAGTGGACTTGGTCACATGACTTGCTTCAGCTATTGGGACTAAGGCAAAAATGACCCAAGCTAATGCTTGAAAAATGTTTATGGACTAGGGCTGACTCTCAAGCTGCTCTTTGGAGTCCTGTGGCAGCCACCATGAGAACAAGCTAGTGCTAGCCCCTTGAAAAGGATGAACATTGGTCTCTGTGGTCCTGACTTACAATCAGCTAATCCTCAGAAAAGGAACTGTTTAGCTATCAAATGGCTGACCACAAAGCCCAGCCAAGGCCACAGAAAGTTCTAGCTGAGCCTAGCACAAATTATAATTTCATAAAATTTGAGCCAACAGTTGTTCTTGAAGCATGTAGTTATTCACTGTATGCATGTGTGCATGTGCCTGCATGTGTCATAGCATGTGTGTGGAGGTAAGAAGGCAACTTGCAATAGTCAGTTCTCATCTTCCACCATCAGAGTCCTGGAGATCAAAGTCAGGTTTAAAACATAATATAAAATAATATAATGATATAATATAATAATATTAATATATATTAATTCTTTGAGAATTTCATACAGTGGGTCTAGAGAGATGACTCCACTTGCTGCTCTTGCAGAGGACCTGGGTTTGGTTCCCAGCACCCACATGGTGGCTAACCATTGTTCCTAATGCCAGTTCCAGAGAATCCTGTACCTTCTTCTTGCCTCCATGGGCATTGCATGACATGTGGTCCACTTACATTCAGGCAAAACACTCATTCACTTAAAATAAAATAAAATAATAAGAGAATTTCATATATTTTGATCATATTCACCCCCAACTCCTTCCCTTAACTCCTCCCAGACCCACTCCTATCTCTCTACCCACCCCCGACAACTTTGTAGCCTCTTTTTTTTTTTTAATTTAAACAACCCATTGACACCAATTTGCACTGTCTGTATACTTCTGGGTGTGGGACCATCCACTGGAGCTTAGTCAATCTGTCAGGAGTCACACCCTTAAATAAAATTGACTCTCCCTCTTCCAGAAGCCTTCAACTACCCATAGCTCCTCAGTCAGGGGTAGGGGCTCATGAACCCCTCCCACTCCACGCCCGAATGTTGACTGAATTCATCTTGTGCAGGCAACCATAACTGCTGTGCATTCAAGAGTGCAGCAATCCCGTCATGTCCAGAAAACACAGATTTTGCTCTGGTCCTCCCTGAACTCTCATTCTTATAACTTTTCTGCCTTTCTTCCCTGATGGTCCCTGAGCCTTAGAGAAGCCATGTACTACAGATGTCCCTTTTGTGGCTGAGGACTCTACAGTCATTTATTCTCTATACTTTGACCAGCTGTGAGTTTTCTACATTAACCAACATCCACTGCAGAAAGAAACTTCTCTGATGAAGTCTGACAGTGGCACTAATCTATGAGTATAGAAAAACAGATTTAGAGGGCAGTTTGATATCATGTCCATTTAGCCAAATAATAGTAGTAGGCTTACCTCTGGGACCTGTGTGCTCCCCTACCATGAGTTCTTGGCCAGATTTGCAGTATCAGGCATGTGTTTCCTCCTGTGGAGCAGGCCTTAAATCCAATCAGAAATTAATTGGTTACCATAACATCTATGCCACTACTGCACCCATGAACATATCTTGCCATGCCAGTCATTATTACAGTTCACAGCATTCACAGCTGGATACCACTGCTGATGACTTTTCCCCCCAGCAGCCTGTAGAGCAACTTCTAGTACTATGAGAGCTAGTCAAAGGGAGGAAGCTTCCTGCTCAGTACCAACTTGATTTCTCTGTGTCCTATGACCAACATGAGTGGTTTCTTCAGCAATAAGATCTTACCATCAAGTTTTGGTGGGCAATTAAGAACAATAGGCATAGCCTGTATTGTTTTGGAGGGATTCTGGAACCCTTCTGACCAACAGCTTAAAGGGAAGTATTCCACACCTGGCACCAGGTTTTTTAAAAAATATTTTATTTATTATTTTTATTTTATGTGTATGCATGTATTGCCTGCATGTAGGTAAGTGAACCCATGTTGTGCAATGCCAGCAGAAGACAGAAGAGGCTGTTGGATCCCCTGGAGTTATGGAGAGTTGTTAGCTGCCATGTGGGTGCTGGGATTTGAATCCATGTCTTCTGCAAGAACAGCCAGTGTTCTTAACCACTGAGCCATCTCTCCAGCCCCCAGCACCAGGTTTTTTATTTGGCAATCTATGAGTTCTGGGATAAGCACAATCTCCTGTACAGGATAACCCCAGTGAAAAATCTTTTCTATGAAGTGCACATATCGATGAAGCTTATAAAACAGTAGGTTTCCATTGGTAAAGTCAGGTTATTATGGTTGATGGCAAATCCTTTTACTAGCTGAGCCATCTCTCTGGCCCATGGTTGATGTTTTAAGCTATTAAGTTTTGGGGTGGTTTGTTAGGTTCTCAAAGTTATGTATCATTCCTTCAAAGTTATCATGACCATATATAACATTTGCTTCATCCATGAACTATGTCACTTTGGTCAGAAGGTTTTTAAGAGCTGGGCTACAATTTTGCATCACCTCTCTTCTGTCATGGTGTCTGCTCAGCTTCTGGATGGTGGAATTCTATAAGCTCTGGTCCCTGGTTGAACATGGAACAATTCTCCCCCATCTTCCAACCCTAACCTATGGAGGTTATAATAAGAAATAAACTTTTGCAGGAAAGCACTGAGATTTTGGATTTCTGTTATTGGAGTATCACATATGTCATTCTGATTAATGTAGAAATTGGTACCTAGGAGAAAGATTTGTGGCAGATAATATAAAATAAGTAGCTACAACTTAGAGGCTCAGTGGGTGCTGGCAAGGAAACTTGTTAGGGCCTGGAAAGATGGCAATCCTATGGTAAAATATTTGGAAAATAGTTGATATATCTTTCTCTGAGCTATGGTTTGAATATGTTCCTTCCAAAAGGATATGCTGGAAAGTTAATCTGCAAGGCAATAGTGTTGGGAAGTAGGATACAACAATAGGATATAGGTGATTAGACCATGACCACAGAGCGAATGGATTGAAGCTGTTATATTGGGAGTGAGTTCGTTATGAAAGAACCTTTTATTCTTTGGCTCTCTTTGCCCTTCCCAGTGGGAAAACAACATGCAAGCTCTTGTCAGATGCTAGCACCCTTGCACCTGGTTTTCCTGCCTCCAGAACTATGAGAAATTTCTATTCTCTTTAAATTCCTGTAGTACTGCTATATAGCAGCACAAAATGATTTGGTACCTGTCCCACCCCATAGACTGAAAGAGAGAGTGTGTGTCTATCTGGGTGAGGATCGATGCTATGCCTTTTTAGGTCTCTGTACGTATAAGTTTTATAATAAAGAGGAGCAAACTTCACCCACAGATTCTAGATTGCAAGATTAATATCTTACTGAATCGAACTTTCATGCTGTCTCACTTGTACAAGTGAATGTATTTTGTAAAGAGAGAGTGCACAGTAACGGTCACTAGAAGTGTATTGCGATTATCTTGGTGCTATTCATTAATAAATTCTGGTTATCTTTCCTCTAGGAAAACAGTAGATCATACCGCTCTTGTGCCCTTGAAGAGAAGGCATACTTATAGGACTTGTTTTGGCCAATCCTTTTTAGGAAGAATTAGTTTGTCATTCCTCATCTTTTTTTTCTTTTCTTTTTTTTTTTTTTAGTTCATACCAAAGGAAAACTTCCAACCAGTCTGCTCTCTCAAAGGAGCCAGGTCCTTTGTGAAAACCACCCGGAATTGAACCTGCTCACCCCCAAGATTAACATATGAAAAGGCAGGAAATCTATTTTGCTTTAAGATTTTTGGGACCTCTGTTACGCCCGGCAACTTATTGTAGTTTAACTAGATTGCTAAACAACTGATAAGAATACTACAAAGCTGATAATCTTGGCACTGATCTTCAATTATGATCATTCTTTAAGAAGACGGGCTATACAATTTCAGACTTTTTTTTCCCCCTTTTTTTGACATGCTATGTACCCCAGCAGTCCTGCCCCAGCCTCCCAAATGCCAAGATTACAGGCATAGAGCACCACATCTGCCTTCAAATTTTATACTAAATAAAAAAAATTATGAATATGTAAAGTGGCATCTTCACCACTGAGGCAATCCTGGGCAATAAGCTACTTTTTTATAGGAAAGAAAAGGAAGGTAGATAAGGCTATGCCATGAAACAGGGAGGATACTACAAAATTGAAAATTTATGAGTTTCCAAGAATTAAAATGTATTCCTCCACAGACTTGAGCATAAATTGCCAGTAACTGGCAGTCCTCCTCTGTAAACTTTGGATGCCTAACCTCCGGCTTGGTCTCTTTTGATCATACAGAAATAAATGTAGAATGGCTCTAGTGCAAAAGTTAAAAAAAAAAAAAAAGCAATTTAGACTTTATATTTAATCAAAAGATTTCTTTCTCTCGAAGGAAATTTCCTCTAGTACAGTGTAGGATTCATCCCATAACAATTATAAAGTATTGGATCCCTTGTAACTCACTGTATTAGAGTTGGACGAAAAAAAAAAAAAGATGTCAAGGAACAAAAGTCTCCGTGGATTATCGTCTTGCAAGAGTTTACAGTTTGCGGAGCATGAGGGTTTACAGTTTGCGGAGCTGGAGTTTTCAGCCAGCTACACCCAACATTATTTATGGTGAAAAGCCCCTCTTCGTGTCCGTGATCTTTGCAAATATTCTCACTTTTCTAACTCTGCCTCGGAATGATTGGCCCTGCAGTTCTCACATCTGGCAGCAATTTCAGATGCAGCCAAATGACTGGTTTGCCCTTTCCCTGAACAGCGGTAAAAGACGACAGCAACCCTGAAGTTTCCAGCACTTAAAGAGCAGCCAGACCCCACAAGAGACAGGCAACTCTTGGGCTTCCACAGCGCTCCAATCGCAGAACCAGAGGAAGCTAAGGTGACTGGATCGGCTTGGACAACGAGCGGTAGCATAGGCACCTGGGCCCGGAGAGCGAGAACCTAAACCCACCCCTAGAAAAGCCCAAGAAGTTTGAAGCCAGACTGTCAGTAGGAGCGGGCGAACCAGACTCAGGAGCGCTCATCGCTACTACGGGACTACAACACCCAGAGTGCACCGCGTCACGTCCGCGAGTTCGCCTTCGAGCCCCGGGCGCAATGGAGACTGGGAAGTGAAGTCTCCGGACTTCCAGAGCCGGCGCGAAGGCAGAGGGAGGCGTTGCTAGTCGGCTTCTTCAGCACGCGGGTTCCTGGCGGGCTTCCCGGTCTCCTGCTCCCGCTCAGGATTTTCGCGGACGGCGGGAGCAGAACGGCTTGCCTGAGAAGCTCCCTCCCCGCCTCTCCCCGAGGGAGCGGAGGGAGGGGGAGGGAAGGGCCGAGGGAAGGTAGTGACACGTGTCAATCAACCCCCCTCCGGGGGGCGCGCGCTCCGGGGCTCGCGCCGAGGGCTCGCGCCCCTGCCTCGTGCCTGCGCCGCTCGTATGTAAATGAGGGCGCGTGACGCGGGACGCAGATGGACAAGGGAAGGGAGAGAATGGCCGCTGCCGCCGCTGCCGCTGCCGCTGCCGCCGCTCAGTGCCGGAGCCCTCGGTGCGCGGCGGAGAGGAGAGGATTCCGGCGGGAACTCGACTCCTGGCGCCACCGCCT
The DNA here is from genome assembly GCF_000622305.1 of Nannospalax galili. Classification (NCBI taxonomy): domain Eukaryota; kingdom Metazoa; phylum Chordata; class Mammalia; order Rodentia; family Spalacidae; genus Nannospalax; species Nannospalax galili. Next base: position 2,195,701 of record NW_008331789.1, read on the forward strand.
CATGCACTGTGTAGGTAAGAGAGACTCGGGCCGGGCCGGCTCGGCGCGGTCGGAAGCCCGCGGAGTTTGAGGCTGAGGGGTGTAGTTGGAGCTCGGGTTCGGGTCAGTTCAATGGGGAGCGCGATGGAGCGGCGGCGGCGCGGCGGCCCCGGCGTCGCCTTTTGTCTCGGGGCTCCCTGCCCGGCGCGATCCGCGCCCCGCCGCCAGCCCTCCCCGCTGCGGGCGCCCGGGGAACTGTTAGTTCGGACCCACTCGCCTCCCCCC
>NW_008331789.1:2196084-2200608 GCF_000622305.1 Nannospalax galili
GCTCTGCCCTCGCTCGGCCTCGGCGCTGTGCGTACAGCTTTAAGAAGGAGCAGCTCGAGCGCTGACGGTTGGGATTTGAAGTTCTTCCTCCCTCTTTAGAAGTCTGGACGGATGGGGGGTGTTGCTATGGCAACGGCACCCTCTTCACGCCCCCCCTCTTTCCTTTGCGGACGCCCCGACGACGACTCTGGTCCTCTTTCCCTGTCATGTGATGGACACGCATCGCCCTCCCTACGTCCAGTCCCCGCTCAGCTGTAATTCCGTTTACCTTTTCCTTGGGGTCTGTCAGACTGGTTTGGCTGCAAACTTCTGGGCTCGGGGCTGTCATTCTGCGAGCTCGCTGTTCCGGGTGGCGGGACGCGGTGAGGCTCCCTACCTCGCAGTCGGCTCTGCTGTCCCCGACCCCGGGGGAGGCGTGTGCCCGGAGCTGTTATGCAGCAGGTTGGTGTGGAGGGCACATAGCCGGGGTTGTGGAAGGGGCGAGGGAGGGAGCGGAGGGGGAAGCGGGGCCCAGAAGGCCGTGGCCCCGCTTTTCTCTGTCGAGAACATCTCAACGTTCGGAGTTGAGTGGACTCAGCATCTGAGCAAAGGACAACTCTCCCAGCTTGTTTTCATCTGTTCTTGGGCCGCCTCGTGCCCCTGCCCTTGCTCCCACCCCTCTCAGATTGTTCTGGTTAGTGCCTTTAAGGTCGGTCTTGTCTTCACTAGTGAAAAAGACCTTCTTATAGAAGAAACTAGAAACTGCTTGAGTTCAGAAATGTGCCATACAGAATACAATGTACAAAGGAAAGCAGAAGGAAGGTTTCTCTAATTTAGGGACCTTTAAGTGATGTTTAAGCAGTTTACTGTTTTGTCTCATCTTTATAAAATGTACTTTGGTGTTGTGTGTGCGAAAGGTATGGGGGGGAGCTTTGGTCAAGGATTAAGTGATTTTAGTTACTAAGGGGGAGAAAAACCCTCGCTGTATTTATATACCACGTGTGTTGGTACTTGTATTTCTTGAATACAAAATAAACCCATTTTGATAGCTACTTATGCAAAGACCTGTTCTAGTGAAAAACCTGTCTAGAAATTGTAAAGTGCATTCGGTGGAGTCAGCTCTGGCAGCACTGCAGTACCGGCTTACTGGCGTATTGCTAAGTTTTGTCAAGACACACGGTGATTTGAAGGCGACCGTCGTCAATTTTTGTTTCAGAATATTTGAGGTGTTTTTTCCATCTTTAAATTCATAAACTATCGCTTTTGCATTGCAAAAATAATTGTAGGTTTGAAAGAGTCTAATCTTAATTAAATGAAACAATACAGTTTAATGGAGAAAGGAGTTAGATTATCTTTCTGCCTTACCCACTTGGATACTCAAGTAGTATTTGAAGACATTGAAATAATACTGCATTGTAATCTGTAATTACACTTTCAGTGTAATACATACATTGTACCAGACATGAAAAGAAATGTTTTCTTGGGCAACAGCCATATTTGAGGATAATAGTCCCAGTCCTCATCAGGAGACCTACCAGAATCCATTTCATACTTTGTTTTTGTCTTTTTTTTTAAAATAAAAAAATAAAACTTTTTTCTACAATATACACTTTTGGTGGCTAGGTTTTTTTGTGTCATTTGTGATGTGAATTGGTATTAAAAGTAATTTTATTTTAAGTCACTTTTTACTATTGTGTGCTTACATTCTTTTGTAAATTTATTTGCAGAAGTGTTTCCATATTCGTGAATTATATATACTTTGTGTATATGTCTTATACCTTTCTACATTTCTGTATTGAATATTTAGTGCTGTTATTGCTTGAAATCATTTTTTATAAAAGCATCTTGCCTACTTTTAAGAAATAAAATGATTGAAAAGTCTTTTCAGGGAGAATTGGAAATTATAGGCATCTTACGGCTGTACAGCCAATTGGTATAAAGTCCCCAGTGAAGTTTCTTGAATCTCATTTCTTAGGTTAACTATTTAAAGAAACATGATTGATATTTTTATAATATATAGTATCCAAATTTTATAAAGAAAGTTGTAGTTGTCAATGACTGTTTATAATAGTTGAAAAGGGAAAATGTTTGACTCTATATAGAAGGAGATATTTACTTTCCTCTGATTGTGGAACTTAACCTCTTTAGATTTCTGTGGTATTCATTTTTTTTTGTTTTGCTTTAAATTGGAGAACTGTCCTTCAAGCTTTATCCAAGTTAATAACTCAATTTGGAGGTGGGGGGGTTCTTTATAATTTGGTCCTTTTTCTGAAACCATAATATATTGTGGTATAATTTTGAGTCTCCTCATGTAACAAATGCTTGAGTGCATATTGGCTATGGGACTAGTATTCTAATCATCAGAATTATATTGAGCATTAATAGACTGGAGAACTGTCCTTCAAGCTTTATCCAAGTTAATAACTCAATTTGGAGGTGGGGGGGTTCTTTATAATTTGGTCCTTTTTCTGAAACCATAATATATTGTGGTATAATTTTGAGTCTCCTCATGTAACAAATGCTTGAGTGCATATTGGCTATGGGACTAGTATTCTAATCATCAGAATTATATTGAGCATTAATAGACACAGTCCTGTTTTTTTATAGAGTATGTAATTAGTAGCTACTAACCAGGATGACACTGAGCATTAATTGAGTGTTCTGTATTTTATGGAATAAATAATATAATTAGTATCTAATGATTCATAAAATTAGAAACAGTTAAGTGTAGAATAAAAGAAATGTGTTAGTTCATCTTAAAGCATGATTCAGACTTGTCTATTATTTGTATTAGAATATTTGATCTAGAGGACAGGCCGGTTTTATTAGTTTTTTTATTTTATGTGTATGCATGTATTGCCTATGTGTAGGTAAGTGCACCTGTGTCATGCAATGCCTGCAGAGGACAGAAGAGGCTGTTGGATCCCCTGGAACTGGAGTTATGGACAGTTGTTAGTTGCCATGTGGGTGCTGGGATTTGAACCCGGGTCTTCTGCAAGAACAACTAGTGTTCTTAACTGCTGAGCCATCTTTCCAGCCTTAGAGGACAGGCCAATTTTTTTTTTAAAAAAAACTTTATTTTGGCACAGCTTTCATCTTACAGAAAATTCATAGAATAAGCAACTCCTATTTGACTTCCCTGCATTAACCATCTGCTCCATGCTTTGTTGTGTTTTATCATTCTTGCCGCATGCATGCATGTGTGTGTGTGTGTATGTATGTGTGTGTGTGTGTAAAAACTGAACAGTCTGAGAATAATTTGGAGATATCTTTGCCCCTAAACTCTTCAGTATATAGTTCCTAAAAGCAAGGATGCTGTCTTACACCATGTAGTTATTAAAATGAGGAGATCTACACAACACTATCAGGTTTATAATTCATATTCAGATTGTATCTATTTTCTCTGTTCACCTTCCCTCTGTGCCCTAGTCCAGTATCCCCTCTAGGACCATGCACTGCATTTATTTGGGCCTCATGTCAGCCCTTTTAATTGGGAATCCTTGAATTTCTTGACCTTAGCACTTTTGAAAATATAGGGCATTGTTTTGTACAGTGTCTCTCAGTCTGAATTTATTGTTTTCTCCTGGTGATATTGTTAAGCATTTGGCAGGAATACTAATGAAGAAATGTTCTGTCCTCAGTACATCCATCTTGAAGATCATGTTGGTTTCTCTCAACTTCAAAATTTGGTTCCGACGATACTCCGTTTGTCCCCAAAATTATTATTTATTTTTTGTAATTAATATGTAGCTTATGAGAAAGTACTTTCAAGAACAAGATATTGCCATCTTCTTATCAAAGCTTCAGTCACAGGCTTTAATATCCATAGATAGACTGGCTTCATTCCTTTTTTAGATATTAGGAGTTGGCATTCATTTCCGTGTTTGAATCAGTGGGTGTGGATTCACAAATTCTTATTCAATGCTAAATTCTTAAAATGTGGCAGATTTGACTAATGGCAGCTTTATCAAGTTTGTGTGTGAGCGTTTCTAAACAAGGTGTTCCATTCTCATGCACTTTATCATCTTGGGTTGTCATCAATGTCTCCAGTATGATCTCCAACCTTTTTCATGGAAAAATAAATTTAGATACTAAAACTAAGTACCAGGTTTTAGAACGGTTTTTGTTTTGTAGTTTGAATTTTTTGTTTGTTTGTTTTGAGACAGCCTTTCCCTATAACCACAGCTGGCAAGGAACTCACTGTGGAAACCAGGCTGGCTTCCATTTAGCAAAGATCTGCCTGCTTCTGCCTCCCAAGTTCTGTGATTAAAGGCATGCACCACCACACCTGGCCCTTTAGAACTGTTTTAAACACCATTGTTTCAAACATAGAAGTTGATAGCTTGGTATATATATTTTTTCTAAGATAACCCAGTAAAATGAAGAAGCATTGGTTAGAAAATGAAGATTGGGTTAGAAACGTTTTATACACCACCACATTTCCTACATGTGGTTCAGTAGAAATATAATTAAAGTCAAATATGTTATTTTAAGTCTGCTGGTAGTAATCACATTAAAAAAAACTCATTCAATCTATTCTTTTCA
>NW_008331789.1:2200646-2209360 GCF_000622305.1 Nannospalax galili
CAAATATGTTATTTTAAGTCTGCTGGTAGTAATCACATTAAAAAAAAACTCATTCAATCTATTCTTTTCAAAATACTACCATTTTAATAATAATCCATATAGAAATGGTTAGTGAATTGCCTTCCATTCTTAATGTTCATTCTTGAGCATTGAGTGCTTTGCGTTTTCAGCATATCTCAGTTTGAAGTAGCTACATTTCCGTGGTTCTGAACTGCCACATGTGACAGGTGCCACCTCACTGGATGGTTTAATTTTCTTGATTTCCACAGTGCCACTTACCTTAAAATCTCTTTATAGTAAACAAATCCTTAGTTTTCTCAATCTTATTTGGTAAGAATAGAACAGAAAATAAGAACATAGACTTCAGAGCTACACTTACGCATTTGAAACCTAGCATTACCATTTACCAACATGGACAAATTTCTTCTTTATATTTCAGGTGTTTCATCTGTAAATTGGAGATAACTCAGTTGCTTGAGAAGTAGGTGGTTGATAACATGCTAAATGTGTCTTCAGTATAGAAAGCATCCAGTAAATGCTACCTGCTATTGTTGGTGATGTCCTTTTCCGTAACTTGTTGACTGCTGGAGCTTTATGATTGTTACAAATAGGTTCTTTCTGGTGGGACTAGTGATGAATACTTTTTAAAGAGATCATGGAGCCTGTTAGAGTGAAAACAGAATAACGTCAATGATTTGTATTTTCAGGTACCGTATAGTTACAGCTTTATAGAGTTTTAGAATCCCAGAGTATCAGGTAGCTTAGTTCTGGCTTTCCATGTGAAGAGAGCAAAAGGTACTTGCCATTCTACATTCTAAGAAATCTTCTGTCTGTTGGTAACTGAATAGAAGAAATTAGTTTGTAATGCATTAAAAATTGTTGTATTAGACCATCTTGAAGCTATTTTTTTGTTAGTGTGTTCCCTCTATTTTCGTCTTTTTTAAATCAGTTTGATACTTCTTTCTGGCTTCTCGCCTCCTTTGTGATCTTACTCTTGAATTTTCTGCCTTGTCACTGTTGCGATCTAAATCACAGAAGAGTAAATTTACTTAGGAATCTGTATTGATGGGTTACTGATGTGAGTTAGTCAGCTGTCAGGCAGTGTTGGCTGTGCAACTGTTTACTGAAGCACTGGCAGGTATGATACTCTGTAAGAGATGTCGGTCATGATGCTAATTGTACGGGTTACACAGTTGGAATCTGTGGTGCTCTGAGTGGTTGAATAGAGTAAGACATGTATTCAAGGTTTGCATACATTGAAACGAAGGATTATATGCATTTTGGATTTTGTAGATGTTTAGTACAGGCTGAAGACTTGTCTTAACATAAGGTAGCCACATTTCTCCATGATGCCATCTCTGTGTCCAGCATCCTTCCTTGGGTTGGCACAGGTGTGCCCTCTTCCCAGATTGGCTGCACAGTGATAAGTTTCTGTTGTGTCCCCACATTTCTCTGACTCTCACTATTGATCTTTAGTTGTCTATCACAGCGTAGTCTTGGGAGGATCAAAAATGGATGCAGATTTGGGGAGGGGGTGTTATAAGAGTATTTTTCCCTAAGTGTAGTCTTTCAGTTAAAATATCCAACTTCATGTGTGTTTGAAAAAGAAACATTTTCCATTGTGATAATATACTTCCTTCTGATAGACAGATGGCCATCACAATGGTTAAACGTAAGGTTTTCTACTTTGTAGTGGCATGAAAGTGATACATATTCACCAGAAACCAAGTTTTGAAAGTTTTTCCTGGAGATAGTTGTGGGACACAAGTCACAGTTTCTGGTCAGCCACACATTCATTAGGGTGAACAGTTGATAGTTTTGAATACTACTGCTGCTGTAGTATTCAGTAAATTACATGAAATATTCAGCTTTTGTTATAAAATAGGTTTTGTGTTTTGATTTTGCACAAGTCTGGGCAGTGTAAGTGTTCTGAAGCACGTTCAAGGCTAAGCTGTGACCAATCAGGACTTAACCCTATAGTAAGTCAAGGAGCATCTGTTCTGCATGGATTAGCATTCACTAGCCACAAAAGGTACAAGTTCAAAATACTGTATACCCACCTAACTTTATTGCAGTCCACGTTTAGGATTAAATCTATAATCAAGTAATCCTTTGAAAAGTTTATTCATAACGTAATCGAGATAAGAAATATGATGATGGGTGCAGAGCAGCCTGCTCTTACCACTGGAAAAGTAATCAACAAAATAATACCGTCTTTGCATCTGAAGAAGAGCACTTTGTTCTTAAGGAAAGCTGAATAAATTTTTAAAGAATTTTTGTGTGTACTAGAAAATAAAACATTAAAATGAGGAATCATTTTTGGTATCTTCCTTTCATAGTTTCCCCATAATTGGCAACGACATTACCCTGCTTACGTTTGCTTGTTTTGGTTCTTTCTTTAATCTGCTGCCAAGTTGTTACTTTCCTTGTAATAGTTCATGGCTTCAGTTTTTCTTACACAGTAAGCACTTGGGCAAATTCAGATAAGATCCTGGTTTATATCAGTATATGCATTGCTGGTTTTACTGTCTTCTCGTACAACATAACTTAAAACACAATCAGTGATTGTTTGAAAGAACTGCTTTGATATCATAGCTTACAAAGCATTAATATCTCCCATTTCTCTTCTTTTTATCAAATAAAAGTTCTTAACTGTATTCAACTAGTTAGTTACTCGGACTGTTGGACTGTTTCTTCCCTGTTCTTCAGACAACCCAGCCCTTCCCATCAATTCTTATTAATACACATTACCCCAAATTGTTGGGTCTCTTTTTAAAAATATTTTATTATTTTTATTTTATGTGTATGAGTGTTATGCCTGCATGTAGGTAAGTGCACCTGTGTCATGCAATGCCCATGGAGGACAGAAGAGGCTGTTAGATCCCCTGGAACTGGAATTACAGACAGTTGTTAGCTGCCCTGTGGGTGCTGGGATTTGAACCCAGGTCTTCTGTAAGAACAGTCAGTGTTCTTAATCACTGAGCCATCTCTCCAGCCCCTGTTGGGTCTCTTTTTAGTCATATCTTCTACCTTGTACCTTACTCACTTGAAGGATTCAGCTTCAAACTATATAGTCTTTTTTAAAGCATTTATTAACACTTTGAGACATTTCTCTATTAATTCAAATTAGCTTTCTCACTGATGGGTGTGTATAAGATATAGATGTCAGAATAACTGTTAGTCTTCGTATTTAAGTAAACTTTAGAGACAAAGGATTAAGTCTTCATAAGTGTCAGAACTAAATGGAACACTTCCTTCCTAGCATCTCTCAGTGTAATTTTAGGCATAATTTCATCTTTCACACAGAAATCTGTGAAACTAAAATAATCTCTCTCCTCAAATGTTTGCTATTTTGGTTTAATGAAACATGTTAAAATAGTATTCATTTATTAGGCAGCTGTGAACACAAAGATATTTAAATCCATAGGGGTGTGTGAGATGTCCTGGGGATATAAGGGAATGCTATTACACAGTAGGGGACTGTCACACCAAAGGTGTGTTAGACTTCCTTAGGTAGAGAAACAGGAACCTCAAAGGACCATTCAATTATAACACTGAAAAGTAAGGCCTTTGACTACGTAATAAAACCAGAACAAAGTGCTATCACTATATCTGAGAAGAGAAAATAATTTTACATGTTGATGAGGGTCAGGTATGTAGGTGAAACATGGAATGTACGTTGGTTTTTGGCAACATGGGGGTTTCAGATAACCTTGACTAGATTAATTTCAATGAAGTAATAGAGGTGGTAGCCATATTGTAACAAGTTAGAAAATAATTCAGGGGCTGGAGGGATGGCCCAGTGGTTAAGAGTACTGGCTGAGATCTGGGTTCAGTTCCCAGCACCCACATGACTAACAACTGTCCATAACTTCAGTTCCAGGGAGTCTGACACCCTCTTCTGATCTCTGTGGGTATTGTACAACATGGGTTGCACTTACACACATACAAACAATACACATACTCTTAAAATAAAAATAAATATTTTTTAAAGCAATTCAGATACCTTTAGTAGAGACAATATACTTATTTAAGAGATAGGGTTTTTGTTTTGTTTTATTTGAGACAGGGTTTCCCTGTAGCCCCAGCTTGCCTGGAACTCACAATGTAGAGCAGACTGGCCTCCATCTGCCTGCCTCTGCCTCCCAAGTACTGGGATTAAAGGCCTGCACCACCACACCAACTCCATTTAAAATATATATATATATATGATATATATATGTGTATATATATATATGTATATATATATATATATATATTGAGTTTAATAAAGTTGAGAGTAGCTGGGCGTGGTAGGACACGCCTTTAATCCCAGCACTTGGGAGGCAGAGGCAGGTGGATCTCTCTGAGTTCAAGGCCAGCCTGGTCTATATAGTGAGATCCAGGACAGCTGGGGCTACAGGGAGACCTGTCTCAAAAAGACCAAAAAATAAATAAAATAGAGTTGAGAGCTAATAACAGAATACTGACAGTTATATATTAGGCAAAGAAATACTATGAACTCGGCTTTAATAATTGAATGTCAGCTAAAAATTCACCTTTTATTAAGATATGTTTTCTTAAATTAATCACTTAAGATGTATGGCATTGATATGTTACACATTTTAAAGGCATGATTTTTTCTTTTCCCCACTTTATTGTCAGATCTCTGGAGTCCCATGTTCTAGTTGTTTGGATCATAACTCGATGTTTCTTTCTGAGTTCTGAACCTGCGTAGACCTAAAAATCAAGAGATTAAAATACTAGCTTTAATGGTTGGGTTGCATTGAAGAATTTAGAACTGGGGCTAAAAAATAAGCATCATACTAATATGACACTAATGAATATGTCAATTCTCATTAATGAAACTCCCTCATGCCAGCAGAGGGCCAGGAACACAAAAGGTCACAAATGGCCAAAGTGTAGAGAATAAGAGTCTGCAGAGTGCTGGTTCTTGGACAGGACTCCTGTATTAAACTACATCCACGCAGGACTCAGGAACCATTGTGGAAGAGGGAACAGAAAGATTGTAAGAGCCAGGGAGTAGGTACATGACCGTATGGAAATAGAGTCCTACAGGCTCCTGGGACCTTGCTCTTATGAATCTACAGCAATGATGTCAGCAAGCACAGGACCTGTGCAAAGTCAAACAGATGAAAACCCAGCATAGAACTGGGGAAATGGACAGCTGACCCCAGTCTTAGGTAAAGAAATATTGGCAATTGATTACTGCTGGGCGAGGAAGAGCTAATCTTAAAGTGAGAGACTCTATCTAGATAGGTTGACTAAACCTCAGTAGATAAACTTGTACTGAGGGATGTTTGAGGGCACTAACTTGACACAGTAGACCTTAAGGCAAATGACAGAATGTATGAATTCCAGTGTGGGCGTGGGGTGGGGGTGTAGCTGTGGAAGAGTGCCAGTGGGGAAAGGGGGTATAAAGATGATCAAGATTGACTGAGATGTTCTGTATGAAATACAGAAAAATTCAACTAAAATAAAGCATCATACTTCCTTTCCCCACAGCTTCCTGAATTACCAACCTAATAAAAGTAGAGCTGGACTTGCAGGCATTTTCTGAAATATAAGAAAGCTCTGTCCCAGCAGGGCAGATGAACAGAAGGTTTGGCCGTGTGTGGAAAATGAGTTTTAAGCCATTCTATTCCACTAGAGAACTGGGAGGAAGATGTTACCAGTATTAATTTTCCTTCTTTTGAGAGGACAGAGTAAAGTATAAAGGACAGAAGCTTCTTCCAAAGTACTTCCCCTAAAAAAAACTTTTCGTGGGTGTTCTGTTTTATGTGAGAGGCAGAAACTGGGGGTTGAGTTAAAATGCTTAGTGTTTACTGTAGATTTGTGTTCAGGCTTTGCTTACAAAGATTCCACAAAGATTAAGAATGCTAACTGAGCCCCAGCACTTGGGGAGGCAGAGGCAGGCAGATCACTCTGAGTTCAAGGCCTGCTTGGTCTACATAGTGAGTTCCAGGCCAGCTGGGGCTACAGGGAGACCCTGTCTCAAAAAGGATAAAAAAGAAAAAATACTAACCATTAGACTTGAAGTAATATAATGGAAATAGAGAGGAGGGGTAATTAAGTTTTACTTGATAGATACAAATGACTAGACTTCAAAGGATTGAGTGAAAGTAAGGATTGGCAGAGTTGATCTGTATTATTTATAAATGTTACGCTTTGGCAAGGTTAGAGCATTAGTAGGTGGGCAAGCTTGCACTGCCTTACCTATGATAGGTGCTTGCTGTAGGTATTTTCAGCCTGGGTAGTTCACTCCCAGGGGCTGTCTGGTCTCTGTTGGAACTTGTCACCTCTGCTGTTGCAATGCAAAAGCAATAGACAGATAAGTAAGCATGGCTGTTTCAATAAAAATTTATTTTTATAAACATGGATTTGGCTTGCAAGCCATAGTTTGTTGATCCCAGAGTCTAAAGGATGCTGCATAAACTGACTGAGGGAACAGGCATAGGGATAAATATATAAATATATATATAGTAAAATTATATAAAACTATATAAATACATAATTTATTATAATATCTTGCAATGTATCCATAAATTACATGTGTAATTATATATTCTGAAAATATTAGGCATGGGATCATTGAATGGGTGGGAACAGGGAGAAGTAATGAAAGTATAAATTATAATCTCCACCAGGGAGAAATTTCAAAGCCTTTGAAGTTTTGATTTTATGAATAAGTAATTAATGATTAGATAAGTTAGCTTATTTTCATTTTAAACATCTCTTGTTGGTTCAGGATTGAGGGGTTTTGTTTGTTTACAATAGTTTAAGAAACTCAATTGAAACAACTATTTTTTTCATTTTTATATTGAGCTTTTAAAATTTCATACAGTATTTCCCACTCAAATCCAGACCCCCCCGTCCCCCATCCATGCCTCCCCCATTCCCCCACTGAATCCTATGCACTCTGCCGTATATGCTGAGTCCTATTCAGGTGTTTATACCCAAGTGTCCTTCAGTGTAAATGCATCCACTGGAGTCTAGTCAGCCCATCCAGTGGTCCTGTGTAAGTCATACTCTCCCTCACCCAGCAGCAATCAGTCTCAAATAGTTCTTAAATAGGTGCTGGCCCACCACCTGTTTTTTGAAAAATTTATTTAGTTTTATGTGTATGCGTGTATTGCCTGCATGTAGCTAAGCGCACTCGTGTTGTGTGATGCCCACGGAGGACAGAAGAGGCTATCAGAATCCCTGGAACTGGAGTTAGGGACAGTTATTAGCTGCCATGTGGGTGCTGGGATTCGAACCTGGGTCTTTTACAAGAACAGCCAGTGTTCTTAACCATTGAACCATCTCTCCAGACCCCACCACCTATTTTTTACCTCCCCTTTGAGTCCTTGTTTCGCTGAGCTGACGTGGGTCCTGCACTCGATACCACCACTGCCACAGGCTCACATGAACAAGCCTCCAGTGGCCTGGAAGCCTCCACCTCCCTGTAATCATGAACCCGCTCTGGCTCTTAAAATCTTTCCGCCTCCTCTTCTGCAATGGTCCCTGAGCTGTGGGTGGGTGAGGTTCCGTATAGGAGTCCCATCCTACACTCTACAATCCCTTATTCTCTAAAACTTGGCCAAATGTGGCCTTCTGTGTGCATCTCATTCTGATGTACAAGGGAGCCTCACTGGTGAGAGCTGAGGGGTGCATTAGCCTTCTCTCTATCTCCTATTCCACTATGTTCCAATGCCTTAGTTGTAGAGATTTAACTGCAGATATGTCACCTAAAACTGGGCATCTCTCAAACGTATGTTCTCTATGCCAGACCAGATGTGCAACTATGCAGTAGCCTCATCTGATGCAAAAAGAAGCTGCTTTGATGAATGCTATACAGCATGCTTGTCACTCTAAGGGAGGTCTTCTATCTGGCACTGCATTCCCTGTCAGACAGCTCCTAGGTATACATAATGCATTAATGTTCAGATACTCTATGTACATTGAAGCAGCTATTTTAAGTCAAAAGTGGGAAAATGAGCAGTCATCAATATACTAATTAAAACATTGACTTATCGAAGTACTCTCAGGTGGCATCCTTTTTTTCTACCTGAACTTTCAACAGCTTGAGAAATAAAATGGAGAAAGATGGAAGCCAAAATGTATCTCTGTATGAATAGAGACTAGGTTAGAACAAATCTGAAAAAGAAATCAGGGGAACAGTCTTGGAATGAATCTAACCAAGGAAGTGAAGGACTTTTATAATAGAAACTTTAAAGACACCAATAAAAGAAATTGAAGAAGATACCAGAAGATGGACGAACCCCCCCATGTTCAAGGATTGGTAGGATTAATACCTTAAAAAAAGTCCATCCTACAAATGTGATTTACAGATTCAACATTATTCCATCAAATCTCCAATGCAATTCTTCACGGAAGTTTTTTTAAAAATCTCTGATTTCATATGAAAACACAGAAAACCCAGGATAGCCAAAATAGTCCTAACTGGAGACATCACCCTCCTTGATTTTAAGTTATCCTACGGAGTTGTAGTAATAAAGGCAGCATGATACTGCCACAAAATAGACACATTGATCAGTGGAGTAGAATTGAGAACCCAGATATAGATCCATGCATCGGCAGCGACCTGTTTTTTTTTTGTTTTTTTTTTTTTTTTTTTTTTTTTTTTTTTTTTTTTTTTTTTTTTAAAAAAAAAAAAAAAAAAAAAAAAAAAAAGAGGACGATAAATCTTTCACTGTGATATATCAAAATAA
>NW_008331789.1:2209374-2239974 GCF_000622305.1 Nannospalax galili
TTTCTTTCTGTTTACTGATTTCGAGTTTAATTTATTCACCTTTTTCTAAGACAAAGTGGTTGTTTTTGTTTTAAATATTTTATTATTTTTATTTTATGTGTATGAGTGTATTGCCTACATGTATGTGAGTGCACCGTGTCGTGCAATGCCACAAAGGTCAGAAGAGGGCTTTGGATTCCCCTGGAACTGAAGTTATTGACGATTCGTAGCTGCCATGTGGGTGCTGGGAATCGAACCTGGATCCTCTGCAAGAGCAATCAATGCTCTTAACTGCTGAGTCATCACTCCAGCCCCAAGAGAACATCTTTAATAAATGGTGCTGGTCAGACTAGATAACTGCAGGTAGAAAAATGAAACTAGATCTTTATCTCTCACCCTGCACAAAACTCCATTCCAAATGGATCAGTGACCTCAATGTAAGAGCTCATACCCTGAATATGATAGAGGAGAAAGTAGAGAATGCATTGTAACTTAAGGCACAGGAAAGAACTTTCTGAACAGAACTCGATGGTGCATGTAGTTAAGATCATCAACTGACACATGGGACATCATAAAACTAAAAACCTTCCTTATAGCAAAGGACACCAGCACTCAATTGAAGAGGCAGCCTACAGAATGGAAAAAAAATCTTTACCAGCTATACCTTGGACAGAAGGTTAATATCTAGAAAATATACAAAGAACTTAGAAAATTAATCAAGAACACAAGAAACCCAATTTAAAATTGGGGGAAGAAACTAAACAGAGTTCTTCTCAAAAGATGAAATGCAAATGAATGAGAAATACTCTTTTTAATGTTCAACATCTTTAGCCATCAAGGAAATACAAATCAAAACTAATTTGATTTCATCTTACCCAGTCAGAATGGCTAAAATCAAACAACAGAAACAAATAAAAACAAATGTTGGCATAGATGTGGGGAAAGAGGAATACTTATTCACTGTTGGTATGGGTGCACACTTGTGCAGTCATGATGGAAATCAGTGTTGAGGTTCTCCAGAGAACTAAAAATAGATCTACCATATAATCCAAGTATACCATTCTTGGGCATATTCCCAAAGGACTCTGTCCTACTACAGAGACACCTCTTCATCCATGTTTACTGCTGCTCTATTCACAATAGACAGCAGTTAGAAACAGCATAGATGTCTATCAACTGATGAGTGAATAATGAAGTATACTATATCTACACAAGGACTGCTACTCTATTCATAATAGCCAGGGGATGGAAACACCCTAGATGCCCTTCAACTGATGGGTAGATAATGAAAAAAATCATACATTTACACAGTGGACCATTACTCAGTTGTTAAGAAGAATGACATTATGAAATTTGCAGGTAAATGGAGCCGGTAACAGTGATCCTGAGTGAGATGACCCAGAACTGGAAAGAAACAACACACATTTTCTCTCATGTGGATGTAGCTTTGAATCTTTAAATATGCTTTACTTGGAAAACCCATAGAGATCAGGAAACTAGTAAGAGGCTGTGGTGAGGGGAGGGGGCTTTTAAAGGAGGGCAGGTAGAACACACTAATATGAAAGAGATAGGGGAATAATGGAACAGGAAGGGTTAACTGGAATATATATATATTATATATATATATATATCCATTAAATAAATGAAATTGCTCCATAAACGGGGGGACAATGTCCCTACTAGACACTACTGGCTAGCAAATATAAAGCCCAGTGCAGAAATGGGCTCCTTCTTACTGGTATTGTTCACCAGACAGGTCCTATAAAACCACAAACATTACTATCGCCATTACTCTTTGTTATCTTAAAGAACTTGGTAGTAAGACCCTAATACTGAAAACACTACTTTAGTCATAGAACATGGAAAAAAGCTAGTACTGACTTTGAATCTTTATCCCTTCTGGCTACCTTTTATAGTATTGGAAGGTGCTGTGCATAAGACCAGAGAAAAATAATCATCAGTCTTACCCAGCTGTGAACCCTGCAACCTCCAGTTAAGACTGACCTGGCAAGCTATGCCCACTGGTGGGATAGTGACATGAATGTTATGAGAGAAACCAAATACTTTCCATTCAGATTTAACACCAATTCTACAAGATGGAACCCATACCCTGCACTATTATTGTGGTCAAGAACCTGTGGCTAGATAGGTCATAGACCCTAGGGGAGATCCTACTGCTATTACTCTGCTAAATGGTATTAAACAGAGTCCTAATTGCTTATTGTTACACCTATAGATAGTTTGCCTCTCAGTCTTCATCAGAGAAACTTCTTTTTGCAGTAGATGGTGATTAACACAGAGACTCATAATGGGTCAGTGTGCAGAAAATAAGAGATTGTGTAGTGCTCAGCCCTAAATGGGAGCATCTGTATGACACCCCTACCCCCCAAGGCTCAGGATCATAGAGGAAGAGGGCACAGAAAAATTGTAAGAGGCAGAGGGGGGAAATGACTATAAAGTAACAGTTTTATCCAGAAACAACAGGGCATTTGCACATATGAACTCAGAGTGGTTTTGACAGCATGAGTAAGACCTGTACAAAATCAAGCCAGACAAAATCTCAATATGGAGGGGAAGGTGGGCACAAAGTCCCACCCCAAACTGAGGAGCTATTGACAATTGGTAGCTGCTGAGAGAGGCAGGGTCAGTTTTCTTTAAGGGTGTGACCCCTGGTAGGTCAATCATGCTTCAGGGGATAGAAATACCAATTGGACTGAATAAACTTAAAAAAAGAAGACATGAAGTTGGGGGATTGGAAAGTGTGAATGGATCCAAGAGGAGGTGGCGGAAGGGTTGAATAGTATCAAAATAGTTTGAAATTCTTTAACAAAAATATTAAAAGGGGCTGGAAAGATAGCTCAGTGTTTAAGAGCACTGGCTGCTTTTGCAGCAGACCTGGGTTCAATTCGCAGCACCCACATGGCAGCTAACAGCTGTCTGTAACTCAAGTTCCAGGGGATCTGACACCTCCTTCTGACCTCTGTGGGCATTGCTTAGCATGGGTGCACCTACCTACATGCAAGCAATACACTCACACATAAAATAAAAACTAAATTTTTAATAAAACAAAGGGCTAGCACTGGCAGATTTATCCAGCTGTAGACACAAAAGAGGAGTACTGCATAATCTCATCTCTGCAAGTTTATATTCCCTGGGTGTCTTTCAAGGTAAGTGAAGAGCACCTGTCAGATAAGCCACTTTCCCCTGTGCGTGAAGGGAGATTCAAATCATGCTTTGGAATCAACTTTCCTCAGAAGTCAGGAGCAAGGAGAAAGGATGTTACACTTCGCACCTCCCTTGATGGCCAGCTAATGTTTTCACTCCACTTGTGTTCCTGGGCACCTACGCCTTGACGTTGAACCTTTCCCATTCCCAGGCACTTTTTCTGTTAGCTCAAGGGATGTGGGAAGTCACTTCTTGAGAATCAGTCCTCCCAAGACTGGAAACTTCAAAAGACAGAAACATTCCCTCTCCCCATCTAACATTTAATTCTAATGTTAGAGAAGTCAGTATTTTAAAACAATATAAATTTATTAGTTTAAAAAATTTACTAGATTTAATTAGGAGTATATAAGATACTTAAGTAAAATGCATACTTGACTAGAAAAGAGATATCTTCCTTCTGTATTGTAACTTTCTATTGACTTTTTAAATTTAGAAGATATTAGTATAAAATAATGGATCATAAATTTTTTTAAAGATTTATTTTTACTCTTTTAGTGTGTGTGTGTGCGCGCACGTGCGTGTGTGTTTGTGTGTGTGTAGGTGTATGTGTGTGTGTGTGTGTGTAGGTAGGTAGGTAGGTAGGTATGTGCATATGAGTGCAGGTGCCCACAGAGGCCAGAAGAGGAAATCTGAATCCCTGGAAATGCAGTTAAAGGTAGTTGTGAGCCACCCAACATGGGTACTTGGAACCCAACTCCGGTCCTTTGGAAGAGTAGCTAGTGCTCTTAACCGCTAGAGTATCTAGTGCTCCTAACTGCTGAGCCATCTCTCCAGCCCCCCATTTTTTCTTTAAGTGGTAAAAACAGGCACATTTGGCCCTCCATGTCCATCTGTAAGCATCACATCTGTGTGTTCCACATTGGTAGGTTTAACTATAATATTTGGGGGGGCGGGAATTGCATCTTCTATTATTTCCTAAGTCATACACTGCAACAACTATTTACATAGCATTTATGTTGTATTAAATAGTAATACTCTAGAAGTGATTCAAAGTATATAAGAGGTTTTGTATAGGCTGTTTTATATAAGGGGTTTGAACATCTGCAAATTTTGTCTGTGTGTGTGTGTGTGTGTGTGTGTGTGTGTTTGTCCGTCTCTCTGTGTGTGTCTATGTCTTGAAATCAGTTCCCCAACAATACTGAAAGTTAACATACTTTGAAAAATAAATTGCTGTTCTAATTAGCTCTGATTGTAGGTGCTTATATATAGTTTATTCACTGGTTGTTACTTTTTGAAAAATGTCACCAGATGTTCTGTGTCCTTCTTTTTTTGGTCTTACTGAGACAGTGTCTTCCTGTAGCTCCAGCTGACCTGGAACTTATTATGCAGATCAGGCTGGCCTCAAGCTCAGAGATCTGCCTGCCTCTGCCTCCCGAGTGCTGGGATGAAAGGCTTCGGCCACCACACCCAGCTTTCTTTTTTCTTTCTAAAACTATTAAATAAGACCAACCAAAAGTAGGTGTCCACGCTGGGTGACTTGTATGGGAATCAGAGCCATGTTCTTTCGAGCAATAAATAGGACATCAGAGCCTAGTGGAATAAAGAGGGTATCTACCTGAATTGATGCAGTTATAACAAGGAACATTTCTGTGTTTGAGAGCATGCTGTCAGAGCCTAATGGTACCTCTGAAAGAGGGTGGTATAGCATAGGAAAGGGTCTTTTGGTCTTAGAGTATCAGACCAAGAAGGTAAGAAGATGAGGAGGGTGTGGGCTTGGACTAGGATGTAACACTCTGCATGTGCTCCAGACCACAGAGAGTAACGGGAATAGGAAGGCATCTCTGATAGGATTGCTGCTATTTGTGTTTGTTGAGGAAATATCTGAGTGTAAGGTTTCAGCAGTGTCACACTGATAGCAATGATCATAATGTGCCATTAAGTACAAGGTTATTAGAGCTGGAGGGTGGGGGATAGGAAGGCATGTTAGTGGAGGTGTTACATGGGATGTCAGGCAAGGGCAGTGTCAGGTGAGGAGAATATTCTTATAAATAAAATGTCAGACCTGAGGGTGAGGGGATTATATACTTGGGGATGAGTAAGGATATTGAGACCAAGATGGGTGAGGAAACGGTCCATGCAGGGAAGAGTCATGAGAAGTTGCTTACATACAAGGAGGCTGCTAAGTAAATACATATTAAGGTTAATGGGAGCCAGGTTTTTTTTTTTGTTGTCTGAGAAAATGGTTGTAAATGTGGAAGTAAAGAAAACTATTAGAATGCTATTGGTAGCATTAAATTAGAAATGAGGTGTTGTGTGAACTCATTCATTAGGCATGGATATACAAATGCACAAGTGAGTATGTGGGGTACATACACATAGGCTTTGATATTGATCATTGGAGAGGGATCTAGAAGCATTAACAGCAAGAGCACTGAGTATGGTGTGTCATTGCTGATTTCTGGTGTTTTGTTTTTGCGTTGGTGGGGTTGAACTCATAATTTCCTCATTTTAATGGTGGTTTTCATAATAGAATTTTTTTGGTGAGGAAATACTAATTTAAGAGTAATGGGATATCACATAGGGCAGTTATTTTCAAATGTTTGGGAAACTACACTAGTAAAACATTTTCTATAGGATTATCACAAAAAAACCAAATATTTTAAAAACTGTTGTTGGAATATTTATTATAATCTTACAAACTAATCACATTTAGCCCCCCAAACTACATAGTAATATATGTTGTTTTGCATAGTTTTCAATTCCAAGAATTCTCTTCTAAGATGATGGTAGCCAATATTTATTGACTGTGACTGTTTAGCATGTGTTAGGTGCTATACTGTTTCAGTCTTCACACGAGAAATACTGCAATTTTAATTTTACAGATGAGAAATTTGAGATCTTCAGAGAATAAGTGACTTAGTACCCTCTCTCTAGTAACTGTGAAGTTGGAATTTACATATGTGTAAAAATCTTCATTGGTTTCTCATTGACCTTTTGATAAAGTCTAAATTTATATGTCTCAGAAAGCCCATCTTAACTTACCTCCTCCATATTGTCTTATTCTTTTTTTCTTGTCATTCTGCACTGAACACCACCAACAAACAACTGCTTCAGTAACACAGTAATAGTGATATAGTGATAATAGCAACTAACACTATTGGCCACCCAGTAATACTTATGCCGGGTAATATATACTTTACATTATTAGATCCTTTAATTTTCAGAATCATCCTGAGGAAGTATCAGTATTGTCTCTATCATTTTAGAGTCACATTGAACCCCTTTCAGATCCTTGAGCACTATGCCTCTGGACTTTTTGCATATTTGTTTTCTCTTTCAGGACTATAGTAGCTATTCCACTGCTACTTTTTGTAAATCTTTGAAAAATACAACTATTGGGGCTGGAGATCTGGCTCAGCAGTTAAGAGCACTAACTGCTCTTGCAGAGGACTTGAGTTCAGTTTCTAACACCCACATCATGGCTAACAACCATACACAATTCCAGTTCCAGGAGATCCAATGCTCCCTTCTTAGAGCATGACATGAGTGACTTACAGACATGAAGACAATATTATACACAATAAAAGAAAAAAAATAAAATATTTAAAAAAATAGCTACACAAGAATGTGAGCGCATAAATTTATACCATAGCAAGCAGAATGAGCATATTCTTACAAGTATCACCAAATCAGGATCTAATAGAACCCACAGAGGTTTTCTCAGCCCTCCCAATCACAATCCTTTGCCCACTGTCTAAATGAACATAGTGTGCTGACCTCTGAACCCACAATTAATCTTACCTATGTTAAGACACTGTTTAAAGAGAATTGTATGGTATGTAATCCTTTGTCTTAGCACAGTATTGTGTTTGTGGGATTTATTCCTAGCCTGTGGATAGAATTCACTTCAGTGCTCCATAGCTCTATAATGTGTGTGTTACATGTTTCATAATCTTCTTAAGGTGTTACTTTCATTTCTAGAATTTATGGTCCTTCTTGGAGGGATGTTTGGTTTGTTTCCAGTATACATTAGAAGAAATAATACAGTGAGCATTCCCTGAATACTACATAGTTTACTTTGGTTCAAAGTCTGGATATTTTTAAACTTTAATTTCAGCTGACTAAATTTTTCTTTTTTCTTTTCTTAGGATTCTTAGCCTCTCCAAGTTTGGGAATTGTATCTATATAAGATACTTTTCTGTTGCTGTGATAAATACCATGACCAAGGCAATTTATATGAGGAAGAATGCATTGGGCTTATTGCTCCATTGGGATGAGTCCTTCATGGCAGGGGAGGCATTGGCAGGAGGCAGTTGGATCAGAAAGCTGAGCACTCCTGTCTTCAGAAACTCATAGGACCCAAAGACAGCGAAGCTGGAAATGGGGCAAGCTATGAATTCTCAGAGCCCAGCCCCAGTGACATACTTCCTCCAGCAAGGCCACACCTCCTAAAGGCTCCATGTTCTTTTCCCTAAGCAGTGCCATCAGCTGACCAAGTGTTTAAACACTTGGAGCCTATAGGGGACCATTCTCATTCAAATCACCTGTTGTTTGTTTCTCCATTGCTGTGACAAAACATGCTGACCGCTACCAGCTTGGGGAGGAAAGGGTTTATTTGTCTTTTGTCTCCTGGGTCACAGTTCATCAGGGAGCCCAAGGTAGGAACTCCCAGCAGGAACCTGGAGGCAGGAGCTGGAGCCCAGGCCATAGAGGAATGCTGCTCACTGGCTTGCTCCCCTAGCCCATTCTCAACCTGCTTTCTTACGTAGCATAGGCCCACCTGCCCAGGGGTGGCACCACTCACATTGGGCTAGGTCCCCCTACATAATTCAGTAATCAAGAAGATGCCCCTCAGGCATGGCCACAGGCCAGTCCAATGGAGGAAATTCTCCAATTGAGGCTCCCTCAACCCAGGTCTGTCAAGTTAATAGTAAAGCTATCCAACATACTGCAACAGTACCCTTCTGTGTACACTGATACTGTTTTAATTCTTTTGTCATAATATGTCATATAGCAACTGTGTACTTTCTTATTTCATACCAAGTTCAAAATTTGTGGGTGTGGGTGTTGTGTGCATGTGCACACATACAAAGAAAAATTTTATTTTCTCCTACTGTAGCTTATACCTACTGAGTATTTAAATAATTGTTGGGTGAATTAATTAATATATTTACTCTTGCAGTGCTAGAAAAGAAACATAAACATAAATCAAATGGAAATTGGACAATTACATAATTACACTGTCTTTGTTTTATTCTGTTCATTTATATTTGCAGAGTTATCTTAAAATGGGTTATTAATGAATTACGTTAAAAATTTTAATTTGGCAAGCATGTGTGCTGTCTTTTGTACATTTTGCTATGCAGCTATTGTGTAAAGTGCAACATTATAACTTGTAACACATTTAATAACGTGGCAGATTTAGTGTTTGCCTTTCAAGGGTGGTCTTGAGTTTTGAAAATTGCCAAAAGATGTTTGGTCAAGTGTGGGGAATTCTATGAATGATAAACTATATTATGAGTAATTTTAGGGGCTGGAGAGATGGCTCAGCGGTTAAGAACACTAACTGTTCTTGCAGAAGACCTGGGTTCGATTCCCAGCACCCACATGACAGCTAACAACTGTCTGTAACTCCAGTTCTAGGGGATCCAACAGCCTCTTCTGTCCTCTGTGGGCATGTCCACACGGGTGCACTTACCTGTATGCAGGCAATACATGCATACACATAAAAGTAAAAATAATAAATATAATTTAAAAAATAACTTTCTTGGCTAAGTTTTTTTTTTTTAAAAGGAATTTTAAAGCTCCAAGTAGTGGTGCATGTCTTTAATCCTAGCATCCCTTAGGCAGAAGCAGACCTATCTCTGAGATAAGGCCAGCCTGGTCTACATGATGAGTTCCAGCTGGGGCTACAGGAAAACCCTGTTTCAAAGGGGAGAAAAAAAATGATTTTAGATTTCAAGGAGTAGAGTGACTTTTTCTTCTCTGACTTCATCCACTTGTGTTCTTAAAAATTCTTTTCACAGATTTAAATCACTTAATTCAAACAGTTGAGCCACTGAGATGGCACAGTTTGTATGACGGTATTGGGCTTTTGAGGGTTTTTAATTGTTTTGTTTTAGGTGTTTTTGAGACAATCTTTCTATATAGTTCAGGCTTGCCTCAGTCTTCCTGTATAGCCTAGGCTAAACTTCTAACTCACAGTGATTCTCCTGCTTCTGCTTCCTGAGTGCTGGGAATACAGCTGTGAGCTACCAAGCTCGACTCTTACAAGTTAATTATGTGTAATTGATATTGTTATTTCTCTTAATATTTTCATCTTTGTTTTAACCATTATATCCCTTATCAACAATTCTCTGATGTGTCAATTAAATGATAATGGTTATATATTTTCTACCATGTTCTTCCACTTTCTCTTAGTCTTTAGCCTTTTATTCTTAAAATTTTTTTTTACTTTATTTGTATGAATATTTTACCTGCATATATGTAAATACACCTGTGTGTATATATATGCCTGAGGAGGCCAGAAGAGGGCATTGGATTCCCTGATACTACAGTTACAGATGTCAGCCACCATGTTGGTTCTGGGAACCAAACTCAGATCTTCTACAGGAGCAGCCAGTGCTCTTAACTGCCAAGTCAGCCCCTTTATACTTTTTTTAAAAAAATATTTTTATCGATTCTTTGAGCATTTCATACAGTGTGCTTAGCCCTCTCTTACATCTCATCTCAATTTCACCCCACTTCCCTATTTTCCACTTTGTGCCCCCCATATATAACTATATATATAGCTATATCTATCTTAATCTATATATAAAGATAGATAATTTATCGAGTCCAATTTGTGTTCCCCAAACATCTTTTAAGTATGGCTCCATGCCCTGGAACCTGGTTAACCTACCCAGCATCACACCCATAAAGATGGACTCTCCCGCTCCCCACAGCTGTCAGTTGCCAATAGTTCTGCAGCTAGGACTAGAGCTTTATGCCACCTCCCTCCTCCATGCTGGGACTTTGTCTTGGCTCTTTATTCTTGCTCATCTCAAATGTCTATTGACCATTTCTTTTTCTTTTCTTTCTTCTCCACTAAACTGTAAACCCAAGGCAGATATTCATTAAGAGCTCTAAAAATTTTTTTTAGATATGAAGTCTTTGTCATCTAAAGCACTGTCATTTGCCCTAAGTGTTCACTTTCCCACTATTACTACCTTTCATTTCAAAACTGTTCTACAGCCTTACTGCATTCTGTTAAGGGTAGATGGTCTCTTCCTCCCTTCAGTTAAATCTACTACTAGCCATCAAATTCAGCTACCAGTTTTTTAAGTAAATTGCTATGATAGATTGAGGATGATAACAAAAGTACTAGTGTCTCTCTTCATTTCTGTATAAATCTAGAATTCTTTTTACTAGTAGATTGACACAAGCTAAGACATATCAGTTGTGATGACATCCCGTTTTAACATTTTGAACTGGATACTTCCATATTGTTGGGTGTTGTTTTGTATGTTTAGCAGTGTAATTGACTGTTCCCACAAAATGCTGATAGTTCCATTTATATGTACATTTGGGGAATGGTGTGGTACTTTTACTAATAGAGATACTTAAAGCCTTAGGTGATCTCAGAAACCATGTTTGACATGTTTATAGAAAGAAAAGACTGAACTGAACAATAAAAAACAGCTTAAGAAATCAGTAGATAGAAAAAACACTACACCAAGAGAGTAAAGTATAAATATACGACCATGAGTTTCAGGAATCTTGATGTGATGAAAGGTACTTGTGATTAGTAATAAGTAGTTTTTGACTTTTAAATTGGACTGCATCTGAAAGTTATTTTGGGAATGACTACATTAGTTCTCAAAGTAAAACTTTTCTGTCAAATGTTTATTAAACAAGTTGAGTGCTAGCCTGGGCTAAACACTGAGGTGAGGCTAGAATAGAAAATGACAGTTCCTCTGTCTCCTTGGAGATTATAGAATTTTCTGATGCTTATCAATTAAAACATCAAAAATTCAGGGCTGGAGAGATGGCTCAGCAGTTAAGAGCACTGACTGCTCTTGCAGAGGACCCGAGTTTGATTTCTATCACCCACATGGCAACTAACAACCATAATTCAAGTTCCAGAGGAATCTGATGCTCTCTTCTGACCTCTGTAGGCATTGCAAGACATGGGTGCACTTACATACATGCAGGTGATACACTCATACACATAAAAATAATACAAAAAAAAAAGATTTATGTGATTTATTTTTCTATGACTCCCCCTACCTGAGGATGGAATTCTTGTCTCTTCTTACTCTTGCTGTCTACACCTTGTAGATGGTGGTGGTATGGCTTACATGTGTAGTAGCTCTCAAAGAGCTCATGTGTTGAAGACTTAGTCCTCCTTTGTATGCTTACTGTTCAAACAAAAGGAAATACCAGGGCATCATCAGATTTTGTGCCTCTGAACATTTACCCACTCTGTTCCTCAGGCCTGAAATCTTTCTCAACTCAAAAGAATAAAGCTCTCTTCCTATGTCCATTAATTGAATTGATACTACTTAGAGGTAAACTACCACATCAAATTTGTTTCTATCTTTTCTCTGGTGTTTTTCTGCAAACCTTGTAACAACTTTGTCCATGATTTTTTCATTGTAGTTAATTTGTCACTGGCTGTTTGAGTGATCTTTTTAAAAAATAATCCCATCTCTTTATTATTAAAAGGATTTCCATGGATCATTCTGGCTCTTAAGCAAAAATAATTAACTACTTGGCAAAGCATGCCAGACACTTCTGGATTCATATTTGTCCATTTTGCAAGCCCTATGTCCCTATTGTCCCTACTGTATTCTTTACTCCTACCATATCTAAACATGACTAAAATTTGTAGAAATTTAAAATCAGTACGTCACTGAATTACACAGTACAGAATCATAGATCTCTGTCACTATATTAAGTTCTGCAGCATAGTTCCATTCTGGAGCCTGTCAAGTTCTTTTCTGTCTTTATAGATGTTGCTTTATTATTATTATTTTTTATAATGAGTAATGTGCCCTCCTATGCTTTATTTAGATAAATCTTAGTCTTTTTTTAATTTTTTTTCTTTTGGTGTATTTGAGACAGGGTCTCTCTAGCCCCAGATAGCCTGGAACTCACCATGTAGACCAGTCTGGGCTTTGCTCTCAGAGAGATCCGCCTGCCTCTCCACCTCCTGAGTGCCAGGATTAAAGGTGTATGCCATTATGTCCAGCTAGTTTGGTTTTTCATTATGGTTTTAGTTTGGATTTATTAATCCATTCAGCAGTGTGAAGTTTTCACGAGATAGATATGGATGTTAAGTGCTGGAATACTACTTGATGGTTTCTGGTAATAAAAGTGTTCCCAAGGTATTTATCATTTAAAGTATTAAAATTTGAAATATAGAATTTTTAGTATCTCAGTCTTAAAAATATTTCTTTTCATAGCCGGTCGTGGTGGTTCATGCCTTTAATCCCAGCACTTAGGAGGCAGAGGCAGGCAGATCTCAAGTGAGTGCAAGGCCAGCCTGGTCTACATTGTGAGTTCCAGGACAGCTGGGGCTACAGGGAGACCCTGTCTCAAAAAGACCAAAAAAATAATAATAATAATAATAATTTCTTTTCCTCAGAGAGTCCACTTTATTTTCCTGTCTCCATCCCCATAACCATGCCTTTTTGGTCTCTTTCCTTTCCCCCAAATTAGTCCCCTCTTCTGCTTTCCTATCACATCTATTCCATTACTTTTTCTTTTCATCCTCCTTCCCTCTTTAAAATTTCTTTATGTGTGTTTGTGTGTATGTATGTGTATCTATATGCATATATATTAATAGTGCAGCAATAAATACGGCTGCATAAGTGTCTCTGTGTTGGCTTAGGTCTTTTGAGTATAGACCTAACAGTGGTATAGCTGGATTCTACGCTAGTTGTAGTTTCAGTTTTTGAGGAGCCCCCCACCACTGACTTCTATAGTAGTTGCCCCAGTTTACCTCACACCTCTTTCGCCACATCCTCTCCTACATCTGTTTCCTTTTGTTTTCTTAATGCCAAGGATTCTGACTGGTGTGAAATGGAATCTCAGCATCTCAGTGCATTTTTAATTTCCATTTCCCTACTAGCTAAGGATGTTGAAAGCTTTTTCAAGTATTTTTTTGGCAATATGGATTTCTTCTTTTGAGAATTGTGTGTTCAATTCATTAGCCCATTTATTGATTGGCTGGTGTGGGGGGGGTGTTTAGGTTTTGTAGTTCTTTTTATATTTTAGATATTAATCTCATCTGATGGATACTTGACAGAGATTTCACCCCCCCCCCCAGAATGTTGATTCTGTATCAACATTCCGGTGATTGCTTCTTTTATTCTGCAGAAGCTTTATAATTTCATGTAATTGCATTTGTTTGTTGTTGGGATTATTTACTGTACCATTGAGTTTTTCTTAGAAGGTCATTGCCCATACTGATTTCTTGAAGTATTTTAGCTGTTTTCTTCTAGCAGTTTCAGTGTTTAAGACTTTACATTTAGGTCTTAGAAGATCCCCATTTTAACAACTCAGTTGAATGTAGTAACACTTGGGGAGTAGAAAGGCTTTATTTAAATGATGTAGACAGACATGTTAAGAGGAACAGATGTTATTGAGGAATGGTATAACTCAGGAATGATTTCTTAGAAGACACAAAATTTGAATTAGGTAAAAGAAGGAATGAAGAAAGAAAAGTCTATCAAGGCAAGAAAAAGAAATGTGTGAAGTGTTTGGGCCTGGAGAGGACAGGGTAAGGAGCATCTGGCCAGAGTGGATGATTGACTACTGCTGATAAGGTAGACTGACTTAAATTTTATTCTAATTCCATACATTTATACATAATATATGTGTTGGTTCCATTTACCAGAAAGGGAATTAGGATTATTTGATATGAACTTGTCTATGAAATGCCATATTTATGCGAATATAACTATGTTTACTCTCCAAAACCTTTTTCTGTGCACTCTGTTGGTGCTTTTATTTTTATTATTTTTATTGACTTTTTTGAGATGGGAGTCTCCCTGTAGCCCCAGCTGGCCTAGAACTATGTAGACCATGCTGATCTTGATTTCACAGAGATCCATCTGCCTCTACCTCCTGAGTGTTGGGATTAAAGGTGTATACCACCATACCTGGCCTGGTGTTTTGTTTTTAAGTTGTTATTTTCTCAGGAAAAGCCAAACCACTTCTTAATTTTTATTTTGAGGATGACAGAATTTAGTATTCTGTGAACGTAACAAAGGCCGTTCTATTGTTTGAGGATGATACAACTCAGAGATGGAGCACGAATGTATGCTTAGCATGTATGAGGCATGGGTTTAGTCCCTAGCACCACTGAAAACATGAAAGGAAAACTGGTTTATGTACATCACTGATGATTTTGGACACCTAATTTTGAGGCTCCTGTCTTTACTTTAAACCCTGATGTTATGTGTAGACATCATTCTTCTTGAGGATACCCCAACCAAACATTCGAATATCTGATCTCTCAATTCATTTTCAAGACCTTCATCTTTCTCTGCTTCAGAAATCATCCTTTATTTCATAAGTAATTCTCTTGGCTGTTGTTACTCTGAAATAATCTTATTTAGCCTACATTTTCTAAAGATACTTTTTTGGAGGCATACCATGTATTGACTCATTATTAAATTCACTGATTCTTTATTTTATGTGTATGAGTTTATTGCCTGCATTTATGTAAGTGCACCCATGTCATGTAATACCCACAGAGGTCAGAAGAGGGTGTCCGATCCCCTGAAGCTGAAGTAACGGACAGCTGTTAGCCACCATGTGGGTGCTGGAAACTGAACCTGGGTCCTCTGCAAGAGCAGCTAGTACTCTTAACTGCTGAGCCATCTCCCCAGTCCCAAAATTCACTAATTCTTTACTTGACAATGTGAACTTTTCTCAGGAACTCTTGGAAGACTTGTTTATTAGTATTAACCATATTTTGATTCCTCAAATTTCCATGTGACTTTTCTTGTAGTTTCTATCTGTTGACAGTCCTCACTTGTATATGTGTATTGCTCACTCTTCCATCATCTTTAATTAATTGTAATTCTCTTCAAGCCTTATTCTGATATTTTTGTTAGCTGTGTCATGTCTGAACTTTTCTATAAACTTTCTTAATGGCTGGGTTTTTTTTTTTTTCCTGGTATTTGATTGATTGCAACAGATTCTGAGATAAATATAATTTAATGCCTGGAAAATGGTGCTGTTTCTGCTGCCAGGTTGTTATATCAGTATCAGGGGTTACGTATTCAAGAATCAGCCTGGATTTGGAGTTTGTTGTTGCTTTAGTAACCTTCAGCTACCTTTGTAAGCTTCGTATTCTTTTGCTGTTAGCTTTTAGCTTTGTACTTTGGATAGCTCCCCTCCCACCCGTAGGATTTTTCTCAATGATCCTGTTCCACCTTAGTTTTCCCTCTATATTGCCTCTCATGGAGAGCATCTTTTCAAGCATTTATCTGCCCAGCAGTAGAACATTTGTTCATTGCAGTGTGCTTGCCAGTTTAGCATAGGGATAGGGTACTGGGGCTAAGAAACTTTCTGTTGTCTGCATTGTCTAAGGTTCAGTCTTACACAGGCTTTGTGCCCTTGCATCTAGGATATGGTGTTAGCTCAATGACTATGCACTTTCCACGCTGTAGGAGGGATCTTAGGGTCTAAGTTGAGGAGCTTTGATGATTTATTTTTATTATTTTTTATTTACTTATTTTTTAACCTATTCTAGTCACAGTTACAGTGGTTTTTATTCACTTGTGCTCTAGGAATGACACAATTTGTTGCTTTTTGTCAAGCAGCTTTAATCTTTTGTTCCTTAGAGGAAAAGGGAGATCCATCAGGGCACTGTGCTCTCCATCAGGGTACAGTCCTTCTTTTCCTTCTATGCTCGTATCATTGAAAGACCTTTCTTTCTTTCTTTCTTTCTTTTTCTCTTTCTTTCTTTCTTTCTTTCTTTCTTTCTTTTTTTTATGTCTCTTTCATAAATTTGTTGGGGTTTTGTGTGTGTGTGTGTGTGTGTGTGTGTGTATCATACAGAACTTCCCACACAATCTTATTCACCTATATACCCACTTCCCAAATGGCACCCTCCTATAGCCGCCCCCTCCCACACACTGGAGCCCATATATACTCTGTCATCCCTGTTACTGTCCACTGCATTGTCAGCACCCCCAGCCATTCCCCAGTGCTTGTCCACTAATCTAGTCAGCCTATCTAGAGAGCCTTGTTTTAGAAAGACCAGCTGTTCCTCATCTAGCAGCAATCAGTTGTCAACATTCCTTTAGATAAGATTGGGGTCTGCTGTTCATTTTCCCAGTTCTGTTCTGGGTTACTGTCTGGGAGTCTTTTGGGCCACCCTGGCCAAGAACTCAAAGGAAGGTATCTCCTGTCTGGCATTGTTTCTTGTTATGTAGCCTTTAGCTATACATGTGGACTCTTAAAAAATTATATTGACCCCATTAATCTTTGGTTATATTTTCCTTTTGGGTGTTTAAGACCCTACAATTGGCCCAGATAAACCAGTTTATTTTTACTCTTAAGGTCGTTTGAGGATCTGTTCCTCAGGCATCACATGGGCTTGGGAGGAGCCCCTGGCTCCTTTCTTTTACCAGTTCCACCTATGTGAAGATAAGTCAAAGGTCCTGCTCTATCATGGCTGGCTTCACTTGGAAGCATGGAGGAAATGATTCCTCTGTGTTGACTCTCCTCTTTGTATATTGGACACTGCTTCATGTCCATCTGGTGGGGTCTCCATGGTTTCCTTGATCAAGAGGACAGGTGACCCATCACAATTATAGGACATTTGGAGAGATGCTCTTATTCGACCTAGGGGGGCAAGGAGCAAAAGCTGTCCTTTATGTCCCCCTAACCACATTAGTATAAGCCTCAAAGTATGGCTGTTAAACATCCAAGAAGGTTAGTTCTACCAGTCTGGTACTTTTAATTACCATATGCCATGCAAATAGAGCTTGGGTAAAGACCAAACACTCTCAGATAAACCTTGCCTAGGCATATATTACATTCTTTGATCTGGCTGGATGTATAATTTGTCAGTAGGTTGTTGGCCTAATATGGTTCCCTCTGGTTTTCTAAAACTAGCTAGACATTATTTATCTCTCACATTGTGAAAGACCTTTCTTTAGTCTTCTATTTTCTTTTTACTCTTTCTCATCAGCAGTTGGTGAGGTTCCAAGTAGAAGCTCCCCAGAGTTCTGTACTTTGACACTAGCTCACACTCCTTAGCACTTCTTTTAAATTTTCAGTTGACTTCTTCCTGCCCAGTTCATAAGGTTCTATCTCCTTCCATGTTTACAACAAGTCAGTCTGTTTTTATGTTCTCTTTCTCCTTGGAGGGACTTGTGTTTCCATTCATTTCAAGCTAATAATGACCCTGTATCCTCAACTCCCAGTGAGTTTAAGAAAGTAATGCCTTTGGGCGTAGATTACTGACCCTTTCCTTGCTAGGATAGGAATCATATTAGCAGCTAATAGTCTAATAGTCTTAGTGTAGAGTCTACTCAGATTAAGTAGTAAAGGAAAGACTATTAGAGTGTCTTGTTTGTTTTTTAAGCAAAACTTTATTATACTAATTTAATATGTGACTTAATACTTGTTCTTTGCCAAGTCACATCTTATTTATGTTACTTGAGACATTCTGATGAAAAGATTGCATTCTTCATTGCTTTAGACTGATGATGGCACATTCATTTTTGCATCTACTTTAAAGATTTTAGACCTTACCAGGCCCAGTCAGATGTATTTTTTTCCTGATTTATTGTGTATTAATTTTAACTAAAGTAAGGTTTACAGTATGGGCAAGTAGCTTATAGATTCCTATAAAGATTAAAGATAATGGTAAAATTTAACCATAACTAAATAAGAAATTTTCAAAACTTTATTAGACTGTTTGAGGTAACAACAATGTAATTCTACCATTTGAAAAGAAATAGGATCAAAATTGAAACATAAAAAGATGAGAATCTAATACACATGACCTTAATTAATAATGAATCTTCTCTTAATTGTATATCATGATGGACAGACTTCTAGATGGTCATGTTAGAAGGGTATGGTTGACTTTTAAGAGGCAGATTATCTAGGTGGGCCTGATGTAATCAGGTGAGCCCCTTAAAAAACAGACTCTCCTTCTGCTAGTGGAAGAAGGGAACTGAGAGATTTAAATTCTGCGTATAGTTGTCGTGTGTATGAGTGTATATCCTGCACCCGTGTCATGCAGTGCCAGTGGAGGTCAGAAGAAGGCACCAGATTCTTTAGTACTGGAGTTATGGATGGTTGTTAGCTGCTCTGTGGGTGCTGTGATTAGAACCTGGGTCTTCAGCAGAAACAGCCAGTGCCCTTAACTGCTGAGCCACTTCTCCAGCCCCACATTTTGGAATTTTATGGGTAATAAAAATGGTTTTGTAATCAATTGAAACAGAATGGTGCTTGGGTTAAAATTATTTTTTCTCTATTGCACTGTTCATAAAAAAATGAATTTTGGTGGGGTAAAGAACTGTGTGAAAGCCAGATCGTCAAACAAGTCAAGGTTTATAACACGTGAATACAAAGCATCTATATGAAGAATGTTTACAATTTATTAAATTGCCATGAAACTCTTACAAAATCCTTAAAAGGCCAAAAAAAGCCCATTACAAAGTACTTAAAGGAAAATATGAATATAGAATATTTGAAAATATGCAGAACATCAGTAATAGAGAATTGTGAATTAAAATGTCAATTTTATAATTATGTGCTTGATAGATATTGTTGTGATATCAATTTCTGATGACTAGGGAAAACAGGAGCTTAAACTTAAAATGACTTAATTCATACTCCAGGATAACCCTCTTATAAAATTTTACCTAGAAGAAAACTCATGTTTGAATAAGGTGTAAGAAATAAATGAAGTCAGTGGAGGCCCTCTAGCAGGTTTGTGCCTTGAGCCAATTAAGGAACAACCATAATAAAATTAGTCTCACTCATGTATTAGTTTTCTTTTGCTCTTGTATCAAGTATCACAGGTTTGGTGGCTTAAGACAGGCACATCTTACATCTTATATTTCTGATGGTAGCAGTCTGAATTGGATATCACTGTGCTGTAGGCAGGGCTGTGATTCTTAATAAAGGCTATAAGCCACATTTCATTTTCTTATATTTTCCTTCAACCTTTAGAGGCTGCCAGTGATCCATGGCTTTGATCTCCTGACATGGTGAGAGCCATCAATAGCCATTAAATCTTTCTCACAGTGCCATCTCATACTTAAAGAAATAAATGATAGTCCCAAATATTTGCAAAGAGAATAGCTATTAAAAAGTAAATATTTGGGGGGTTGGAGAGATGGTTCAGTGGTTAAGAGAACTGACTGCTCTTGCAGAGGACCCAGGGTCAATTTCCAGCACCCACGTGGTAACTATGAACCATCCTTAACTCCAGTTCCAGGGGAGTCCGATGTCTCCTTCTGACCTCCACAGTTTTGCACAACACGGTGTACTCACATACACGCAGGCAATACATACATACACATAAAATAAAAAATAAATAAAATATTTCTTAAAAAGTAAATATTTGGGCTGGAGAGATGGCTCAGTGGTTAAGAACACTGGCTGCTCTCACAGAGGACCCAGGTTTGATTCCTAACACATAGCAGCTATCAGCCATCAGTAACTTCAGTTTCAGGGGACTCTGACTCTCTCTGGTGACTTCCATGGGGATTGCATGACCCAGGTACACATACACTTACACACATAAAATTAATATATTTTCAAAAAGCAAATATTTGCCTAATTATTCCATGTTCTGACTCAAGAATGTAGTGTCTTCACCAGTAGAGTCCTACTACTAAGTTCTGGAGGATAAACAGAGCAGTAGCAAAAGCCAGTAACATTTGGGAGCCTGTGGGACCACCACACTAGCCAACAACTCCAAAAGAAGTAACCAGTTCCTGGCTCTGGGCTTTTTATTTGCTAGCAGGTGGTACCTAGTAGGAGACTTGCCACCCCTTACAGAGTAACTCTATTGAAACGTTTTATATATGTAGCTATTTTAGGAAGATTCTACAGTAATTTTCCATATGAACTCACAGTGGTCGTGACAACAGGCACAAGACATGCACAAGCTTAAGCCAGACAAAATCCCAATATGGACGGGGAGGTGGACATGAAGTCCCACCTCTACCTGAGGATCTGCTGGCAATTGATAGTTCCTGGGAGACGAAGAGTTGGTTTTCTTTAAGGATGTGACACCTGGTAGGTTGAGCACGCTTCAAAGAATGGACCAACACAAAGGAGTACTTGGGAAACACCAGTGGGACTCAAGGAGCATTAAAAGAAGGGGGAGAATATGAAGTTAGGTGAGTAAGGAGGCAGAGTGAATATGATTAAATTTATTGCATGAAACTTCTTAATGTTAATAAAAATTTAACCATTAGAAAAAAGCAA
The DNA here is from genome assembly GCF_000622305.1 of Nannospalax galili. Classification (NCBI taxonomy): domain Eukaryota; kingdom Metazoa; phylum Chordata; class Mammalia; order Rodentia; family Spalacidae; genus Nannospalax; species Nannospalax galili. The sequence goes on from NW_008331789.1 coordinate 2,229,976, forward strand.
ATATTTGTAAAGAACAGAACAAGATTTATATAAACGAAGTTACTGAAGTTAACAAATCGAACAAGGTGAACTTCCTCCTCTGACCATAAGGAAGCAACAAGCTTTGGATTTAGACAGCTAGGAAACCGGAACATATATGTATGTATTCTTTTATTTTAATTTTTAACATTTACTTTGTGTGTGTGAGCACACATGCCTATGTGCAGGTGCAGATGACAGTGCTATGGAGCATATGTTGAGGTCAGAGAAAACTTGCGGGAGGTGAGTTGGTTCTGTTCTTCTACCATGTGGGTTGCAGGGATGGAACTTGGGTCATCAGGCTTGACAGCAAGCATCTTTACTCCCTGGGTCATCTGATGGAGTTTCCATTCCAGATATTGGAAAGCAAACCACAATGAGCAGTGGGGCAGGGAATAGAGTGAGGGATATGAATAAAAACAAAGTATGGTTATGTGTATGAAAATGCCATAGTGAAACCTAGTACATCTTGTGCTAACTTTAAAAAAATGAAAACAACAACAAAAAAATCAAAACAGAAAGGAAAACAAGAAGAGCAAAGCTATTGGCCATGCCCATGGGAGAGAGGAAGCCAGTTATATCAGCCCTGGGATCACCTCAGATTTGTACCCGTATGTAATTTTTAGACTGCAGCACAGATGGAGTAGACAGTACAAAGAACCCAACGGTGTCATTGATGTGAGAAGACTGAGAGCAGCATTCAAGGTGTTGTAAGTGGTTGGAATTTGCAGCCCATCATACCTGAAAAGATGGAGCTACATAAAGAAAGAACTCAAGAATTACCAGCATGAGATACTTGTGAATTTGGCTGAAAATCATACAGTCCACAAGGTCTGAAAAACAATACTTTAAAGAAAGTACAATTTGGGGAAACAACTAACACAATTTCCATTGGAGATCCAAACAAGCTTAACTAGTACTTAATGGTTTTAATGTGAAGTGTCTCTCATAGGCTCATGTATTTGAACACTTGGTCCCCCATTGGTGGTACTGTCTTAGAAGGTTATGGCACCTCACTTGGATAAAGTTGGTAACCGAGGGTGGGCTTTGAAGTTTCACAGCCAAACCCCACTTGCTGCCTACTGTCTGTTTATTGTTTGGCCAAGATGTGAGGAGATGAGGTCCAGCTGCCACACCCTGCTACTGTAGTGCTGCCCGCCATCCTGGCATCCCCTCCAAGATGGATGGTATCCCATCAAACTGAACCAAAGTAAGCTTCCTTAAACTTTCTGTGCTTGGCACAGAAAGAAGCAGGAAAAGTAACCAGTGTAATAGTGGATAGGTTCTTCTTTCTTTTGTTTTAAAAACCCTTTTCAAAATTAAAAAAAAAAATAGCATAGTGACAGGGAAATATTAGCTGCCCTGATTTGTGCATTACCCTACAGTATATATGTATATAATTATGGCATTGTATGCCATAATTTTGTACAATTAAGTGTAAACTATCTTTAAAAAAATAGCCTCAAAGTGATCTACAAGTAACTTAGCCTTCTGAATAAATATTTATGGGGGCAAACATATGGTACTCACAATATAGACCAGATAAAATTACTAGACATGGGAAAAATAAGGAAAATGTAATTGACATGAGAAGTAAAGTCAGTAGAAGTAGAATTAGAAATAGTAGGTAATAGAATTAGCAGAGATAATGTTAAAACTAGTATTAATATGTACTGACATGCCCAAGGACTAAGTAGGGGGATAGAAGCAAATGGCTCAACAGAGGTGGTGAACCAGAGGTCAGTGCATAAGAACAACATCAGTTCTGTCACATGCACAAAAAGATAATCAAGATAGGCCATAAACCTGTGGGAAGCCTGATAAAAAGCCATTGGAATTTAGGGTTAAAGAATTTTTTTGTTTTGTTTTTTGTTTTGTGTTTTGTGGTTTGTTTTTGTCTTTTTGAGGCAGGGTCTCCTTGGAGCCCCAACTGTCCTGGAACTCACTATGTAGATCACACAGGCCTCTATCACACAGATCCACCTGCCTCTCTGAGTGCTGAGATTGAAAGGATATGCTTTTTAAAAAAATTTTACTTTATGTGTATGTGATTTTAAAGCGTAAAAATCAACCAATATAGGGGCTGTAGAGATGGCTCAGCGGTTAAGAGCACTGATTGCTCTTGCAGAGGGACCTGGGTTCAATTCCCAGCACCCACATGGTGGCTGTGAACCGTCCTTAGCTCCAGTTCCAGGGGAATCCAAAGCCCTCTTCTGACCTCCATGGCATTGCATAACGCGGGTGCCCTCACATACATGCAGGCAATAGACTCATACACATAAAATTAAAAAATAAATAAATAAATAAAATACAAAAAAATCAACCAATATAAAAAGGGAGAATTATTATCTCCATCAAAATTAATTCTTTAGTTCTTTGGAAGGTACTATTAAGAAAACAAAAGGGAAAAACTCTAGATTGGGAGGAAATATAACACATAGAGATACTTACCAGAAGAATCATAAATACAATTATAGCCTACTAAGGTAAAGCAAGACATGCAGATTATTTGGTTTTAGGGTGCATATAAATTATGCTTACACTGTACTGTTATGTCTTTATTGAGTATAACTTCATTGCTAAAAATGCTAATGACACATGAACCTTTAGCAAGTCAGTCTTTTTCCTTGGTGTTGATGACTGTTGACTAGATAAGGTTGTAACTGCTGGAGGTTGACATGGCTAGGGCAGTTTCTTAATACAGTAATGAGGTTTTGGCATACAGATGACTCCTCCATTCATGAAAGAGTTCTCTAACATGATACTGTTTGAAAGCATTTTATCCACAGAACTTCCTTTTGTATTGCAGCCAGTACTTTAAAACTTGCTGTTGCTTTGTCAGGTAAATTTATGTAAGGGTCTGACTCATTTTTTTTGTTATTGCAATGTTCACAGCATCTTTACCAAGAGTAGATGTCATATCAGCAAACCATTTTTTTTCACACATAAGAAACAGCTCCTCATAATACTAAAATTTTATCAAGAGAGTTAATAACGTCTTTAGTCTCCACCTTTGGTTCTAATTCTCTTACTATTTCTACATGTTTGTAGGTACTTCCACCACTGGCATCTTGAACTCATTGAAGTCATCCATGGGAGTTGTAATCAACATCTTTCAAACCGTTCGTGTTGGAATTTTCACCTTTTACTAATCATAAATGTTAACCACATCTGGAATAGTGAATCTCTTAGAGGAAATTCTCAATTTATTTTGTACATTTTTGCCAGAAGAATCATATTGGCAAAAATCTCATGAAATATATTTCTTTAAATAATAAGTAAAAGTCAGTTTGGTTTTTATCCATGGAATGTAGAATGGTTATTTTGTTAGCAGTCATAAAAATAACATTAATCTCATTGGTACATTTCTAGCAGAGTTCTTGGGTGACTAAGTATATTGTTGAGAAACAGTAATACCTCAAAAGGAACCTCGCCCTCACCTGCAAGCCATACTGTATTTCAACAGTGGTCTTAAAATATTCTGTAAGGCATGTTGCAAAGCATTGTGCTGTTATCCAGCCTTTGTGTTCCATTCATAGAGCTCAGGTAGAGTGGAGTCATAATTTTTAAGGGCTATAGGATTTTCAAAATTAGAAGTAAGCATTTTTTCAACTTAAAGCCATTAGTTACTAGTATTAAATACATTAGCCCTTGCCAAGGTAATCAGCCTTTCCTTTGTAGTTTTGACACAAGGCATTGGCTTTTCCTCTCTAGCTATGAGTTCTAGATGTCTAGTCCCAGGTGGCTTCTTCCAGTAGACGTCTGTTTTATCTGTATTGCAATATTTGTTAATAGGGTTCCCTTTGCCAGTTTTCTAACTGGGTAAGTTTCTGGGGTGTTTCGTTTTGTTTTGTGTGTAGCACTTTTTTCACCAGGAGTGATTGTGTTATGGAGATGACTATTTTCCTTAAACCTCATATATCAACATCTGTCTTCAGATTCCCCTGCCCCCCCCCCCCCTTTGGCAGTTTCCTTACCTCTCAACTTTCACAGAATTGGGAAGAGTTAGGGCCTTGCTCTGGACTAGTGTTTGATCATAGGGAATGTATGGCTGGATTGATCTTCATATTTATGCTACTCAATTTTTTCTCCATATCAAGTGTAAGGCTCTTTAGCTTTCTTGCTATTTTGTGTTTTCACTTCCTGCAAGAATTTTTCTTTTACATTCACTTATTCACTCACTTTCTGGCCTTAGAGACTTATATTTCAGCCTATTTCAGCTTCTTATGTGCCTTCCTCACTGTTTAATAATCTCTAGATTGTAACTTACAGTTGTATAATTTACTTAAATGGAGGCCCTTGTAAGGTTATTAATTGGCTTAATTTTCAGTATTGTTTCTCAGAATAGGGAGACTGAGAAGCGGGAGTCAAGGGCAAAGGGGCAGCTGGCTAAGAGAATAGTCAGAAAGCAAATCATTGATTAAGTGCACTGTTATATGGGCAGTTTGTGGTACCCCCAGGCAGTTACATCACTGTCACTATAGCAGATAAACTAATGATTAAAAAAAATAGAATATGTGAGAATTTCCAGAATGTATACATTGACAAAAAGCAAGCACATGCAGTTGGGAAAATGGTGCCAGCAGACTTAGTCACTGCAGGATGACTGCGAAACTACAGCTCACTGAAAAAAAACCATTTAATACCTGCAAAGTACAGTAGAGTGAAACCCAATTAAATGAAGTATGATTGTATATCAAGCAAAGAAATTATATTTTGGATATATAGTTAAATATAAAACATATAAAATATATCATTAAAAACAAGAAAATCTTTTAACAGTAAAATATCAGCCTAATTTAAAAATATGCAAAAGATTTGAACACAGTTCTATGAATGAAGGTAAAGATGTGAAAAGATACTCAATAAGAAATTGCAAATTAAAAGTGATGACATTAGAGTGGAATGATTTAAAAGAATGAAAAGGAAATAAACATCTGACTATTCCAAGTAGTGATGGTGATGCCAAGAGTAGAAAATAGTACTGAGAGCAGAGACAGGACAGTGCTGAGGTACATAAAGAGGCACCTATAGGCTATCAGCAGACCTCACGTCAAAAACCTTTAAGGCCAGGATAGAATGAAGTATTTCAAGCCCAGAGACAAAATAACTTCCAACTAAGACTCTTGTGTCCAACAAAGCCATTCTTTAAAATTGATGGAGAATTGGACTTTCCTTAGTAAGCACAAAATAAACCAATTCATCACCACTAAGCTAGTAGTGTATACGTTAAATAAAGGAATATTACATACAGAAGAAATTTATTAATAAGCATGACAGTTCAGTCAAGAATAAATTACACAGGAGGAATAATTAATTCAGTAAACCAGCAAACCTCTTAAATGAAAATGGGAGAAACTAGAGAACACTTTTCAGTAATTACTCGCTGTAAAAAGTCTTAATTTTCTAATTAAACAATACAGATTAGCTGACTGGATTTAAAAAACAAGGTTCAGCTTTACAAGAAACTCAATTCACTGGCAAAGAAAGGAGTGGCTACAAAGCAGACCTCAAGCTGAAATTAGTGAAAATTGGTCAAGAAGGTCACTCTATATCAGTATAACTGGGTATAGTCTATTCTGAATTTATGCAGCTGTAAATATATCACTGAGCATTGGACATCCAGTTTCATACAAGCACAGCTGCACACAAAGGGACAAGTAGTTGCAGATAGAATAGTAATGGGTGACTTCAGTTCCTACTCTCAGCAGTAGATAAATCATTTAGACAAAATATCAAAGAAGTTCCATTGTACGCTACACCATGTATCAAATGAACCTAACATAGCTACAGAATATTATTGTGTCCAATAGCTATGGAGTGCTAATTCTTCTCAGAAGCCCATGGAACTTTCTCCATATAGATAACATTTTGGGTCATAAAGCAAGCCTTAAAAAATAGAAAATGAAATAGTTTCTGAAATCAGAGGCGAATAAAACTAGAAATCAACAGCAAGAGTCTAGCAATTGTTTAAGTGAAACTTTGGAAAGCCATTCTCTTCGTCATCTCTTTGAAGAAATCAGGAAGAAAATTTAAACTATTTTTAGGATCAAAGAAATGTGAATACACAATCAGAAACTTTGGAATATAGCAGAGAATTTTAAAGGAGAACGTTATAGCTACAAGTGCCTATGTTCAAAAAAAATCAAAGCAGTCTCAGATAACCTAATAATGCAATCATGGTCTTAGTCAAGCAAGAACAAGTCAAATCCAGAATTATTAGAGAGGAATAATAAAGATTGGGGCAGAAGTTACTGAAATAGAAACTAAAAGAACAGTACAAAGAATCAGTGTTTCTGGCTTTCAAATACTTCAGTTCATTTTCTCCTAGCCTTGAAAGTTTCTGATGAGTTCTTTGAAAAGATGAGCAAGATTGATAAACACTTAGCCAAAAAAAGAGGGAGACCTACATTAATAAAAGAGGACTATTTTAACAGATAACACTGATTTACAGAGATACTAGTCATATGGGCACATGAAAGGACAGTCTGAACATTACCCCAAGAACTGAGACATTAAGACGAACATTTGACAAATGTAACTTCATGAAACTAAAAAACTACAGCAAAGGACGTCACTGGAGTGAAGAGGCAGCCTACAGAAGGTAAAAAAGTTTTTCCAGCTATACTTTTGACAGAGGGTTAATATGATGGCTAATCTTGGTTGTCAACTTGACTGTATGTGGAATTGACTAAAGTGAGAGAGATTTTCTTGATCGGATTGTTTGAAGCCAAAAGACCCGATCTAAATGTGGGTGATGCCTTCTGATTGCAGCCCATATAAAAGGTCATGGTAGAAGGTAGCTTTCCCTTTTGGCCTGCTTGCCTTCTCTCTCCCTGGTGAGTTCATCTTGTTATTGTAACATTCTTCTGCTGATAGTAGAATCAACCTCTTCAGATTCCAATGTAGGCTAAAGACTAGCAGACCTCCAGGAATCCTTCAGGCCTCAGCAACAGATTAGGACTGCTGAGAAATCTAGCCTCATGGATTGAGCAGCTACCAAATTCTCAGCCTCTGCAGTGTGGTGAAGCCATTTTTGGTCTATCATAAGCCAATCTAATAAATCCCCATATATTTTATCCTTTAGAGAACCCTGACTAAAACAGTTGATATCTAGAATATGCAAAAAGCTAAAACATAAATATCTAGAACACAAACAACCCAGTTAAAAATTGGAACAAACACTGGTGCAATAGTGGCACAAATATTGTGAGAGTAACCAACTGCTTTCTATATTAGATTTAAGGTCCACTTCAAAAGATGGAGCCCATACCTTACTTACCAGGCCTAAGAATCTGAGGGTAGACAGGTCACAGGCCATAGAGGAAAGCCTAATATATTATTCTACTAGATATATTTACTATTAAATAGACTTATTGTTATACCTGCAGATTTATGCATCTCTCAGCTCTCATCAGAGAAGAAGCTTCCTTATGCAGCAGGTGGTGATAAACAGAAAGACCCACAGCTGGCCAACGTACAAAGAATAAGGGTGCAGATTGCTTATCCCTGAATAGGACAACTATATCAAATTTCTGCTTCTCAAGGTTCAGAATCATTGCAGAAGAGGCAGAAAGATTATGAGCCAGAGGTGGTAGATGACAACAGGGAAACAGCTTCCCAGATAGCTGGTTGGTTACTCATACGAATTCACAGTAATGCTGACAGCATGTAAAAGTCCCGCATAAACTCAACCAGACAAAATCCCAGCATAGACATGGGGAAGTGGGTAAGAAATATATATATATATTAGAGTACATGAAATTGAGCAGAGGGTATTAAGAGGGGTACAGATAGGGGAGGGGTCTAAATATGATACGAAGTTTTCAAAAATTCAATTAAAAATTGTTTAATAATATAAAAGTAAAAAAAGAATGTTTAGTGCTTTTCCTGTGCCTTTCAACCTTTGATACGATGTGTGCTCAAATATTTTACCCAAATTTTATTGTTATTTTCTATCTGTTGAGTCCTGAGGATTTGCTGGATATTTGGATATAGATAGGTATTTCATGAAATAAGTATTTAGCAAAATCTTCGCTTGGTCTAAGACTTGTCTTCTCATTCTCTTAAGAATGTCTTTGAGGAAGCAGAAGTTTTGATTTTCAAAAAAGTATAGACATTTCACTCATGAAAAAGAATTGAGGACAGGAACTAAACAGAGTTCTTAAAAGATGAAGCTCAAATAACTGTCAAACATTTTTTTTTAATGTTCAACATCTTTAGCTAGGGAAATGTAACTTAAGATTACTTTCATGTTTCATCTTAGCCCTGCCAAAATGGCAAAGATCCAGAGAACAGTGACAAACACTGGTCAGGATGTAGGAAACAGGGAAACACTATTTATTACTGGTGGGAGTGCAAACTGGTGCAGCCACTATGGATATCAGTGTGGAGGTTTCTCAAAAGCTAGAAATTAGATCTACAATAGATCCAGCCATACCACTCTTGGACATATACCCAAAGAACTCTATATCCTATCTGAGATACCCGTTCATCCATGTTCATTGCTGTTCTATTCACAGTAGTAAGGAAATGAAAATAACCTAGATGTCCATTAACTGATGAATGGATAGTGAAAATACAGTATGTTTGCACAATGGAATATTATTCAGCTGTTAAGAAAAATAAAATTGAGGCTAGGAGACATGGCTCAGCAGTTAAGAGCACCTGTCGCTCTTACAGAGGACCCAGGTTCAGTTCCCAGCACCCACATGGCAGCTACCAACCATGTTAACCTGCAGTTCAGAGTGATCTAATGCACTTTTCTGGCCTCTGTGGGCATTGCACACACATGGCACAATTACAAACATCATAAGCATACAGGCAAAATACTCATACACGTAAAATAAAAATAAATAAATGAATAAAATTAAAAACAAGACTGTGCAGTTTGCAGGCAGTGCATGAAATTAGAAACAATTATCCTGAGTGATGTAACTCAGATGCAGAAAGTCAGATGTCCCATGTTGTCTCCCAGAAGTGGGTGCTAGCTTTGAATCTTTAGATACCTATGTTTCTATGGAAAAATCCATAGAGATCAGAAAACTAAAGGGCTGTTGGGGGTGTTCATAGGAGGGGAGATAGAAGCAGTGTTATAAAGGAGGAAGGGGGGAGTAATGGAGTAGGAAGGGTTAAATGGGGTGGGGGAAGGGATTGCAGGACAGAATAGGAAATAGGAGGAATAACTACTGTTAAAAGCTTTTTGAAAAAGTCATATGGAAGCCTGCTATTATAAAAGCTTCTTAAAGTATATATAAAATCCAAAAAGCGTTTAAATATGATTACCCCAGGTTCAAAGGGCCAACCAGACAGACAACACAGGCTAGCGAATAAAGTGGAACAAACCTTATTGGATGTTTAACAGCCATAGTTTGAGGCCTATACTAATGTGGTCAGAGGGACTTAAAGGACAGTTTTTACCCCTTGCCCTCCAAGGTCAATTAAGTGCCACGGGACTATGGAACATCTCTCAAAATTTCCTGTAACTGTGGTGAGTCACCTGTCCTCTTGTTCAGGGAGGACATGGAGACCCCATGAGATGGACTTGAACCAGTGTCCAGTCTACAAAGAGGAGGGTCACCTCAGAGGAAACATCTCATTCATGCTTCCAAGTGAAGCTAGATATGGTCGAGCAGGACCTTGGAACTGGTAAAAGAAAGGAACCAGGAGTTCCTCCTAAGTCCATGTGATCCCTGTGGAACAGATCATCAAATAACCTTAAATGTAAAAACAGATTGATTTATCTGGGCCAACTGTATAACCAAAGTATACAAATATACCAATATATATTCCAAAAGTATAACCAAAGAGTAAAGTCATCAGCATATTTCTTTAAGAGGTCAAGAGATTACACTTCCCAGACGTTAGGCTTAAGTGTATATAAAAAGTTATTTAGACAGTTATTTCTCACTGATGATTTTGTTCCTAACCAGAAAGTGCTGCTCAGATGTAAGACTTCAAATCTTGGTCTACAATACTGTA
>NW_008331789.1:2240066-2243540 GCF_000622305.1 Nannospalax galili
TTTGAAGCCAGCCAGGTCTCCATAATGAATTGAGGACAGCTGTGGCTACAGAGAGACCCCCCACCCCCATCTCAAAAACACCAAAAAGAAAAAAAAAAAAAAAAAAAAAAATGAGGAGGAACCCAATAGAAGGATGATTTTGGAAGCCATTGTCAAGAAACTCCCCAGTGGACTCTCATATAAATATTTGAAAATTGCCCTGTTCTGACTTTTTTTTCTAGTTCTCTGGCTAGAACTTGTAATGCTAATTGCTCTTGCCTTTACTTCTCCTTCACATCTCCTATTCAGGATTCTAAGACTTTCTTTTCCTCCTTGAGATAAGAGTTAAGCAATTTGGGAGTCTTTTAGGTATACCCACTGAAGGGGTACTCTAGTTGCCTCAACCTGCGTCCCTGTTCAGCATGGAAGAAGCCAGAGCAGTCTGCGTCCCTATTCCCTACTGGCATTTTGGGTAACCTCTTCAGAGGATGGTGTGATAAGAATAAGAGGTAGGAATTGGCTTGGCAGTTAAGGTAAAAAGACTCCAAAGAAAAGTAGCCAGTTTCTTGGCTAAAAGTCAAAATGTCCTTGGGCCTCTTAGCAACGTACTCTGTTCCAAAGGCCAAAACTGTCAAAAGTATTTGGGAGCTTTTATCTAATTCTTAAAAGATTTTAGGGTTACCTCTTTAGAGGGGGTAATTTTAGAGTAACCAAAAGCCCCATAAAAATAAATAAATCAAAGAAGGAGTACATGAAGTTATCAGAAAAAAAGTGATGCAGAAATATAGGAGGAGTTAGAGGGGAGGGAGTGGGCATGGATTTGATCAAAATACCTTATATACAAGTGTGAAATTCTCAATAAATTATTTTTAAAAATCCAGTGTCAGGAATGGACTGCCAGTTTTGGAGATTTTTACTGAGTGGGGGACGGCGTCCCCATAAATCCTAAAACTGCACTGACTATTGCCATTGCTTTTGGTTACCCGAACTTGATGTTAAGACCCTATTGGGAAGACACTACGTATGTGTGTCATAGAGCAAATAAGGAGAAATCAAGCTGGTACTGACCTTGACACTTTATCTCTACTAGTTACCTTTCGTAGAGCTGTAAGGTGCCATGAATGCTACCAGAAGAGAAAAGTAATCATCATCCTATCCAACTGTAAACCTGGGAGCTAGAATAACAACTGGCCTGGCAAGATATGCCCATTGTTGCAATAGTGGCACGAATGTTATGGGGGTAATCAACTACTTTCTGATTGGATTTGAGGTGTGCTTCACAAGATGGAGGCCATACCTGTCACTTATCAGGGCAGAGAACTTGTAGCTAGACAATTCACAGGCCATAAATGGACATACAGTTAAACTGATTCCTAGTGACATAGTGTTATACCCATAGGTTAGTGCATGTGTCCCAGGCACCTGATTCCTCCAAGGCTCGGGGCCTGCTGTGGAGAATTGACTGCGGAGAGTTAGCCACGGAGGAAGGGGCTTCTGGGCACCATCTTGGGACCGAAGCCAGAAGCTGCCAGGAATGTGTGGCCGTGGGTGTGGTGAGAAAGATGGCCCTAGCGTCTCACCTTCATGGATCTGAGAGGGGGCATTTACTGACTTGGGGCGAGACTGAGGGCAAAAGTTAACAGACTGTGGGCGGGCATGGAAGCGGTCTGGAACGGCAGGCCAAGTCACGCAGAACTGGGTGTGGGGGCTTGTTTCTCTGTAGGTTCCTCCATTTACCCCCTCCTTTCCCAAGATACAAAATGAAAAATTCACGTAAACATATGTTATATGGTTTGTCTGATGGTGCAGGAGACCCCCTAGAGAACTCGGGTGACAGTGTCTTTCTCAGCTCTCACCAGAGAAGCTGCTTCTTGGAGCTGATGGTGATTAACAGAGAGACTCACAACTGGTCAATGTACAAAGAAGAGACTAGGGAGTTCTCAGCCCTAAGTGGGACACCTGTGTCACATCCTCTTCTCCCAAGGCTCAGGGATCATTGTGGAAGAGGGGGAAGAAAGATTGTAAGAGCCAGAGTTGGCAAATACAAGGACACCATGATTTATGGACACAACAGGGCAGTTACATATATGTACCCATAGCACTGTGACTACATACACAAGACCTAAATGAGGCCCAGCCAGACAAAAATACAGCATGGATGGGAGAGTTTAGAAAGTATTGATAGCTGCTGGGAGAGGGAGAGTCATTTTTCTTAAAGGATGTGGTGCTGGTTAGGTTAACTAGGCTCCAGGGAAAGGACTCATACCCAAGAGCATTTGGCAGACATAAATTATACTTGATGCCTTTAAAAAAAACAGGTAGTAGAGCACATGAACTGGGGGAGTGGGGGAAGCAGATGGGAGGAGGGAATCTGAATATGATCAAACTACATTTTATGAAATTCTCAAATAATAACATATTTGTTGAAAAATCAGTAACTTTTCTGTATATCAATAACATGAATTGAGAAAAAAGAATCTGTAAAATAATTCTGTTCATGATAACCTCAGAGCAAATTTGTCTTGGAATAAACCTAACAGAGGAGGTGAACATCCTCTATAATGAAAACTGTAAAACACTGAGGAAAGAAAATGAAGAAACCATGGAAAGGTGAATGACATGCTCATGGATCTGAGAAATTAATATTGGGTTTTTTGTTTTTTCTATTTTTATTATTATTATTATTATTATCATTATTATTTTTGAGACAGTGTCTCCCTGTAGCCCCAGCTGGTTTGGAACTTGCTATGTAGACCAGGCTTGCTTTGAACTCACAGAGATATGCCTGCCTCTGCCTCCTGAGTACTGGGATTAAAGGCATGTGCTACCATACTCGGTGAGAAATTAATATTGTTAACATTAAACATTATCATAGTTCCTTAAAGCCGTCTGCTGATTTTGTGTAATTTCTATTAGAAATACAGCTGGTATTTTTCAAAGTAAGTTTTATACATTAAAAAAAAAAACTTGCTCTTTGTAAGCTAATTATTAAATAAAAATAAAATTTGGGTTGGGGCATTGTCTTAGGCAGCAGTGTCTACATGAAGGACTGAGTTTGGGTCCCCAGCATTTATGTAAATGCCAAATGCAGCAGTGTATGTCTGTAACTCTAGTTCTTATGAGCACAAGCATGTTTGTAACCCAAATTCTTTATTTTTATTTTTTTTTGAAATTCTAATTTTGCATTTAGTAGATGGAAAATTTGTGTAGAGACCTGTAAATTAATGCAGTTTGTGGCAATAAGTTCAGAAAATTCTTTTATTTCCAGCTCTGTTTGCTAAAAATATATTTATAAAGACTTCATAGATCGAAATAGTATTAAATAGCATGCCAATTCCAATATGAGATTTATTACTTAATTCATCCTTTACTTTTCTTCCACAAGGTTTTGTAATGTTTAGTGTATGAATTATGCACTGCTTTTTTAAAGATGTATTCCTAAAATCTGTCCTTTTTGATGGCTAATGTGTGGAATTTTTTTTAATTTATTTATTA
>NW_008331789.1:2245280-2282024 GCF_000622305.1 Nannospalax galili
CTATATAGTGAGCTCCAGGCTAGCTGGGGCTACAGGGAGACCCTGTCTCAAAAAAAAAAAGCAAAAAAAACTATTGATAATTTCATCCATGCATATAAGGTATTTTGATCAAATCCACACCCACTCCCTCCCCTCCAACACCTACCATATCTCCCCGTCACTTTTTTCTGACTTCATGCACTCTTCCTGCATGCCTGCCTTCCTTCCTGCCTTCTTTTCTTTTTTTATGTATTTTGAAAAATATTTTACTTATTTTTATTTTATGTGTATGAGTATATTGCCTGCATGCAAGTGAGTGCACCAGTGTTGTGCAGTGTTTCAGACGTCAGAAGAGGGCTTTGGATTCCCCTGGAAGTGGAGTTGAGGATGATTTGTAGCTGGGAATTGAACCCGGGTCCTCTGCAAGAGCAGACAGTGCTCTTAACTGCTGAGCCATCTCTCCAGCCCTTTTTTAATGGGGCTTTTTGCTACTCTAACATTCCCCCTGAGGAGGTAACCCTAAAATCTTTTAGGGATTAAATAAGAACTCCCAAATACTTTTGGCATTTTTGGCCTTTGGAACATAGTTTGTTGCTAAAAGGCCCAAGGACATTTTGACTTTTAGCTAAGAAGCTGGCTACTTTTCTTTGGGGTCTTTTTTACCCAAACTACCTAGCCAATTCCTCCTATTCTTATCACACCATCCTCTGACGAGGTTACCCAAATTGCCAATATGGAATCAGGATACAGACCGCTCTGGCCTCTTCCATGCTGAAGTAACCCTAATTCTTGTGAGCATAGGCAGAGACAGACAGATTTTTGGGACTATCTGGCCAACAAGCCTAGCTGAATTGTTGAGTTCCAGGTTCAATGAGACTCTGTCTTAAAAAAATAAGGTGGAGGAGCAAATTCATACATCCCCCACATCCTGTTTTTCTAACCTTGGGCACAAGCTTGCTTCTGCTCTTAACACCCCAGATATCTGGACTATCCTCTTAGACCAGATTCACCCATGGCTTCCTGATCTCCTGCATCCAGACTCCTTCAGTCCTTCAGTCTCATTTCTTAGAGCCTCCATAGTCTGTCCTTACTCTCAACCTGCCTTTAAACTCCGGAGAGCAGCCTTCTACTCTTGCTGTCCCCACCCCAACCTGTCCAGGAATCCTGAAACCAGGTTTCATCTCTGGTAAGTCTGAGCCCGCCCACTGTGCATTGACTTTCACAACCTCTGCAAATTCAATTTCCTATCTCCTACGTCCTGTTCTCCTTGCTCTTAGCACCCCAGATATCTGGACTACTCCTCTTAACTCTGCAAGGCAGTGAAGTTTCCAAATCGAACCTTGTCCATCCCCCTACCTTGGGACTACCTGCAGCCCTTCCCACTGCTGCAGCATTAGGCTCCTCTGTCCTTTAGTAGGAGCCCTTCTTTTGCAGACTGCCTGAGATCATCTGAATCCAACTTCTACATAGCAGGCTTCCCAAATTGTACTGTGCCTGCTGACTAGAGGGGCCCAGACCTAGGATGCCTGAGAGCATCACATCGTCATCGGACTTGGGCCTCTGCAGGGACTCCTGGGTAGCTGGACTAGAGTCATCTGGCCCCTCCAATATAAAAGCGAGAGAGAAACTGAAGGCTGGAACAACCAGCTTTTCATACCTAATAAAAGAACAACAAAGGCAAACTATACAAACAGAAACAAATTTAAGCTCAACAAAGGAAGGCTTGAGTCTCATACCAGAATCAGAAACAAAAAAGAAATCTACATGCCAAAGTCACAACAAAAAAATAATAACATTAAAAGCCCAAATAATATGTCCCCACCAAGCACCAATAGTCCTATAGAAGAGTTCTACAATGAGAACCCCCTAAAGATAACCTAGGACATAGAATTCAAAAGAACAGTTATAAACGTGATCAAGAATTCAGTGAATTTAAAGAACACACAAACAGTTCAGAGAACTAAAAGAAGATAGGGATAAACTTCTGACTGAATTCACAAGAGTTAGAAATACTGAAGAAAACTCAAGCTGAAGTGAAGGAAGTGAAACACTTAATAAGACAATTAGAAATGACAGGAGAAAGCCTCACCAATAGGATGAATGAAATGGAAAACAGAGTATCAAGATTGAACAATAAAGTTGACAAATTGGACCAAGCAAAGATTATGAAAAATTTGAGAAATCATAGGAATGGAACATGCAGGATATGTGGGACACCACAAAAAGACCAAATTTATACATCATACACATAGAGGAACGAGAAAAATCTCAGGATGGCGGATAGAACACCAAATAGACAGGACCAGAAAAGAAACTCCCCATGGCATATCATAGTAAAGACACTAAATGTACAGAATAAGAGAGAATACTGAAAGCTGCAAAAGAAAAACAAGTCACATATAAAGGAAAACCCATCAGAATTACAGCAGACTTTTCAGTGCAAACTTCAAAAGCCAGAAGAGCCTGGACCAAAGTATTCCCAGTTCTAAATGACCACAGATGCTAACCCAGAATACTTCACCCAGCAAAGATGCTTATTATAGTGGAAGGGGAAAGAAGAATCTTCCACGACAAATGGGGTGAAAGAACTCATGTCCACAAAATCAGCCCTTCAGAGAATTCTTAATGCAATAAATTAGAGAGCTGAAGGGAAGAAATGACTATACCTGAGGGGTAAGAGAAACTAAATGAAGGTATAACTATGGAAACACAGACCAAAAATGCAAACCAAAATTAAAATGACAGTAATCAATACACATCTTTCAATAATAACTTTAAATATCAATAGAGTGAACTCCCCAGTCAAAAGACACAGGCTAGCTGAATGGATTAAGAAAGAAAATCCATCTTTTTGTTTGCAAAAAATCCATCTCACCTTCAAGTACAGGCACTACCTTAAGGTAAAAGGATGGAAAAAAAATATTACAAGCAAATGGTACTAGAAAAAAGCTGGATTTGCAATTCTAATATCTGTCAAAATAGACACCAAACTAAAACTAAATAGAAAAGATAGAGGGCCACTTCATTCTGATCAAAGGAACAATTGACGAAGAAGATACTACAGTCATGAACACATATACACCCAACTTCATAAAAACAATAATACTACAGGACTTTATGCCACATATTAATCCCAATGCAATAATAGTAGGAGACTTCAGCACTCCACTCTACCCATTAGACAGATCAGTGAGACAAAGAATAAACAGACATCTGAATTAAGCAACACCATATATCAAATGGACCTAACAGACATCTACCAAATTTTCCACCCAAGCACCAAAGAATATCCTTTCTATTCAGCACCCCATGGAACTTTTCCAAATTGAACATATACTGGGGCATAAAACAAGCCTCAACCATTACAAAAAGGTTGAAATAATCCCATGCGTTCTATCAGAACACAATGCAGTAAACTTAAAATCAACACTGGAAGAAGCCCTCATAACTACATGAACTATCGAGATTAAACAACACAGCCCTGAATGATGAATTGGTCAAAGGAGAAATGAAAAAAGAAATAAAAGTATGCCTGGAAATAAATCAAAAGGACAATACAACACAACCAAACTTCTGGGATACTTTAAAAGCTGTCCTAAGAGGGAAGTTTAAGTGCCTACATTAAAAAATCAGAAAGAACACAAATAAATGACTGAACATTGCAACTCAAGACACTTGAAAGGCAACAACAAATGAAACCAAAACCCAGCAGACAAGAAGAAATAACAAAAATCAGAGCAGAAATCAATGGAATAGAAATAAAAAGGAACAAAGAATCAACGAATCTAAGAGCTAGTTCTTTGGAAAAGATAAACAAGATAGACATACCCTTAGCCCAATTAACCAAAAGAAAGAAAGAACAACTCCAAATCAACAAAATCAGAGTTGGAAGGAGAAACAGCATAACAGACAACAAAAAGATCCAGAGCATTATTAGGGAATACTTTAAAAAGCTATATGCTTATTAAATTTGAAAACTTAAAAGAAATGGATGTGTATCTAAAATCATGGGAATTACCAAAGCTAAACCAAGAAGAGATCACAGCTTAAATAGGCCCATAACACGTAAGGAAATGGAAATGGTAATACAAAACCTCTTGACTAAAAAAAAGCCCAGTTCCAGATGGCTTCACAGTAGAATTCTACCAGAGATTTAAAGAAGATCTATATCCAGTACTACTTAATTTATTCAAAAAGATAGCGAAAGAAAGAGAACGTCCAAATTCTTTCTTTGAAGCCAGCATTACACTAACACCTAAACCAGGTAAAGATACAACCAAAAAAGAAGACTACAGACCTATATCTTTAATGAACATAGATGTAGAAATTCTCAACAAAATACTTGCAAACCACTACAGACCACATCAAAAAGATCATCCACCATGATCAAGTTGGTTTTATTCCAGAGATGCAGGTATGGTTCAATATACACAAGTCAATAAACATCATAAATCACATAAATGGACTCAAAGACAAAAAACACGTGGTCATCTCAATAGATGCAGAGAAGGCCTTTAATAAAATTCAACATGCATTTATGTTCACAGTTCTAGAGGGAATTGGACTGGTGAATACATACCAACATAATTAAAGCTATATACAACAAACCCCCTGCCAACATCATTCTAAATGGAGAAAATCTGGAAACATTACTATTAAAATAAAGAACCAGACATGGCTATCCACTGTCTCCACTCCTTGTTAATATAGTACATGAAACTCTTGCAAGAGCAGTAAGACAAGAGAAGGAAATTAAAGGAGTACTAATTGGAAAAGAAGAGGTCACGTTATTCCTATTTGCAGAGGCTATGATATTATATCTAAAAGATGCCAAAAATTCCACCAGAAAACTAGAAATGATTAACACTTTCAGTAAAGTGCAAGTTATAAAATTAATCTACAAAAAATTAGTAGCCTTTCTATATACCAGTAACAAGCAGTTGGAGAAAGAGTACATGGAAATCTTCCCATTCACAATAGTTTCAAAATAAAAGTATTATCTCGGAATATACCTGACCAAAGACATAACGACCTCTACACTCTTGCTTCCTGTGCCTCCTCGAAGATGTAGAGTTTAGCTTCCATTCCTCCTCTAGCCAGCCTCCCCACCACGATGGACTCTTGCCCCTTTGGAACTATGTGAGTACAGGCTAGAGTCTCTGCCCAGCAACAGGAGCAATCAGTAGGGTGCACTGGTCAAAGATTCTTAATGTCTGTAAAGAGCCAGAAGAAGACATCAGATGCCTTGGAGCTGGAGTTACAGGCCAGTGTGAGCCACTTGGGTGTTTGGAACTGATCTCAGTCCTCTATTTAGGAGTTGTTGGCTGATTGTGACACTATTTTATTGAAAAAGCAGTTTGGGGAACACAGGTTTTCATTCAGTGACACTTTGGCATCATCTGCCCAGCCTTTCATCTTCATCACTTATTCCTGTTTCTGCAAACTGGGTTGATTGTCCCTCACAGTAACACATTTGCCTATTTTTTGAAGCATGATATGGTTTGTCCTCATTTCAAAAGGATCTGTTCTTTTAGCAACAAAGGCTCAAGAAGAGTTGTTTGGTTTTTTTGTTTTTGGGGGGTTTTTTGTTTATTTTTTGGTTAGTTTTTTGTTTTATCATAGTGATGATAGCAAGGCATCATGGTGTGCACCTGGAATGCTAGCACTCAGGAGGTCAAGGCAGGAGGATTGCTAGATTGAAGCTAGGCTGGCCTGCAGAGCAAGACTGTCTGGGGGTGAGGGTAGGAGGAGAAGGAAGAAGGTGAAGGGAGAAGTGCCATCTTTAGAAATGCAAATCACACCACAATGAAATTCTGCTTCACCTGGTGACTAAGAGTCAGAAAGATAGTAACAGATAACGGTGAGGATGTAGAGAAATTGGAACGCTCCACCATGTTGGTAAGTATACAAAATAGAATCATTTGAAAAAGCAGACCAATAGTTCCTCAAACCTTTAAGCATGGAATTACTGTGTGAACTTAGAGATATTCCATGCTGAGCTGTATACTAAGGAGATGTGGAAACATGTACATAAAAAACTTGTACGTAGCAGCTTAATAATAGCCCAGAAGCTATCTATACATTTTATAGTGCATGATTAAATTTACATTGTTTCAACTATATACTTCAAATGAACATAAAAATGGAGTGGTTTAATGCACCCTCACATCCACAGAGCCTCAATGAATCTCAACGCAGAGACAAATTTCTTTAATCTAGATCCTACTCTACATCCTTTCTCCCTTTTCTCAGAATTACTTTGAAGAAAATCTTACATACTTATTTCATCTGTAAAGATTTTCACACTAAAAAATAAGCCTTAGTTTAATAAACATGACACTATTATTATACCTAAAAGATAGCTAAATGCTTAAATTATAACCTAAAATGCATTATTATTAACAATAATTAAAACTAAACAGCCAGGCGGGGCATGGTGGTACACACCTTTAATCCCAGTATTCAGGTGTTCAAGGCCAGCCTGGTCTAGACAATGAGTTTGAGGCCTGCCAGAGCAACGTACTGAGACCAGGTCTCACAAAACAAAACAAAACACAAAACAACAGCCTTAACAGCCAGCCCTAGTAATGCAGGTTAGAGGTACGAGGATATTAAGTTCAGGGCTTACCGGTGATATAGAGTGAGTTCAAGGCCAGTCTTGGCAATTTAGTGAGACCCTGTTTCAAAAGGAAAAGTGAAAAATGGCTAGAGATATAGCTCAGTGGTAGAATGCTTCCTTAGCATGCATGAAATCAAAGGCCCAATCTATAGCACTGTAAGAAAAAGAAAAACAGGGCCTGGAGAGATGACTCTGCAGTTGAGAGCACTGATTGCTCTGGCAGAGGTTTGATTCCCAGCACCTGCAGTCAGCTAACAACCATCCATAACTCCAGTTCCAGGGGATCCAGCGCCCTCTTTTGTCCTCCATGGGCATTGTAGAGCATGGGTGCAATTACACATGCAGGCAATTCACTTATACACATAAAAATAATAATAAATGAAAAATTAAAAAAAGAATAAGAAAACAAAACAACAAAAACCAAAACCTTGTAACAATAATAGTATCGCCTAATGTCCAGTGATCACATATTTCCTTGACTAGAGTCAGGATCTCAGTAAAGTTTGATTACTGCAATTGCATTTCTTAAACTTCTTTTAGGCTGTAGTTTGACTTTCATCTCCCTTCCCTCTGTAATTTTGTTGTTGTTACTGGTCTACAGAGTATTTTATAATCTGTATTTTTGCTGATTGCATTTCCATGGTGTTGGCAAATTTGCTCCCTGTGCCTGGATTTTTGTATAAATTGATAGGTAAATTAAGTGGCTGAGTTTTAGATATTCATAGGCTGTTGTGAATGAGAAAGTTCCTTAAAAAATAGCCTGCATCGTGAACTGAACTTTTCAACTGCTTAGCACTTCAATGACTGTGGAGAGTTTGGAAAGTTACAGCTCCAGAGCCTATTCACAACTTATCTTAGGCCTTATTTAGCCCATACAGAGCCACTCTTTGCCCACCTCTGTTTCTGAATTACTATCTCGTGACTAACAGAATATATTAACAAAGAAACAGTCCACATCAACCAGCCTCTCCTAAGATTTCTCTTTTGCTGTATCTGGCTACTTACTGTTTTACCAATTTTTTTTTTTCGGTCTTTTTTTGAGACAGGGTCTCCTTGTAGCCCCAGCTGGCCTGGAATTCACTATGTAGACCAGGCTGGCCTCGAACTCACTCAGTCTCTTGAGTGCTGGGATTAAAGGCGTGCACTACCACGCCCAGCACCAATGTATTTTTTTAATAAAATATTTTATTATTAATAAAAAGGCCTCTACAATGAAAATTTAAATCTTTAAAGAGAGTGAAGGAGACACCAGAAAATGGAAGGACCTCCCATGCTCATGGATTGGAAGAATTAATATTATGAAAATGGCCATTCTCCCAAAAGCCATTTATAGATTCAATGCAATGGCAATCAAAATCCCCATGAAATTCTTCACTGAATTATTTTTAAAAAACATCCTAAAATTCATAGGGCAGCACAAAAGACCCCAGATAGCCACAGCAAACCTGAGCACAAAGAGCAATGCTGGGGGGAATTACTATACCAGATTTCAAACTATACTACAGAGCTATAGTAATGCAAACACCAGCGTGGTACTGCCACAGAAGTACACCCATAGATCAGTGGAACATAATTGAAGACCCAAACATGAGTACATGTAATTTTAGCCCCCTGATATTTGAGAAAGGTGCCAAGAATATTCACTAGAGGAACGACAGCATCTTCAGCAAATGGTGCTGGCAAAACTGGATCTCCACTTGTAGAAGAATGAAACTAGACCCTTTCACTTTGCACAAAAGTCAACTCCAAATGGATCAAAGACCTCAGTGTGAAACTGAAACTCTGAAATTGTTTTAAAAAATTGGCAACCTACAAGATACAGGTGTAGGAATTAGGGTCAAGAATCAACAAGTGAGACCTCATTAAACTAAAAAGCTGCTCTACAGCAAAACAACCAACCAAGGAAGTGAAGAGAAAACCCAGAGTGGGAGAAAGTCTTCACTAGCAACATACCTAACAGTGGTTTAACATCCAGAATATATAAAGAACTCAAAAAACAAAGAATAAGAAAACAAGTAACCCAATTAAAAGATGGGCTAAGGATCTGAACAGAGAGGTCTCATAAGAAATAAAGATGGCTAAGAAACATTAACTTAAAGGTGTTCAATATTGTTAGTAATTAGGGAAATGCAATTAAAACCACTTTAAGATTTTATCTTTCCACAGTCAGACTGGCTAAGATGAAGAGATCAAATGATACCAAATGCTGGAGAGGATATGGGGAAAGGGGAAAGCTCATCCACTGCTGGTGGGATTGCAAACTCATTCAACCTCTTTGGAAAACAGTGTGGAGAACTCTTAAAAAACTAAAGCTCAAACTACACCTGGTTATATCTCTCCTTGACATATATCCAAAGGACTTATCCTATTGCAGAGACACTTGTACATCCACATTTGTTGCTGCTCTTTTCACAGTAGCTAAGAGATGGAAACAACCTAAGTGTCCCTCAACTGACAAATGGATAATGAAAATGTGGTACATTTACATCATGGAGTTCTACTCAATGGTAAAGAAAAACGAAATCATTAAATTTGTAAGTAAATGGATGGAACTAAAAACCATTATATTAAGTGAAATAACACAGACTCAGAAAAAACAAATGATGTATGTTCTCCCTTATATGTGGATCCTAGCACCAAATCATTATATGTGAGTATGTATCCAGATGTAACTGCAGGAACCAGAATAATGAACCAGGGAGGTAAAGGAAAAGAAAGAACCTGAGAGAGAATAGTAGGAGACAGGTTTTACTAAGGAGAAATGGATAAAAGGGGGCTATTTAAGTGGGATGGAGGAGGAAAGGTTATACAAGGAACCTTGGGGATAAAGGAAAAGAAGGAGCTCAAGAAAGGTGGGACCATAGGAGACTGGTATTATTAAGGGAGAAATGGGGAAAATGGGGATACTTAAAATGGGTGAACCATGGTGGAAGGGTTAGGCAGGGAGAGAGAGAGGAGAGATAAATAATGCCTAGCTAGTTAAAAAAAAGGCAATATTAGTCCAACAACCCAATGACAGATTACATATACAGTATCTCTACATGAGTCCATATGTATAGCTAACGACTACATAACAAAAACAGTGCCAGACAGGAAGAAACCTTCCATGACACCAAATAACCACTTCAGTGGCTGGCACAGCATACGACATTAATGCAGTAGGGTTTATCTTAGGGGTAATCAGCAGCTACCTAATTGGACTAAAAGCCCACTCAAGGGGACGAAACTCAACTGTGGTATTGTAAACATAACCAAATAGACACGGCTGGAGAGGTCATAGATCTTAGAGAAAACCCCAAGACTGTTATATCCCTAGACTAATGTAATTTCTTTCTATGTGCAAAATGTGTCTCCTTTTATTTACAGACAAACATCCTAGTCACCACTCATCAAAGAAGTTTATTTTGCAATAGTCAGAGACTATTGCCAAGTACCACAACTGGTCACAATGGACATTACCTATGAATTGCCCAGGCCTAAGCGACATAGCTACAGTTCAACCTCTGCACCTAAGGTGCACAGAACATAGAACAGGGTAATGAAGATGACATTTATGAATCAATTTTCATTAATGTATATCCCTCATAAAACAGAGGGCGAGGAACACAAAAGGTCACAAATGGCCAAAACATAGAGGTTAAGGGTCTGCAGATTGCTGGTCCTTGGACAGGTCTTTATATTAAGCTTTACTCACCCAGGGCTCAGGGACCATGGTGGAAGAGGGGGTGAAATGTTGTAAGAGCCAAGGAGGAGGTGCAGGACCATATGGAAACAGAGTCCTTCCTACAAGCTCCTGGGAACCTGCTTATGATTCTATGGCAATTGTGTCAGCATACACAAGTTCCATGCAAACTCAGGCAGACAGAAACCCAGCATAGAACTGGGGAAATGAACAGCAGACCCCAATCTTAGCTGAAGAAACATTGGCAACTGATTACTGCTAGGTGAGGAAGAGCTGATCTTCCTAAAACAAGGGACTCTAGATAGGCTCACTAGACCTCAGTGGTTGGACTTGCACTTGGGAACGTCTGGGGACACTGGCTTGACACATTGGACCTTAACACAGTGACAGAGTATATGGGTTCCTGTTGGGGGGCTATGGGAGGCTGCTGGTGGGGAGGGGGTATAAAGATGATTAAGAATGTTTCAGGTATTCTGTATATAATACACAAAAATTCAGTAAGAACAATTTTAAAAAATAAGGTGAGGAGCAATCAAGGAAGATGCTCATCATCAACCTCTGGCCTACACACTTGTGTACACACGTGCAAAGATGCACAAGTACCTGCACATTCTCATGCACACACCCACATAAACATGTACATATACCAAATACACAAAAATTTAAAAGACATTGCAAATATGTCATAAGCATTTTTCTCCTAAATCTTTGTTTTTATTCTTTAACTGATTTTTTTGAAGTAAATCACACAATATATATGTTAAAATGAAAAAAAAAGAAACTGAAAATACAGTTATAAAATTCACATAGGAGCACAAAAAGACTCTAAATAACTAAAGCAATCTTGAACAAAAGGAGCAGTGCTCAAATTTTCAGAATTCTGGTTTCAGTGTATACTTAAAAGCCTTAGTAACAAAAGCTGCAGGATCTTGATACAAAAGTAGATATATAGTCAAATTGTAATAGACTGGAGGACACAAATAAAGTCACGCAGCCATTTAATGCTCCAGAAAGGTACCAAAAACAGGTTGGAGAAAGAAACAACCTTTTTACCAAGTGATGCCAGGAAAACTTCCACATGATATGTGGAAGCCAGCTAGGAAAGTCAGAACACTTCTGTGCAGGTTCTTGGTCTCCGCAATGAAAGACTTTGTAGATGGACACAGAAGGCCAAAAAGCAGTTTTACATAGATGAGGGTGTTCTTAAGAAAGCACAGCATACATCTGAAGAAGCATCAGGAGTGACTTTATGAGTGATGGCTGCATTGAGGTTAGGTGAAGCCCTGTGTTTTATGGGCTTAGATGTAAATGAGGGGTATGTGTCCAGTGAGATCATTCCCTAAGTTATGTAACAAGTAATCATGGTTATTACTGATTTGACATTAGGTTATGTGCAATGGGATCAGTTTTCCCTGAGCAGACAAATGCTACCAGTGGAGTGTCATGTGCCAGGCATCTGATGGGTGTTTAAGGGCCTGCACATTCTCAGGAGCTTTGCAGTTGGCAGTGATTTTCAAGATCTTGAAGAGCATCTGGGAGGGCTGAGACCCTTTCCTTTCTGATTGGATAAGAAGGATGAGAAGGACAGGCAGTTTGCCTGATTGTGTGTAACATAAGGATGGGATAATGAGAGTTGGCCATGGTCCCTAATTCCCGACTTCCTGCCTAGCAACCCTTTGTCACATGTAAAAGAATGAAAGCAGATCCTTATCTCACCCTATATAAAAATTGACTCAAAATAGATCAAAGACATTCATATAAAAGCTGAAAATTTGAAACTACTAGAGGCAAACATAAGTATTTGAAGCCATAGGGATGGGCAGCAGCATTTTGAATAGGATTCCAATAGCCCAGGAAAGAGAATTGAGAAGTGGGCTTTTATGAAATGAAAAAGCTTCTGACTGCAAAGGCAATAATTCCTGGAGTAGCCTATAGAATAAGAGAAAATCTTTGGCAACTGTTCTGACAGAGGATTAATATCCAGAACATATAAAGAACTTCAAAACTAAGACACCCAAGAGCAAACAATTCATTCAACAGATGGGTAAATATACTCAACAGATACCTTTTGATAGACGTTAAAATGGCTATCAGATGTATGAAAACATGCTTGAAACCTCTGTCATTCAGAGAAATGCAAATCAAAATTATATTATGACATCATCTTGCCCCAATCAGAAGGGGTATCACTAATTTTTAAAAAGGGGGGTGGTAACAAATGTTGGCAAAATAGTCTGTGTAAAAGGGACCTTATACACTGTTGGAAGGGAAAATAAATTGGTCTGGACATTGTGGAAAGCATTATGGAGGTTCCTCAAAATACAATATGTGATCCAGTCCTGCAACTCCTGTAGCAGGCGGTCAGTATATTGTAGACATGCCTGAATACCTGTTTGTTGCAGCATTCTTTGTAATCAGGTGAAACCAGCTTAAGTATCATATCAGCAGACAAAAGAGTGAGGTGCATCTGCGTGCACACTCACACAGTTCAGTATTATTAAGCATAAAGGTCTAAGTTGTGTTTATAGAATAGGTGGAACTGGAGATTATATTATGCTAAATATGGCAGACTAACATAAATATCACATTTTCTCTTTCATACAGTATCTAGATTTTGAATAAGAAGACAAAGTAAAATAGTGACTATTACAGAAAAGGGAGTGGTAATAGCCAGAGGAATTGTATGGACAAGAGAGGGTGATTTAGTGATGAAAATATAGTACATTCCATACAAGTGTGGAAATGTTATAAGGAACTTGTGTTCAATTAATATATGCTAATAAATGAAAAATAATTATGTAATACAAAAAGAATTGTAAGAAGTTAGGGCGGAAGGGAATGAGAGTGAAACTCAAGTGAAACAAGGTGGTGTATATATTAACCTAGTCACTGTTTTACATTTATTTATTTGAGGGGTGTGGGTAGCATGTACCATAGTACATGTGTAGAGATAGAGGACAGTTTTTTTTTAAATTTACTTAATAACCACATAATTAGTAGAAGCATTTCATTACAACAGCACTGGCATAGTCAATAACAGTTTCCAGAGCAAAGATGTAAATTAATACAGTTATACATTATTGTACTCAGTATAAATCCTATAAGACATAAAATTGAAGGAGGTTTTAACTTTTAAAGATGATCTCCATTTCATTTTAAAATACACTGTTCCATACAGAAGAACTCATTTGTAATGCAACTAGCGCTTAGATGTTTGCACATGCATCTTTAATCTGTATATATCTGATTATTACTAGTCATAGTTGGTTACTTTCTGAGATCCTTGGCACCTGAACATAGATATAAAGTCATCAGGTAGCTTTCAATGGTAATGTTATCCAAATCTACTAATTAACATGAAGCAAACTTTTATGCTTCTTCATCATTAATTCATTTTTTTTATTTATTGATTTTTTCGTGTGTATTTCATACAGAATATCCCAAACAATCTTATTCATCTTTATACTCGCTTCCCAAATGGCACCCTCCCATAGCCTCTCCCCCGAACCCCCGACTGGAGCCCATATACTCTGTCATCCTTGTTACTGTTCACTGTGTTATCAGTGCCCCCAGCAGTTTCCCAGTGCTAGTCCATCCGCTGAGTCTAGTCAGCCTATCTAGAATTTCTTGTTTTAGGAAGATCAGCTCTTCCAATAGAGAACAATTTGTGGGAGTCAGTTCTCCTTTTCTACCATGCTGATTCCAGGGATCAAACTCAGGCCCTCAGGCTTGGCAGCAAGCTCCCTTACCTGCTAAACCATTCACTTCCCCTGTAAACCTATTAATAATAGTTTTTGCATTCATCTTTTTGTGTCTGTGTGTTTGTGTTTCTGCACATGGGCAAGTGAAGGCCAGAGTTGCTCAGTTTTATTAAGACATGATCTCTCCCTGAACCCAGGGCTCACTGATCTGGCTAGATTACCTGGCTAGCAAACCCTATGGATCCTCCAGTCTCTGCCTGCCCTGACCTGAGATTGTAGTTGTATGCCACTGCATCCAGTTTTCATGTGGATGCTAGAGATCCAAACTCAGGCCTTCGTGTTTATACAGCAGTACTTTACCTCCTGAGCCATGTCCTCAGCCCTCATGCATTCAGCTTTGATGAAAGTAAACAATGCAATTTGAAATCACAGATTTTAAGACTAGGTTAACCACAAGAATCTAAAAACAGGCTATAATTTTCATGTTGACAGAAGAATAAAATAAGATAACTAAATCAACTCAGAAGCCTGCAAGAATGGAGGGAAATGGAATTATGGAACTTTTGCACATACAGAACAAAAGTAGATACAGGATTTAAACCCAAACGTTGATAACTTAAATTTTAAATTATTAAAATCCAATAGAAATACAGGAAAAGAATGTGAAAGAGATAGTTGAAAAAAGACATCCCATGGAAAAAGTAATAAAAAAAAAATGTTTTCTAGCCATGCACTATTACTCCATATGGTCTATTGTAAGAATTGGCAGAATAAAATAAGGTCACTTCATAATTGTGGGAGTTTCTACTCAACAGAAATACATTGTTTATGATGTTAAAAATAATGACAGATAAAGGCTGGCAGGTGGGTGCAGGGAGGGAGAAAAAAAAAAAAAAAAGAATGACAAAGCCTTACAAAGCATGTAACACAGAAATTCTCAGTTCCAAAAAGAAACAGAAACCACAACCTAATGGAAGAATTTTCACAATAGAACAAACAAGCATAAGAAAAATTAAGAGTGAAGATAAGTTTAAAGTGACAGTAATAGAATGAATAAGTGCAGAACATTGCATTTAACAGTTTTACAATATACTTTTCAGGTATTTTAAAAATAGTCTTACTGACTCAAAACAATGTCAGAAAATTTCAACATATTGAAATCAGATTGGACATTTTCTTTGACTACAGTGTTATGAACTTAAAAACACAGTTTTAAAGGGGAATAAACTATCCTTATGCATTTAGAAATTAAGGAATAGGCTTTTAATATCCCATGGGTCAAAACATATCCTAATGGAACCTAGAAATTATTTTGACTGATAAAATACACACATGCACACACAAAGTTGAAGGATACATCTTACAATAATACTTAGAAATATGTAGCTTTTAATGTATATATTACAAAAGAAGGAATGCTGAATGTTAGTGTGCTAAGTATCTAGCTCCAGGACTTGAAGAAATTGGAGCAAAACAAACCGAAAATAGAGGACAGGAAGAAATAAAACCTGGGGCAGAAACTAGTTGATAAGAAAATGATTTTGGGCCTGGAGAGATGACTCTTCAGTTAAGAGCGTGGACTGCTCTTGCAGAAGATCCGGATTCAATTCCCAGCACCCACATGGTGGCTAACAACCGTCAGTAACTCCAGTTTCAGGAGATCTGACACCTTCTGACCTCCTTGGGCACTGCACGACACGGGTGTACTTACATACATGCAGGCAATACACTCATACACATGAAATGAAAAAGATAAAATATTTTTAAAAGGAAATAGAGCACAATAGAGCACATTTTTAAAATATAAAAATTAAAAATTGAGAGATATCTACTGAGCTTTATTGAAAGCACAGCTAAGGTGTGAAAAGAAACATGGCTAATGCTGTGACATAAAAGTAGATAAAAAAAGTAGTGAAAACTGAAGGGAAATGTAGGTAATGTATGTGAAATGAACAAGTTTCTGAAAAATGTGGTAGGGTACCGTTCAGCACATAAAGATTTTAAAAACTGATTAGTTGTGAGTGCTTCAGAAAGTCATTAGCCCATGGTGACTCCTAGCATTTTTACTATTCAGGCAAAGCATCCTATGTTTCATTTTTTTGTTGTTGATAGTAGAAAAAGAGGACTATTTCTACATAGAGCAGTGTCAAACATGTATAAGGAGAAAAAAACATTATATAGACCAGTTTCAGTGTTGAAAATTTAAAGGCGATACCAGAACCAGAAACCCAGCCAGCATGTAAACATGCCATGAAATACTGAATATTCCTAAAGGTGAAAGATTGATTTAACAATCAGAATCAATCACTGAAGTTGGCCATATTAAGAGGTTTAAGAAAATCATTCATTTCAGTAATCAAAATAAATGATAAAATCCAATAACTGTCAGTATAGGACCTGAGCATCTTTCAGGGAAAATACATGGTATTATATCTTTTTTATACATTGTGCGGTAATTCTACTGTATGCATCTATCAAAAATATGATAAACTTCATCATTTCTCTAGAGAAAAAAAAATCCAATAATCATTCATGATGAAATGAATGCCTACCAAGCTAGAAATATGAAGAAATTCCTTAATTTTTAAAAAAAAAAAATGTGCGTAGAAGTGGTTTACCTGCATGTGTGTAAGAGCACCATATGGGTTCAGTGGTCATGGAGGCTAGAAGAGGGCATCAGATTCCCTGAAACTGGTGTTACAGGCAGTTGTTAGCTACCATGTTGGTGCTGGGAACTGAACCTGTGTGCTCTACAACAACAGCAGCAAGTGCTCCATCCCCTGAAGAAACTTCTTAATGTGATAAGTGATATTTAAAAGAATAAAGCAGTGCTAGGAAGATATGTCAGTAAAGTGCCTGCTACACAAGCCTGACAACCAGAGTTCAAATCTGCAGCACTCACATATGAGCTGTGTGCAATAGCACACATTTGTAACCTTAGTACCTGGGGAAGGGGGAGATGCAGATCTTTTGACCTTATTGGTCAACCAGTCTAGCCATTTGGTGAACTCCAGGTTCAGTGGGAGAACCTGTGTATGAAAAAAGTGAGGTGGAATGATAAAGACACTTAGCATCCTTGCACATGTGCACACATGAAAACATGACATACATCACACCATGTCTACACACAAATATAGCAAACACTGTATTTCATGACATTTTGAATGTATTCCCACTTATACTAAAGTTCAGAATATCTACTATCAGCAGTACTTTTCTTATGTTAGAAGTTCACTAAGGCAAGAATAAGATTTTTTTAAAAGCACCAAGTATTGAGAAAAGAAACCCAGAATTATTGTCTATATTTATATATTTGTGCAAGTAATGGATCTCCATGAATCTGCTAAGTTACAGAGTTCAACACAATTGTTAGATACAAGGTAATTTTTGTAAATCAAGAGACAAAACTAAAGGTATTTAGAGCAGTTCCAACACTATGCAGTATGGATAATTGTTAATAGGAGATACACACACATACACACATATATGGATAAATAGATAATTTCAGTTCCTCTTTAAACCAGTTAAGAAACAGAAATAACGTGCTTCCAAGTGAAGCCAGACATAGTTGAGCAGGATCTTTGACTTACCTTCACATAGATGGAACTGGTAAGAGAAAGGAGCCAGGAGCTCCTCTAAAGCCCATGTTTCCCCTGAGGAAAAGATCCTCCAATAACCTTAAGTGTAAAAATAAATTGATTTATTTGGGCAAACTGTGTGGTCTTAAACACCCAAAAGGAAAGTATAACCAGAGAGTAAAGTTATCAGTATATTTCTTTAAGAGTTCAAGGGATTACACTTCACAGACATTAGGCTTAAGTTTATATAAAAAGTTATTTAGGCTGGGCGTGGTGGCGCACGCCTGTAGTCTCAGCACTTGGGAGGCAGAGGCAGGTGGATCTCTGAGTTCAAAGCCATCCTGGTCTACATAGTGAGTTCCACGCCACCTGGGGCTACAGGGAGACCCTGTTTTGTTTTGTTTTGTTTTTTTAAAAAAACCAAAAGGAAAATAAAAAGTTAAAAGTGCTGCTCAGATGTAACACTTCAAATCTTGGTCTCAGTACTGTAGTGCCCACCTTTAGCTAAGGGACACAACCAGCTCTTTTTCTAAAATGATGGATAAATTTGTTTTCTCCCCCTATCTAGAAGCCTTTGAGAGGGAACTGACACTGATTCTAACCACTCAACACCTATCAAAATACCTGAAAGCAAATCCTGAATCCATCACTCTAAGAGTCCAGCCTTGGAAGACAAAAGAAAAATGAGGAAGAACCCAGTAGAAGGGATGCTTTTGGAAGCCCTTGCTAAGATATTCCAATGGACTCTGATATGAACATTTGAAAATTGCCCTGCTCTGACTTTTCTCTAGTTCCCTGTCTAGAACTTGTAATGCTCTTGCCTTTACTTCTCCTTCACGTCTCCTATTCAGAATTCAAAGACTTTTTCCCCCCCTCGAGATAAGAGGGGAAATTTGCAATATGCAATTTGGCAGTCTTTTAAAAGGTAGACCCACTGATGGGGTACCCTAGTTGCCTCACCCTGTGTCTGTGTTCAGCATGGAAGAAGCCAAAGCTGTCTGTGTCCTGATTCCCTATTAGCAATTTGGGTAACCTCTTCAGAGGATGGTGTGATAAGAATTGTCTAGGAACTGGCTAGACAATTAGGGTAAAAACAACCCAAAGAAAAGCAGCCAGTTTCTTGGCTAAAACTCACAATGTGTTTGGGCCTCTTAGCAACCTACTCCATTTCAAAGACCCAAAATGTCAAAAATATTTGGGAGCTTTTATCTAATCCTTAAAAGATTTTAGGGTTACATCTTCAGAGGGGGAAATGTTAGAGTAGCCAAAAGCCCCATTAAAAAAATGAATAAATAAAAGAAGAAGAAAGAGTACATGTACATGAAGTTATCAGAAAAAAGTGATGGGGAGATATGGTCGGAGTTGGAGGGGAGGGAGTAGGCATGGATTTGATCAAAACACCTTATAATCATGTATGAAATTCTCAATAAATTTTATTTTTAAAAAATTTTTTTTTAAAAAGCTTAATTGCTTTTTGCTCATAATATGAAATGTGGTGAAATAGTACTTTGCAGTGATGTTTGGTTTGGTTTGGTTTGGTTTGACTTTTTGAGACAGGGTCTCTGTAGCCCCAGCTGGCCTGAAACTTGAAATGTAGACCAGGCTGAGCTCACTATCACAGAGATCCACCTGCCTCTGCCTTCCAAGTTCTGGGATTAAAGCCATGAGCTACCATGTCTAGCTTGTTTTTTTTGTTTTTTAATGAATTAATTATTTTGTATATAATTATTTTACCTACATGTATGTAAATGCACCCATGAATGCAGTACCCACAGAGGCTAGAAGAGGGTGTTAGTTCCCCTTGAACTGGTGTTACAGACTGTTGTTAAGTGCCATGTGGTTGTTGGGAACCAAACCTGAGTCCTCTGCAAGAGCAGCCTTTGCTCTTAACAGCTGAACTGTCTCTCCAACCCCTGCAATGATGTTTTTTTAGCACATTGGTCACTGCAAAAGACCATTAGAATATCTTAATGATGAGAGAGTTGATTGATTATATCTGAGTCTTTACCCAGCAGGAGTCTTTTTCTGTAGCATTCCTGAAAGCTTTCTCAGGAGGTAATTAGTCTCTTTTCTACCTGAAGATTCTATGCTGGGAATTGTCATGTCACATTTTCTGTCAGTACCCATTGGCACTATGAAAAGTAACCCATTTGGTCAAATCTAAGGCATCATCATTTGTTTCTTTCTTTCTTTTTTTTTTTTTTTTTTTTTTTTAACTATTTTAATTTTATGTGTATGCGTGTATTGCCTGCATGTAGGTAAGTGCACCCATGTTGTGCAATGCCTGCGGAGGTCAGAAGACGCTGTCAGATGCCCTGCGACTGGAGTTGCGGACAGTTGTTAGCTACTGTGTGGGTGCTGGGATTCGAACCTGGGTCTTCTGCAAGAACAACCAGTGTTCTTAACCATTGAGCCATCTCTTCAGCCCCTATCATTTGTAAGATGGAGTCTTTATGTTCTGTTGAATGAAATAATGGTACCACTTTTTCATCATGACATACCATGTTTTTTATTTCTGTAGTATTTTGATATTTTATAATTTAAGAATACCACCTAGAAAATGTATGTATCCTTTCTTTTGTGGGCTTTATCATTACCACTTTTAACACTTTTAACTTGATATTTTCAGTTAAGTTTGTCCTAAAAATTGAGAGTCCGTAACAACAAGGGCTAGAGAGATGGCTCAGTGGTTAAGAGCACTGCCTGCTCTTGCAGAGGACTCAGGTTCTGTCTCAGCACCCACATGGCGGCTAATGAGCATCCGTAACTCCAGTTCTAGGGGATCTGATACTCTTTTGTTCTCCTTGGTGCAGGAATACATGCAGGAATAGCACACATACACAAAATAAAATAATTTTTTAAAGAATCTATAACAACAAGTTACTGTATATTCTTAGTCTTTTTAGTTTTTTAAATTTTTTATTGAATTGCTGAGATTTTCGTACAGTGTATGTTGATGGTATTTAGACCCACTTCCCCAATCTGCATCTCCCCCTACACCTCTATCCAATTTAATGCATTCTCATATATATATATAAAACGTAATCAATAGAGTCTAATTTGTATCCACAAGTGTCCTTCAGTGTAGGTCCATCCGCTGGGCCCACCAAGACTTATTCCTGTAAGACACTTTCTTTCCCCCTCCCAACAGCCATCAACTATTGAACATTCCTTAGGTTGGGCTGGACTTTCTTAACCACTTCCCCATGTCTATGCTGGGATTTTATCTGGTTTGAGCTTATATAGTGCTTATTCATACTGACACCATTGCTGTGAGTTCATTTGAGTAACTGACCAGAGGCCTGGAAGACCCTGTTTCCTTGTGTTCATCCACCCCCTCTGATTTTTAAATCTTTCCATTTCTTCTGCAATGATCTCTGAGCCTTGAGAGGCAGAGGTTTGAAACAGATGTTCTATTCAAGGATAAGCACTTTATGACCTCTTGTTCTCTGCACATTGGCCAATTGTGGGGTTTGGTGTAAATCACCATCTGCTTCATATGAAAATTTCTTTGGTGAGAGTTGAGAAATACAATCATCCTGCATGTAGAGGCTGCATTGAAGATGTGCCATAAGGGTTAAGTGTCTCACAAATAATCTCTGCATTTGGCTAGTTGTGAAAATCTAATAGTCTGTCTGTTGCAAAAAGAAGCTTCTTTGATGAGGAGTAAAAGGTAAATATGAGGATGCATGTTTAGAATAAAGTAAGAAATTGCATTCATCTTGGGATGTTGCAAAAGTAGGTCTTTCTCTAGGATCTATGACCTCTAGCCAGATGTGAATTTAACTATGCTTACAGTACCACACATGAGTTCCTTCCCATTGAGTGGGCCTTAATTCCAATTAGACAGCTGTTGATTACCTCTAAGATAAAGTGCCCTACTGCACCAATAGTTTGCTGTGCCAGTCATTGCTGTTTATTGGGCTCCACAGCTAGGTAGGATCATTGATTGGGTTTCTCCGTTGTCAGCTTGCATAGACTCCTCTGATATCATGAGCTTGTTTTCTTATTTTTTAATATTTTTATTGATTACTGAGAATTTCGTGCAACATGTTTTGATCATGTTCAGACCCCTATCTCCAGGCCCATCTTACTCCGCCCATGCTAATTTAATGTCTATTATTATTTTTTAAATTTTTTTACTTTTTGAGAATTTGATACAACGTATTTTGATTCCCTTCCCCTTACTGTACTCCTCTTATTATCCCCACCCAATTTCATGTCCTCTATTATTAATCTTATCAAGTCTAGTTTATTTCCTTAAATGCCCTTCTGTGTGGGTTTATCCCCTGAAGCCTAGTCAAAGCAGCATAACACCCTTAAAGAAAACACTCCCCCCCTCCCAGCAGCTGTCAGTAGCCAATAGTTCCTCAGTTAGGGTTGGTACTTCCTACCCACCATCCATGCTGGCACCTTATCTAGCTTGAGCTTGTGTATCTCGTTCATGCTAATATAATTGTTGTAAATTCATATGAGTAACTGCCCTGCTATCTGAACAGTTTCCTTGTAGTCATCCATTGCCTCTAGCTCTTAAATCATTTCACCCCCTTTTCAGTAGTGATTCCTGAGCCTTGGGACACAAGGGTTTGTTATAGGTGTCTCATTCAGGGCTAAGAATTCTGCAGTCTCATTCTAAGATCACTGACCAGTTGTGAGTCTCTGTGTTAACCACCATCTGCTGCAAGAAGCAGCTTCTCTGGTGAGAATTGAGAGATGCATTAATTTATGGGTATAGCAATAAGTCAGTAGTCAGTTTAATAGTGAATCTATTTAGCACAATAATAATAGGGTCTTCTATGGCATGCGACAGCTCTTGCCACAGGTTCCTAGGTCTGATATATTAGTACTTGGTATGGACTCCAGCTTGTAAAGCAGACCCTAAAATCCTATTAGAAAGTGATTGGTTACTCAACATTTGGGTCACTATTGTACCAGTAGACATATCTTGCCAGGCTAGTTGTTGTTACAGCTCACAGCTGGGCAAGGTTGATGATTATTTTTATCTCTCAGTAGTATGCATAGCACCTTCCAGCAGTATGAAGAAAGCTAACCAGTAGAAATGAAGCTTTGAGGTTGCTACCAGCTTGATTTTTGCTTTGTTCCTTGACTCATGTAGGTAGAGTCTATGGCAAGCAGTGTCTTACCATCAAATTCTGGAAGGTAACCAAGAGCAATGGCAATGGTCAGTGTTGTTTGAGAGTCTATGGGACTCCTGGCCACAGCTTCAAAAGAGGGAGTCCATTCCTGGTATTGGGCTTTTTCTTTGCTAGTTTTCAGTATCTGGTAGGGGCATTGTCCCCCATTATAGGGTGACTCCATTTAAACTCTTTCATATTATATATGTACATACCTTAAGATGCTCCTATAGTGGTAGGTTTTCATATGGCTTTTTCTAAATAACTTTTAGTATTAGTTATTCCTCCCCATACTCCTTCTGCCCTGCCCACCCGTTCTCCACCCTATTCAACCTTTCTTTAAAAAAAAAATATTGATATGACATGCATATAAGGTGTTTTGGTCAAATCCATGCCCACTCCCTCCCCTCTAACTCCTGTATCTCCCCATCACTTTTTTCTGATAATTTCATGTACTCGTTCTTCTTTGATTTTTTTTTTTTTTTATGGGGCTTTTGGCTACTCTAACATTTCCCCCTCTGAAGAGGTAACCCTAAAATCTTTTAAGGATTAGATAAAAGCTCCCAAATATTTTCAACATTTTGGGCCTTTGGAACAGAGTAGGTTGCTAAGAGGCCAAACCACATTGTGAGTTTTAGCCAAGAAACTGGCTACTTTTCTTTGGGGTCTTTTTACCCTAACTGCCTAGCCAGTTCCTACCTCCTGTTCTTATCACACCATCCTCTGAAGAGGTTACCCAAATTTGCCAGTAGGGAATCAGGACGCTGACTGCTGTGGCTTCTTTTATGCTGAACAGGGACACAGAGTGAGGCAATTCAGTGAGTCTATAAAAGACTCCCAAATTGCTTAACTCTTATCTCGAGGAGGAAAACAAAGTCTTTGAATTGTGAATAGGAGATGTAAAGGAGAAGTAAAGGCAAGAGCAGTTAGCATTACAACTTCTAGACAGAGAACTAGAAAAAAGTCAGGGCAGGCAATTTTCAAATCTTCCTATGAGAGTCCATTGGAATTTCTTGACAAGCATTTCCAAAAGCATCCCTCTATTGGGTTCCTCCTCATTTTCTTTTGTCTTCCAAGGTTGGACTCTAGAGTGATGGATTTAGGATTTGCTTTCAGATATTTTGATAGCTGTTGGAGTGGTTAGAATCAGCATCAGTTCCCTCTCAAAGGCTTCTAGATAGGGGGAGAAAACAAATTTATCCGTCATTGTAGAATAATAGCTGGTTGTGTCCCTTAGCTTAGCTACAGGTGGGCACTACAGGATTGGAGATTTGAAGCCTTACATCTGAGCAGCACTTTTTGGTTAGGGACAAAATCATCAATGAGAAATAATTGTCTAAATAACTTTTTATATAGACTTAAGCCTAATGTCTGTGAAGTGTAATCCCTTGAACTCTTAAAGAAATATACCGATGACTTTACTCTTTGGTTATACTTTCCTTTTGGGTATTTAAGACTGTACAGTTGGCCCAAATAAATCAGTTTATTTTTATTCTTAAGGTCATTTGAGGGTCTTTTCCTCAGGGTCACAAGGGCTTGCGAGGAGCTCCTGGCTCCTTTCTTTTACCAGTTCCATCTATGGGAAGATAAGCCAAAGGTCCTGCTCAACCATGTCTGGCTTCACTTGGAAGCATGACTGAGATGTTTCCTCTGAGTTGACCCTCCTCTTTGTAGACTGGACACTGGTTCAAGTCCATCTCGTGGGGTCTCCATGTCCTCCCTGAACAAGAGGACAGGTGACTTACCACAGTTACAGGACATTTTGAGCGATGTTCCATAGTCCCCTGGAACTTAGTCGACCTTGGAGGGCAAGGGGCTAAAACTGTCCTTTAAGTCCCTCTGACCACATTAGTGTAGGCCTCAAACTGTAGCTGTTAAATAGCCAATAAAGTTAGTTCCACCAGTCTGGTACTTTTAATTATCATGTACTGTGTAGATAAGGCTTCAGTAAAAAACCAAATCTTCTCAGATAAACTTTGTAGATATATATTTTGTTCCTTAAACTAGTTGACTAAACTATGACCATAGAAATTTTAAGATTATGTGTATATGATTTTTGTCTCATCCTTTATATATCATATCAACGTAAACAGACCTTCATCATTTGCTTAGGCTTTCTCATTTTTTCTATTTTGGAAAATATCTCCATTCCCATATCCTTTTAACATCTTTTACATTCTCATTTTCTTTTTTTAAAAAAATAATTATGAGACATAATAGC
The DNA here is from genome assembly GCF_000622305.1 of Nannospalax galili. Lineage (NCBI taxonomy): Eukaryota > Metazoa > Chordata > Mammalia > Rodentia > Spalacidae > Nannospalax > Nannospalax galili. Next base: position 2,270,196 of record NW_008331789.1, read on the forward strand.
ATTAACAGATTTTCCATCTGTTGTGAGACTTCTTTTCCTGTGGATGCTAATAAGCAATGCTTATTCCCTTTTAAGGTTCTAGTGTCGAACCAATGTTTGATTAAAGTTTTACTGGGGAACCAATGAATTTATTGAGCTTACTTACTGAGATAACTGAGGGCTGCTGAGGTGTATGTGTGACCTGAGGGTATGCGCACTGGAAAGCCTTTACCCAGCATGGGTCATGGCTTCTTTTCCTTTCTTACTTCATTCCTTCTTTTCCCCCTTTATATCACTTCATTTCATCTCTCCTCCCATGAAGTTTCACTGCCACAGCCCCTTAGTAGTTTCCTGACCTCTATGGATTTTCCAAAAGAAACATGCATATCTAAGAACATTTGTCTTTCTGTGTCTGGACTACCTCCAAATGATTGATTATTTCCAGTTTCATCCATTTACCTGCAAATTTCGTGATTTCATTTTTCTTAACAGCTGAATAATATTCCATTGTGTAGATAAAATATCCTTTCGTTATTCACTCATCAGTTTATAGACATCTAGGTTGTTTCCATCTCCTGTCAATTGTGGATAGAGTAGTGATGAACAAGGATGAAGAGTGGTTGCTGTAGTGGGACAGAGTCCTTTGGGTATATGTCCAGGAATGGTATGGCTGAATCATGTGGTAGGTCTGTTTCTAGGTTTTTTTAATTGGCCGCACCAGTTTCCACTCCTGCCTGCAGTGAATAGTGTTCCCTTTCCCCACATCCTGGACAGCCTTTGTCATTTTGTATCTTCACTATTCTGACTGGGGTAAGATGAATGTCAAAATAGTTTTAATTTGCATTTCCCTGATGACTGAAGATATGGAACATTTTAAAAAATATTTTTTAGCCATTTGAGTTTTCTCTTTTGAGAATTCTCTGTTTAGTTTCTTGTCCCAATTTTTAATTGCGTTATTTGTGTTCTTGATGTTTAGTTTTCTTACTTTTTAGTGTATTTAGATACTCACTGTCTGTCAGAGGTATAGTTGGTAAATATTCTTTTTCCCATTCTGTAGCCTACCTCTGCACTCAAGTGATGGTGTCTTTTACTTTATAAAGAAGCTTTTAAGTTCCACGAGGTCTGTGGTGGTTTGAATAAATAAGAATGTCCCCCATAGGCTCCAAATATTTGATTATTCTGACCCCTGTTAGTGGCGCTGTTTTGGGAGGCTTTAGGAGGTATGGCCTCCTTGGTGGAGGAACCATGTCACTGGGGCTGGGCTTTGAGAGTTCTTAAGTCTTTCTAGATTTCCAGTCTCTCCCTGCTTGGTGTGCCTGCTTGAAGGTATGAACACTCCTCTTTCTGCTCTGGCTACCTCCTACCCCATACCTCCCCGCCATGACAGACTCTTCCCTCTTAGGAAACTTAAGCTAAATAAACTCTTCCTTTTATCAGTGGCCTTGGTCATGGTGTCTTATCATAGCAACAGAAAAGTAGCTAAAAAAGTCCCATTTGTCTGTTGTTGGACTTAATGTCTGTGATGTCAGAGTCCTGGAAAAGTCCTTTCCTGTGCCTGTAAGTTCCACTGTGTTCCCTACTTTCTCCTGTATCAGATTCGGGGTATCAGGTCTTATGTTGAGATCCCTGATCCATTTGAAATTGAATATTGTGTGTGCTGAGAGATAGGGATCTATTTTCGTTCTTCGTGTAGCTATCCAGTTCAGTCAGCACTATTTGAAAAGACAACTTGTCTTTTCTCCAATATGTATTTTTTGCTCCTTTGTCAAAAATCAGGTGGTTGTTAGTGCATGGACTTAAGTCTGGATCCTCAGTTGTATTCCTTCAATCAATGTGTCTGTTTTTACACCAGCATCATCCTATTTTTATACCTATAGCTCTGTAGGCCTAACTGGTATAGTCAATGGCTTTTAGGTTAAAAGCCCATGCTACAGGTTACGATAGTGAATAGTAGATCTAAATATATTGCAACCACAGAAAAAATTTGCTCAAATATGAGGCCATAATGGTTTTGTTGTTGTTGTTTGTTTGTTTGTTGTTGTTTTGTTCTTAGCTTATTATACTGCGATGGGACCAGCCTTCTGCCTACAGTTCTTGATTCTGTGCCGTGCTTGACAGTATTTTAGCCCAGGGATCGTTTCGTGGTTTTTAGTTAATATATGCATTTGAGTATTTTAATTACAATCATAATTTTTAATATTTTGTTTTTATTTTATGTGTATGAGTGTATTGCTTGCATGTGTGCATGTGCATAAGTGCTTGCATGCAGTGCTTGTGGAGGTCAGAAGAGGGTGTTGGATCCCCTGAAACTGGAGTTACGGATAGTTGTTAGTCACCATGTGGGTGCTGGGAACTAAACCTGAGTCCTCTGTAAGAGCAGCCAGTGCTCTTAACCACTGAGCCATTATTCCAGCCCTACAGTCATAATTTTTGATAGTTATTACAATTATTTATTTTCTTATATAATATCTAGTTCACGTTCATTAAAGTGGATGACAATAACACTTATAGTATGTTATTTTCTGATTGATATAAAGCTTTATTGTTTCTGATCATTGAAAAGTAGAACTATTCCAGTAGTTAATATATTTTTCTTTCTTTGAAAACACGGGTTTTGAGAGTATTTTAGAAGGGCTTTATGGGCCATGGCTAAATTATTTGCTGATTGACATTAAGTTTTACTGTTTTTTGATCACTGAAAAGTGGAACTATTCCAGTAGTTAATATACTTTTCTCTCTTTGAAAACACAGGTTTTGAGAGTATTTTAGAAGGGCTTTATGGACCACGGCTACGAAGAGACCTCAGTTTATTTGAAGGTAATATTTGAAATTTTATTTAAAATTATAACCTCTAGCCCCATTTAACAAATGAAAAGTGGTTGTTCTAGGCTAGCTATATATTAAACATGAATTTATGGTCTCTTTTCATTTTAGAATATTTTAAATGAATAAAATATTTTAAAGGACTCCAAATATGTCTCATTATATATTTTATTTTAATATATAAATATTTAATATTTAATATTTAAATATATAATTTCTTTTAAAGGCATAGTAACTCCAAATAAAAAGTGTAGTTTTGTCTTCAACTCAGTAATATAGTTTTTATTGTGTCTACTTCATAAATTGCATGTCATAACATATCCTCAAATAGGATTTAAATAAACTACACAAATGTCATATCAATTAAACTAATCCATTTCTAAGTTACTTAGTTAAATTGAGTTAAATAATATGCTCTATAAAATAAGTAAATACTAAATATCTGTGTCACTCCAATTTTATTTATTTTATTTTTTTAAGTTTTTGTACAATAAATATTGTAAGTGTAGCATATTCTCCAGCCCATCCCACCCACCTTTATCTTCACTCCCCTTCCGACTCTCATTAGTCTTCTTTGTTCCTCTAGACAGACAGTTTTACTTCTAACTTTCGTGTCATACGTACATACATCGTTTTGTGTTTCTAAAATCTAGGGACCACAAATGAGAAGAAAATGTATGATATTTGTGTTTCTGAGACTGCCTTAATTTACTTAAAATGATTGAATTCAGATGCATCCATTTTTTTAATGCCATAACTTTATTCTGTTTGGTTGAAAAGTTCCAGTGTTTATACATACCGCATTTTCTTTATTCCCCTCTTATTGGACACCTAGGTTGGTTCTGTAACTCAGCTTTTGTGAATAGTGCTGCAATAACCATTGATTTGCAAGTATCTCTATGATATGTTGACTTGGAGTTCATCAGGTAACTAAGAGTGGTGTAGCTGGGTCAGATGGTTATGTCTATTTTTAGTTTGAGTAATTTCCATACTGGCTTCCATAATTTATTGGAATAGTTCACATTCCCACCAGCAGTGTATAAGGGTCCCTTTTGTCAGCATCCTCACTGGTGTTTGCCACTTGGTTTCTTAAGGACTTATGTTATGATTGAGGTGAGATAGACTGTCAATGTACTTTTGAGTTACATTTCTCTGATGGCTAGTGAGGTGGAACAGTTTTCCTATGTTTAAAGCTATTTGAATTTTATCTTTTGAGAGCTCTCTGTTCATTTCATTAGCCTATTTATTGATTGCGTTGTTTGATTCATTGTTTTGTTTTTTTCAATTCTTTGCCTATTCTGAATATTAATCTACTATCAAGTATATAGTTTACAAATATTTTCTCCCATTCTGTGGTTTGTCTCTTCACTTGACTGTTTCTTTTGCTATACAGAATGTTTTTGTTTTTGTTTTTGTTTTTTTTTTGGAGCTGAAGACCAAACCTAGGGCCAGTGCTCCACCATTGAGCTAAATCCCCAATCCCCAGAACGTTTTTAATGTGTTGTTAATTGTTAACATTATTCCTGAGTGACCAAAGTCCTGTTTTACTTCTTTGGTTAGATTTATTCCAAAGATACCATTTATTTTTTGAGGAAGTTATGAATGAGATCACCCCCCCATTAGCATGTTTGTTATTAGTATACATGAAGACTATTCATTTTTTAATCCTTCCATTTTGTTCAAATTGTTTATGAGTGTAAAAGTTTTCCGGTAGTTTTTAGGGTCTTCTATGTATAGAGTAGGATAATTTGTAAATAAGCTTATATTTACTCCTTCCTTTCCTATTTGTATCTCTCTTATTTTCTTCTCTTCACTTACTACCCTAAGACTTCAGGCAGTATATTGAACAAGAATTGAAACAGTAGACACCATTATCTTGCTCCTGGTTTTGTGTAAATACTTGGAGTGTTTCCTTATTTAGTGTAATGTTAACTGTAGGTTTAGCTGTAGCTTTGTCATATGCAGCTTTTATTATGTTGAGTTCCTTCTTGTCCTAGTCTCTTCATGACTTTTATAATGAAAGGATGCTGGATTTTAAGCAAAGCCATTTCTCATCTATTGAGTTGATCATGTGATTTCTACCTTTGAGTCCATTTATGTACTGCATTTACTTATTTTTATTTTTTTATTGGGGGGAGCTTAGGTATGTTTATTCCTGTGTAAATCATTATTATACCAAATTCTGGACTATCACTACATTCATTATCTGAGTGTGCAATGGCTCCTGGGTGGTTGGTCCTTCCCACTCCGTAGCCTCCTCTCCAGAAGCCCTTCCCTTGCAGACTAGAACAGCGGGGGCCAACACACCTCATCTACTCCCAGCCTTCATCAGTTGCCTGAGTGAGGGACAGAACCCAGGTGACCCATCTTCTGTCTCCCTTCCCATCAGAGGCCATGATTGAGGTAAGAAATCTCTTCAGGAGTGTCCTTGGAGATGATGACCTCAGCCCTGAGCAGCTTTTTGCAAGGTCTTGTCACAGGTACTGGTCCTGTCTTCACAGACCATGTGTTTGCACCCTGAGTCTATGGCTCCCCTGAAAACTCTGGCTCCAGCTGGATTTCTACTTTGATGACTAATGACTACTGTGTGGTTTGATTCCAGATTTCTTCTCCAGTGTCAAGAGATACTCTGCTGGCTAGGTTTTTCGTATATAGTCCGCTCTGAGTTTGCTGAGGGTGTGGTTCACAGAAGTCTTGTGCTGTTTAGTCTTTTTAACATGGTCTCCTGTGGCAACTCTAGTTGGGTGCTAAGTGCCAAAGAAAAGAGAGGTTTCCTGCTGTCTCTGTTCTGTCCACCAGTGCACTGTGCATTCCTTGTCTGGCTCCCCCTTCTTTTTTTGCTTTTTAGAAGTTTGAGTACTGTAAATGCAGTACAAATTTTCTGAGCCTGTTTTTAGCCTTTTACTTCTAGCCATCTGCTTTTGACATTTCCTCTTACAGGGTGTAGGGAACCCCCGAAATCAAGCCAGTCCCCCGAGAATGGACCCTTGACTTTCTCTCCTACTTTGTAAAGTTTTCTATTTTAAGGTGCCATTAAAGCTAGAGATTTTTGAGGGTTACATCTTCTGCTATCCATTTTCCAACTTTCCCCAGTTTGTTTCCTAGAGATTCTGGCAGACCATGCCTGCATGTCAGCTCAAGAAAGCATAGGTTTTAAATAACCACCAGTTAAGTGAGTTTTGGTAAATGGATGCCAAGTTCTATTTACTTTTCGTTTTATTTTTATATTTTATATAGCTTTATTTTTTTTGGTGAAAGACCAGTAAATATTGGGAAGTGACCACAATGTGGCTCTGAATTTACACATTGACTTTGCTTAATCTCTTTTTGTCAGGGTATTTCTTCTAATATCTGAAGAGCTAGAGTTGCTCTTTTCTAGGCAGAAAAGGTGTAGAGAAAACATTGGTTAGAAGTTAGAAAGCAGTTTTATTTTATTTTTTCTTCTACTAAGTTTGAGAAAGTCACTTAAGCTTGTAGCATTACATTTGTAATCTGTAAATCGGGCTTTGTTGATGCCGGTTCTGTGCATCTGTGTCACTCTACGCAGAGAAGTCCTTCATCATAGTTGGTAGTGATGATTTTGTTAATGACTGATAATAGAAAAAGTATTTTAAAATTAAATCAGTGTATTTCTTATTAGGTGTGACCTGGTTTGATTTTCTTTTTAACTGTTCTATCTAAAGGATATCCTAAGTGTTTGTGCCATAGTAATATTACCACCTTGGTTTCAAAGTGTGTCTTTTACTGATAGGCTTTTTCTCATATGTGCCAAAAATAATGACTATTTTGTCTACATAATTTTAGGAGATTTCCTTAAGATTCCTTTATGATTATTTTCATGTGTGTGTTTCTGTATGTGCACGTGTAGGAGATTGAGGGATATGCACATGCTACTGCACACGTGGAGATCAGAGGACAACTTTGGTGCCAGTCCTTGGCTTTTACCTTTTTTGAGACAGGTTTTTTTATTGTTGTTGTTTGCCTCTGCATTGTTAATGCTGTCCGATGAGCTTCTGAGGACTCTGCTGTCTCTGCCTCCCATCTCACTGTAGGAACACTGGGATTACAGACAGCCACTGCCTGGGTTCTGAAAATTCATACTCAGATCCTCAAGCTTGTGTGGCACGTGCTTTACTTATCTACCTAGACTGAATTTTTTTTTCTTTTTTAGTATGAATTTGAAAAATGAGTATATGTATTATTTCTGGATCAGATTTTATTTCCAAATGTTACAACATAATTATAAATGATTCTAAATTTTTCTTTAAAGGTTCATCATCATATTTATTGGGACTTTTTTTTTTTTTTTTTTTGAGATACGGTCCTACTATATAGCTCTGACTGATCCAGAATTCACTATGTAGAACAGGTTTGCATCAGACTCACAGAGATCCACCTGCCTTTGCATCCTGAGTACTGGGCTAAAGGTGTGTGCCACCATGCCTGGCCAAGAACTTACTGTAAAGAACAAAAATTTACCACTAAAGTGAAAATTGAAAATAATTATTTTTAATGATAAAAGCTCATGCTTTTCAAGGGATGAGGTTATTTTACTACAACTCAGGGACCCTGGGATATTATTTGTGCAACATTCCTCAAAAGTCTTACCAGTGTTAAAGCCTAAAAATATACAAGAAAATATATCAAGAAAATAGACTTCCAAAAGATACATATAATGCTTCTTATTAAAGGCTTTTGAAAATAATTACAAATTTATGGAGATTAAATTACACACTACTCTAAAAAGAATGGATTAGGGCTGGAGAGATGGCTCAGTGATTAAAAACACTGGCTGTTCTTACAGAAGACCTGGGTTCTAATCCCAGCACCCACATGGCAGCTAACAACTGTCCGTAACTCCAGTTCCAGGGGGATCTGACAGACTCTTCTGTCCTCTGCGGGCATCGTACGGAACAGGTGCACTTACCTACATGCAGGGAGTACACACATACACATAAAATAAAAGTAGTAAATAAAATATTTTTTTAAAAAAGAATGGATCAAAGAAAAAATCAAGAAAGAAAGAAAAATATTCCTGGAACTAAATGGAAAAGCAAACAATACAACAAAATCTCTGGCACACATTAAAAGCGATCCTAAGAGGGAAATTAAGTTAAAGCTACAACTCAAGAATCTAGAAAAACAAGAACACACAAACTGAAACCCAGCAGATGAGAAGAAATAATAAAAATGAGAGCAGAAATCAGTGAAATAAAAACAAAACAATACAAAGAATCATTGAATCTAAGAACTTGTTCTTTGAAAAGATAAACAGTATAGATAGACCATTAGCCCAGCTAACAAAAAGAAAGCACAAACTCAAATCAAAGTCAAAGGCGAAAAGGGAAACATTGCAACAGGTACCAAAATAATCCAGAATGTTATAAGGGATTACTTTAAAAACCTATAGTGGGGACTGGAGAGATGGCTCAGTGGTTAAGAGCACTGACTACTCTTGTAGAGGCTGTGGGTTCAATTCCCAGCACCTACATATCAGATAACAGCTGTCCATAATTCCAATTCTGCCATCCTTGGGCATTACATGTTATGGGTGCACTTACATACATGCAGGCAATAAGCTCATACACATGAAATGGAAATCAATAAAGCAAAACAAAAAAACCTATACTGTACTAAGTTAGAAAATCAAAAGAAATAGGTGAGTTTCTAGATTCAACAGTACCACCAAAGTTAAAACAAGAAGAGATCAGCAACTTAAATAGACCTATAACAAATAAGGACTTGAGATTAAAACAGTGATACTTAGCCTCCAGAGTAAAAAAATCCCAGGCCCTGATGAACTCACAGCAGAATTTTATCACACCTTCAAAGAAGATCCACAGCCTATACTACTTAAATTATTCAAAAAGGTAGAAACAGAGAGAGAACTCCGACACTCCTTCCACAAAACCAGTATTACTATAATACCAACACTAGACAAAGACACACCTGCACTTACACATACAAACACACGTGCATACAAACACACACCAAAAAAACCCACAGGACATTATACCTAATGAGCATAGATGCAAAAATGCTCAATAAATTCTTGTGAGATTCATACAGACACATATACAAAAGATCATCCACTGAGATCAAATAGGCTTTATTCCAGTGATACAAGAATGATTCCGTATACATTAGTCTCTAAATCCTATAAACAGACTTAAAAGAAGAAATTTACATGATCTCAGTAGATGCAGAAAAGGCCTTTAACAAATACAACATGCCTTCATGAGAAAAGTCCTAGAGGGGATTGGACTGGAGGAAACATACCTCAACATAATTAAGGCTATATGCAACAGACTTACAGCCAACATCATTCTAAATAGAGAAACATTCAAAGCATTCTCATTAAAATCAGGAAAAACATAAAACTGTCCACTGTTCCAGCTACTTTTTAATACGGTGCTTGAAACTCCAGCTAAAGCAATAAGACAAGAGAAGGAAATTAAAGGGGTACTAATTGGATGAGAAGTCAGATTATCTCTATTTGCAGATGATCTGATACAAAAGAGATCTCAAAAATTCCACCAGAAAACTTTTAGAATTTGCAATACTTTAAGAAAATGGCAGGATACAAAATCAATTTGCAGAAATAGTAGCCTTTTTATATACCAGTAAGAAGAGTTGAAGAAAGAGCTCATGGAACAGTCATTCACAATAGCCTCAAAAATAAAGTATCTAGAAATAAGCCTAACCAAAACCTTTAAAGATCTCTACAGTGCCATTAAGAGCTGTGGTATGAAGTTGCAAAAACTCTAACAAAAAAATGAACGCAAAAAAAAAAGAGACCAACCCAGTTCCACCTAATGATCCCCAGGAACCCTCTGGGCATGGTCCCACCCTCACCTCCCTCTGCTTCCCTGGGCTGCACGACCCCCCAGCCTCATTCCTGGACACCTGGGCTGAGCTCTTGACCTGCAGCCACCACTGCTTCCTGGTCCCTTGCATCCAGATGGACCCAGTTCCTTCTCGAGGTCCCCGGGAGCCCGCTGGGCCTGGACGACCCACCTGCCTCTCTCCAGGGTAAGTCTGTCACACCCTCCATGCCTTGACTCCCCCAGCCTCATTCATCTTCCCATCTCCCTTGCCTGTCTCTCCTCCTCGCCTGGGTCCTGTACCATTCCTTGTCTTGGCGCCCCAGACACCGGGGAATGACCACTGCTTCCTGATCCTTTGCATCCAGACCAACCCATTTCCTTGTCTAGATCACCAGGAGCCCTCTGGGCCTGGTCCTGCCCTCACCTCCCTAAGCTTCCCTGGGCTGTACAACCTGCCAGCCTCTTTCCTGGATGCTGGGGCTGACCTTTTGGCTTCCCGATTCTTTGTATCCAGACCAACCCAATTATTCAGTGCAGTGCCCAGGAGCCCTTGGGGCCTTTCCCACCCCCATCTCCCTTTGCATCTCTTGAGTGTCACGGCCACCAGCTACTTGAGATCACCATCTTTCCTGGGCTTTGCTCCCAGGCCAGTCCAACCTCCAAATTCCTGAGGCAGAAATCTTTCCTGGAGGGATCCAGACCTTAGGAGAAAGCCTGAGAGCATCTGATCCTCATCTGAGTTGGGCCTCTGTGGGAACTCCTGAAGACAAAAGCAATCTGGCCACTCCAATATAAAATCAAAAGAGAGAACCAAAAGCTTAGACGAACCAGCATTTTCATGCCCAAAAACTAATCCACAAAGGCACATAAAGTTTACAAAAAGAAGCAGACCTAAACTTGAAGACTTGAGTCTCACACAAGAATCAGAAACTACAAAAGAAATTCACGTGTCAAAATCACAGAGAAAATATAATAACATAAAAAACCAAAATAACATATCCCCACCAAATACGAATAGTCCTCTAGAGGAGTACAATGTGAACCCCCATAGATAATGCAGGACATGGAACTCAAAGGAACAATTATTAACATGATTAAAAAATTCAATGAATTTAAAGAACACACAAACAAAAGAATCAAAGAACTGAAGGAAGATAGGGATAAACTTCTGAATGAATTCAGAAAAGAACTAAAAATACTGAAGAGTGCTCAGGCTGAAATGAAGAAGGAAGTGAAACAATCGGTAAGCCAATGAGAAACAACAGGAGAAAGACCACCAATAGGATGAATGAAATGAAAAACAGAATATCAAGACTGGAAGATAAAGTGGATGAACTGGACCACTCAACCAAAGATTATGAAAAATTTAAGAAAGCACAAGAATGGAATATGCAGGAATTGTGTGACACCATAAAAAGACCAAACTTATGCATCATAGGCATACAGCAAGGAGAAGAATCCCAACATAATGGCATGGATGAGATCTTCAACAGAATCATGGAAGAAAATTTCCCTAAATTAAAGAAAGACATGCCCATACAAATACAAAAAGCATACAGAACACCAAACAGACGGGACCAGAACAGAAACTCTCCACATCACATCATAGTAAAAACACTAAACATACAGAACAGAGACAATACTGAAAGCTGCAAAACAAAGAGACAGTACTGAAAGCTGCAAAACAGAAACAACAAGTCACATATAAAGGAAAACCCATTAGGATAATAGCTGACTTTTCACTGCAAACTATGAAAGCCAGAGGAGCCTGGACCAAAGTAGTCCCAGTTTTAAATGACCAGAGATGCCAATCCAGATTACTATACCTAGCCAAAATGTCTGTTATAGTCAAAGGGGAAAGAAAAATCTTCCTGACCTAAGTAGGCTGAAGGAATTCATGTCCATAGAACCTGCCCTTTGAGAGTTCGGGAAGCAATACAAAGAGCTGAAGAAAGAAATGACTATACCCAAGGGATTGCAGAAAGAAATTCAATGAAGGTATAACTGTGGAAAAGTACAGCTATATCAAGAATGTAAACGGAAATAAAAAATGACAGGACTCAATACTCATCTTTCATTAATAACTTTAAATATCAATGGACTGAACTTCCCAGTCAAAAGATATAGACTAGTTGAATGGATTAAGAAAAAAACCCCATCTTTTTGTTGTCTGCAAGAAACTCATCTCACTTTCAAGGAC
>NW_008331789.1:2282047-2282924 GCF_000622305.1 Nannospalax galili
ATGGAAAGAAATATACCAAGTGAATGCTACTAAGAAAAAAGCAGGCATTGCAATTCTAATATCTGATGAAATAGACTTTAAACTAAAACTAATCAGAAGAGATAAAGAGGGCCACTTCATTCTGATCAAAGGAACAATAAACCAAAAAGATATTACAATCTTGAACGTATATTCACCAAACTCTGGTATACCCAACTTCATAAAAACAATACTACAGGACTTTGAGACCCAGATTAACCCCAACTCATTAATAGTAGGGGATTTTAATACCCCACTGTCTCCATAAGATAGGTCAACAGGGCAGAGAGCTAACAGAGAGACATCGGAATTAAACAATACCATATATCAAATGGACCTAACAGACCTCTGCTGAGTATTCCACCCCAGCACCAAAGGATATACTTTCTACTCAGCACCCCGTGGAACCTTCTCCAAAATCAACCATATACTGAGCTACAAAACAAACCTCAACAAATGCAAAATGATTGAAATAATTCCATGCATTCTATCAGACCACAGTGCAATAAAGCTTACAATCAATACCGGAAGAAGCCCTAATCACCACATGAACACATGGAGATTAAACAACACACTCCTGAATGATGAATGGGTCAAAAGAGAAATTAAGAAAGAAATAAAAGTCTTCCTTGAATTAAATGAAAAGGGCAATACAACATGCAAAACTTCTGGGACACGCTGAAAGTTGTCCTTCGAGGGAAGTTTATAGCTCTAAGTGCCTACCTCAAAAAATCGAAAAGAACACAAATAAATGACTTAACATTGCAACTCAAGACACTTGAAAAGCAACAGCAAATGAAACCCAAACCCAGCAAACAAGAAGAAATAACAAAAATTAGGGCAGCCATTAATGAAATTG
>NW_008331789.1:2283130-2339300 GCF_000622305.1 Nannospalax galili
ATACTAAATAGGAAAACTTGAAAAATAATGGATGGATATCTGAAGGCATTGGAACTACCAATACTAAACCAAGAAGAGATTAACAGCTTAAACAGTCCCATAACACAGAAAGAAATTGAAGCAGTAATACAAAATCTCCAGACTGAAAAAAGCCCAGGACCAGATAGATTTACAGCAGAATTCTATCAGACATTTAAAGATGATCTGCATCCAATACTCCTTAAAAATGGCAACAGTACAAAAAACCTCCCAACTAAAAAACAGCCAGGACCAGATGGATTTACAGAAGAATTCTATCAGACATTTAAAGATCTACATCCAATACTACTTAATTTATTCAAAAAGATAGAAATGGAGGGAGAACTTCCAAATTCCTTCTATGCAGCCAACATCACTCTAATACCAAAGATCCAACTAAAAAAGAAAACTATAGACCCATATCCTTAATGAACATAGATAGAAAAATTCTCAGCAAGACACTTGTTAACCGTGTACAAACATACATCAAAAAGTCATCCACCATGACCAAGTCAGCTTTATCCCAGTGGTGCAGGGATGGCTCAATATATGTATCTCAATAAACATCATAAATCATGTAAAAGGTCTCAAAGACAAGAACCACATGGTCATCTCAATAGATGTAGAGAAAGCCTTTCACAAAATTCAACATGCATTTTTGTTCAAAGTCCTAGAGGGAATTGGACTGAGGGAACATTCCTCAACATACCTGAAGCCATCATACCTGAAGCCATATATAACAAACCCACAGCCAGCATCATTCTAAATGGAGAAAAACTTGAAGCATTCCTATTGAAATCAGGAACCAGACAAAACTGTCCACTATCTCGACTTCTCTTTAACGTAGTGTTTGAAACTCTTGCAAGAGCAGTAAGACAAGAAGGAAATTAAAGGAGTAATAAATGGAAAAGAAGAGATCAAATTATCACACACACTTTTTTTTTTTTTGTCTTTTTGAAACAGGTTCTCCCTGTAGCCCAGCTGTCCTGGAACTCACTATGTAGACCAGGCTGGCCTTGAATTCAGAGCCTGCCTCTGCCTCCCGAGTGCTGGGATTAAAGGTGTGCACCACCATGCCCGGCCAAATTATCCTTTTTGCAGATGATACGATATTTTATCTAAGAGACCCCAAAAATTCCACCAGAAATGTCCTAGTAATTATTAAGATGTTCAGTGAAGTGGCAGATTACAAAATTAGCCTAGAAAAGTATGTAGCATTTCTATATACCAATAACAAGCAATCAGGGAAAGAGCAGATGGAAACAATCTCCTTCACAGTAGCTGCAGAAAAAATAAAATATCTCGGAATAAACGTGACCAAAGGCATTAAAGACCTCTATGATGAAAATTTTAAATCTTCAAAGAAAGTGATTGAGGAAGACATCAGAAAATGGAAGGACCTCCCATGCTCATGAATTGGAAGAATTAATATTGTGAAAATGACCATCCTACCGAAAGTCATTTATAGATTCAATGCAATGCCAATCAAAAGTCCCATGACATTTTTCACAGAATTGGCAAAAGCCATCCTAAGATTCATTCGGAAGTACAAAAGATCTTAGATAGCCAAAGCCACTCTCAGCACTAAGAGCAATACTGGGGGGATTGCTATACCACATTTTAAGCTGTATTACAGAGCTATAGTCATAAAAACAACATGGCACTGGCACAAAAATAGACCCGTAGATCAATGGAACAAAATTGAAGACCCAAATATGAGTACATGCAATTTCAGCCACCTGATATTTGACAGACCAGCCAAGAACATTCATTGGAGGAAAAACAGCATGTTCAGCAAATGGTGCTGGCAAAAATGGATCTCCACCTGTAGAAGAATAAATCTAAGCCCCTATTGTTCACCTTGCACAAAAGTCAATTCCAAATGGATCAAAGACCTCAGTGTAAAGCCTGAAACTCTGAAATTGTTAGAAGAAAACATTGGCAAAAACCTAAGAGATACAGGTGTTTGAAAGGATTTTTTTAAACTGGACCTCAATTTCTCAGGAAACAAGGTCAAGAATCAACAAATGGGATCTCATTAAACTAAAATGCTTCTGTACATCAAAAGAAGCAAACAAGAAACTGAAGAGAAAACACACAGAATGGGAGAAATTTTTCACCAGCAACACATCTGGCAGAGCTTTAGCGTCCAGAATACATAACACACTCATTACCTTGCACAAAAGTCAGCTCCAAATTATTCAAAGACCTCATTGTGAAGCTTGAAATTCTGAAACTGTTAGAAGAAAACACTGGCAATAACCTACAAGATATAGGCATAGGAAAGGATTTTCTAAACTGGACATCTGTTTCTCAGGAAACAAGGTCAAGAATCAACAAATGGGATCTCATTAAACTAAAAAGTTTCTGTACATCAAAGGAGGCAACCAGGGAAATGAAGAGAAAACCCACCGAATGGGAGAAAATCTTCACCAACACATCTGACAGAGGTTTAATATCCAGAATATATAACGACCTCAAAAAACAGAAGCAAGACAAGAAGTAACCCAATTAAAAGATGGGCTAAAGAGCTGAACAGAGAGTTCTCGTAGAAGTAAAGATGGCTATGAAGCATCTTAAAACATGTTCAACATCACTAATAACTAGGGAAATTCAAATTAAAACCACTTGAAGATTTCATCTTACTCCAGTCAGACTGGCTAAGATCAAGAGAACAAATGATACCAAATATTGGAGGGGATGTAGGGAAAGGGGAACACTCGTCCAATGCTGGTGGGGGTGCAAACTTGTTCAACCCCTATGGCAAGCAGTGTGGAGAACTCTTTAAAAAACTACAAATGAACCTACCATCTGACCCAGTTATATCACTCCTTGACATATACCCTGAGAATTCATCCTATTGCAGAGACACTTGTATATCTGTTTTTGTTGCTGCTCTTTTCACAATAGCTAAGAGATGGCAGCAACCTAAGTGTCCCTCAATTGATGAGTGGATAATGAAAATGTGGTTCATTTATACAATGGATTTTTACTAAGCAGTAAAGAAAGATGAAATCATGAAATTTGCAGGTAAATGGATGGAACTAGAAACTGTTATACTAAGTGAAGTAACACAAACTCAGAAAAAAAATCAACGTATGTTCTTCCTCATTTGTGGATCATAGAACAAAATCCTAATAAGTGAGTATGTATTCAGTCATAACTACAGAAACCAAGATAATGGAAAGGAACCTGGGAGGTAAAGGAAAAAAAGAATGTGAAACAGAAGAACAGTAGGAAACAGGCCTTAATAAGGGAGATGTGGATAAAAATTGGGTGAGTTTAAGGGAGGGGAGAGAGAAGGGTATACAAGGAACCTAGGGGATAAAGGGAAAGAAGGAGCTCAAGATAGGTAGGACCATGGGAGAAGGGTATTATTAAGGGAGAAAGGGGAAAATGGGGGCACCTTAATTGGGCAAACCATGATTGAGGGTTTAGACAATGTGAAAGAGAAATCATGCCTAGTTTGTTTAAAAACCAGAGGGAACCATATTAGTCCAACAACCTACTGACAAATTATACATAGCAGATCAAGAAATATAGGTCTAGGTAAGGTTTATCTGAGAACAATTGGCCTTTGCCCAAGATTTATCTACATAGCACCCAGTAATTAAAAGTACCAGACTGGTACAATTAGCCTTCTTTTATGTTTAATAGACATACTTTGGTCAGAAGGACATAAAGGACAGTTTTTACTCCTTGCCCACCTAGGTCTACTAGTTCCAGGGACTATGAGCATCTCCCAACATGTCCTGTAATTGTGGTGTGTCACCTGTCCTCTTTATCAAGAAGTCCGAGGAGACCTCATGAGATAGACATGAACCAGTGTCCAGTCTACAGAGAGGAGGGTCAACACAAAGGAATCATTTCCTCCATGCTTCCATCGAAGCCAACCATGGTCTATTAGGGCCTTTGACTTATCTTCACATAGGCGGAACTGGTAAAAGAAAGGAGCTAGGAGCTCCTCCCAAGCCCATGTGACCCCTGAGGAACAGGTCCTCAAATGACCTTAAGAGTAAAATTAAATTGGTTTATCTGGGCCAACTGTGTGGCTTTAAACACCTGAAAGGAAAGTATAACCAAAGATTAATGGGGCCAATATAATTTTTTAAGAGTCAGTATGTTTAGCTAAAGGCTAAATAACAAGCAACAATGCCAAATAATAGATACCTTCTTTTGAGTTGTTGTCCAGGGTGGCCCAAGGGACTTCCAGATAGTAACCCAGCATAGAACTGGGAAAATAAAAAGCAGACTCCAATCTTATCTAAAGGAATATTGAGAACTGATTCCTGCTAGATGAGGAACAGCTGACCTTCCTAAAACAAAGAGCTCTAGATAGGCTGACTAGATTCACCACGTGGACAAGTAGTGGGGAGCGGCTGGGGGTGTCAACAACACAGTGGACAGTAGCAGGGATAACAGCGTATAAGGGCTTTAGTGCGTGGAGGGAGGCTAAGGGAGGGTGCCATCTGGCAAGTGGGTATATAGTTGGATAAGATGGTTGGGGACATTCTGTGTGATATAGACATACAGAAAAAAATCAAATTTTAAAAAATGTTATATTTGAAGAGGAAGCATAAAAGAAGCATAAAAGTTTACATCATGTTAATTAGTAGAGGTGATGAACATTATCATTGAAACCTACCCAGTGACTTTATAGACATACACAGGTGCCAAGAATCCGAGTGCAAATAATTCTGATTTGTAATAATCAGATACATACAGAATAGAGAGGCATGCGCCAATATCTCAGTGTTAGTAGCAAAAAGAATGAGTCTTTCTGTAAGAAACAGTATATTTTAGAATGAAATGGTGATCTTTTTTGGGGGTTAAAAATTCATTCAATTTTATGTCTTACAGGGCTTTACTGAGTTCAATATTGTATAACTATTGATTCAAGAGTGAATCTAGAAATTTTATAGCCACTTTTGAAGCAGCTGTGTCTTTGCTCTGAAAACTGTTATTGGGCATGTTAAAGCTACAATGATATGCTTCTTCTAAAAAAATATTTAAAAATTGTAGTAAACTGCATATCTTGAAATGGAGATCTTCTTTAAAGGGTAAAAACTCATTCAATTTTATATCTTACGGGGTCTATACTGAGTTCAGTATTGTATAACTGTATTCTACCGTGAACCTGAAAATTTACAGTCACTCTTGAAAGAGATGTATCCTTCCTCTCGAGTGTGTTACTTAATATGTTAAAGTTGTAATGAAATACTTCTTCTAATCATGTGGTTAAGAAAATTCTTCAAAGCATAAAAATTTGCTCTTTAATAACTAGTAGATGTCATTGAAATCTACCTGATGACTTTATATCAATGCTCAACTGCCTAAGAGCTCAGAAAGAAACTGATTGTGACTAGTAATAATCATATAGAGAGAGATTTGAAACGCATGTGCAAATATCTTCATGTCAATTCCATTAAAAATGAACTTTTCTTTATGAAACTATTTTAATAATGAAATGGAGATCTTTTTTAAAAGTTCAAACTTCATTTAATTTCATATCTTAAAGGGTTTATACTGAGTACAATATCATATAACTGTATTAATTCAAGTGTAAACCTAAAAATGTACAGCCAATCTTGAAACAGATGCATCTTAGCTCTGGAAATTGTCATTGAATATGTCAATGCTGTTGTCCTGAAATGCTTCTTCTAATTATGTGGTTATTAAATAAATAGTTTTTTAAAAAATGATATCTACAATGAAAACTTTAAATTTTTGAAGAAAAAGATTGAGAAAGATACTAGAAGATGGAAAGACCTCTTCTACTCATAGGTTGGTAGAATTATTATTGTAAAAATGACCATACTGCCAAAAGTTATTTCCAGATACAATGTAGTCCAAATCAAAATTCCTTGGCCATTTTTTACGTAAATAGGAAAAAAAAATCCTAAAATTCCTATGGAACCACAAAAGACCCTATATAATCAAAGCAACCCTATGCACAAAACAAAATGCTGAAGGGATTACATACCAGATTTCAAACTGTATTACAGGCTTATAGCAATATAAATAAATAAATGCACAAAATAAATAGTATTGGCACAAAAACATACGTGTAGATCAATGGAACAAAATAGAAGACCCAAGCCTGAGTCAGCTACCTGATATCTAACAAAGATGCCAAAAATACACACTGGAGGAATGAGGGCATCTTCAACAAATGGTGCTGGGAAAAATCAGATCTCTCCATATAGAAGAATGAAAATAGACACATGTCTGTCACCCTGCACAAGAATCAAATCCATGTGGATCAAAGAGCTCAGTGTGAAACCCAAAACGTTGAAACTGTTAGAAGAAAACAGACAGTACTCTACAAAATAGAGTTGCAGGGAAGAACTTTGTTAATCAGACTTCATTTGCTCAAGAATTAAGAGCAACAGCTGACAAGTGGCACATCATTAAACCAAAAAGCTTATATATCAATGGAAACAAATCAGTCAATGAAGAGGAAGCCCACAAAATGGGATAGGATATATATCTGATGGAGGATTAATTTCCAGAATATAAGAACTCAAAAAACAAAGAATTAAGAAAATAATTGATCCAATTAAAAAATGGGCTGTGGATCCAAACAGAGTTTTCAAAACAAGAATTAAAAATGGCTAAGAAGGGGCTGGAGAGATAGCTCAGTAGTTAAGAACTCTTGAGTGTTCTTGCAGAATATCTGGGTTCGAATCCCAGCACCCACATGGCAGCTAACAACTGTTCATAACTCCAGTTCTAGGAGATCTGACAGCCTCTTCTGTCCTCCGCAGGCATTGCACGACACAGATGCCCTTACCTACATGCAGGTATAACACTCATATGCATAAAATAAAAATAATAAATAACATATATTTTTAAAAGGCTAAGAAATGTCTTCAAAAGTGTTCAACATCCTCAGTGATTAGGGAAATACGAGTCAAAACTACTTTTTCCTGTTTATCCCAGTCATCATGGCTAAGATCAAAAAAACAAATGACAACAAATACTGGCAAGGATGTGTGGAAAGAACCTTCATTCACTGCTGGTGGGACTGCAAAGTGTTGTGGCCTCTATGGAAATCTGTTGGAAAATGCTTAAAAACTAAAACTAAATCTGTCATATGATCCAGCTACACCATTCCTTGGCATATACCCAAGGGATCATTTTCCTTCTAGAGAGATACTTGTTAATCCATGTCTACTGCTACTTTTTCGAAATAGCTAGGAAATAGAAACAACCTAAATGTCTCTCAACCAATGACTGGATAATGAAAATGTGGTACATGTGCACAGTGAAGTTTTATCGGCAGTAAATAAAGATGAAATCATGAAATTTGCAAGTAAATGGATAGAACTAGAAGCTGTTAAATGAGGTAACCCAGACTCAGAAAAATAAGTAACACGTGTTCTCATTTGTGGATCCTAGGACCAAATCCTTGGATATGAGTTTATATCCCTGATATAATAGCAGGAGGCCGGAAAATAGAAATGAACAATGAGGGGAGAGGGGAAGAGTTTGAGAAAAGGCATCAATAGGACACAGGCATTATCAAGGGGGAAATGTAGAAAATGGGGCTACTTTAACTGGAGAGAGAGATGGCATGGCTATATGGGGGAGAGAGGAAAGAGATAATGCTTGCATGGAGGAATAAAAAGCCAAAGAGAAATGTATTATTTCATAAGCCTACTGAAAAATAACACATATATGTGAGTACATGTGTATATTGAAGGCAGTATAACAAAAATCACAGTGCCTGTCAAGAGAAACCTTCAAGTTGTTGGTCACGGTAGTCCAAGAGGACTCCCAATATAATAGAGGCTATTGCCACAACCCTTGTTTGACCCCCAGAACTTGTAGATAAGAGTCTATTACTGAAGACCCAACATACTTTGGATAACACAATACTTGGAACAGTTAAGCTAGAACTGACCTAGAATCCTTCTCCCTGAAGACCAGCTCTCGTAGTATCCAAAGATACTATGCAGGCTGCCAAGGGAGAAAGCCAATTAATGGCCCTACCCAGCAGTAAAGTCTTAAAACCACAACAACGATTGGCCCAGCAAATTATCTCTGTTGGTGCAGTAGTAGCACTTTTTATCTTGGGCTAATCAACAGTTACCTAATTAGACTTAAAGCCCACACTAAAGGAGGAAGTCTATGCATGGTACTGTGAACATAACCAAGTACACATGATTGGATTGGTCATAGACCCTAGAGTCTTCTCTAGTTCTTTACCTACTTCTGTCACTTTCCTTGACTAATGTATTAGTCTTACTATATTATAAATACATACCCTTATATTTACATACCTCATCATTCATCAATGAAGTTTTTTTTCTGCAACAAATGGATAACATTACAGAGTTCCACAACTGGTCATAATACAGCAAATAAATGACTGAGATGCCCAGTCCTAAGTAATACATGTACAGTGCAACCTCTACACCGTAACACTTGGGGAACATCATGGAAGAAGGGGTAGAAATATTGTAAGAGCCAGAGGGACAAGACTAATGCATTGTACACATGATAGGCAAGCTACAGCAATGAAATCTCCACAGTATGGTAGTCTAACAAGATTTGCATAATGACAAAACCAATTGACATGCCAGTGTGGATGGGATAAATTTGACAGGATCCTGTCTGTAGATGAAAAGCTTATATATAGGCAATCAATGGATGGTAAGAGGAGGAGGACCAGTTTTCTCCAGGGTCTATCTCCCTGAGAGGTTACCTAAGCCCAAGTGGGTAGTCCTGATCATAGGTACACAGGAACACCACCACTAAATGGGCTCAGTGCATTATATATATATGTGGATGGGATAAATTTGACAGGATCCTGTCTGTAGATGAAAAGCTTATATATAGGCAATCAATGGATGGTAAGAGGAGGAGGACCAGTTTTCTCCAGGGTCTATCTCCCTGAGAGGTTACCTAAGCCCAAGTGGGTAGTCCTGATCATAGGTACACAGGAACACCACCACTAAATGGGCTCAGTGCATTATATATATATATTAGACAAAAAATGTGAGAGGGGATAGGGGATATGGGAGGAGTTGGAGGAAGACTGAGAGGGGTAGAAATAATATACACTATGTTTATATGAAGTTTTTAAGAAAATGAAATATATATATGGGCCAGGCGTGGTGGCACATGCCTTTAATCCCAGCACTTGGGAGGCAGAGGCAGGTGGATCTCTCTGAGTTCAAGTCCAGCCTGGTCTACATAGTGAGTTCCAGGACAGCTGGGGCCACAGGGACACCCTGTCTCAAAAAGACCAAAAAAAAGAAAAAAAGTATAAAAACACCATGATCCCAAGGAAGTCAAGGTTTCAAAAACTTGAAGCAACTGGTCATATCAACATTCATGTTCAGAGAACAGTGGATTAATGCATTCGTGTTTAGTCTAAACTTCCCTTTTTCCTCCACTCTTCAGGATTCCCTCCTAGAGAATGGTGCCACCCACAGTAGATAGGTATTCCTACCACAAGATAATAAGGTACTCCTTAGACATGCCCATGGTCTAACCTAATCTAGACAGGCCCTCTTTGAGACTCCCTTCTTAGGTAATTCTAGATTGTGTCAAATTGACAATTAAAACTAACCATCACAATAAATATCTCATTTTTGTTAGAAAGGAGGAAAGTTTTGTGTGTGTGTGTGCGTGCGTGTGTGTGTGTGTGTGTGTGTGTGTATTAGAATCTTCTGCTTACTCTTTGACTTTTTCGTACACATAAACAATATATCTTGATCATATTCACTCCCAACTCCCTCCATTCTACTTTCCTCAGGCACCTCCAACCTATACCCCTTTCCTGCCTTTTTTTTTTTTTTTTCCTTTGTAACCCACTGAATTCAATACAAAGTGCTGCCTGGTGGAATGTTGATTGATCTTGTTGGCTTGGTCCTGTGCAGGCAGCCATATCTGCTGTCAGTTCCTGCATGCAGCGACCATGTCTATCCACAGGACAGCATTTCACAACACTCCTCCCCATTCTTTTGCTCCTACATTCTTTCCACTCCCTTTTCCATTGATCTGTGTTCCTTGAACTTTGAGGAAAGAAGTTGATATAAGCATCCCATGTAGAACTGAGCACTCAACAGTCACTTATTCTCATTACTTTGACCAGTTATGAATCTCTGCAGCAACTGTTGACCACTGCAAAGAAAAACCCTGGCTAAGGTTGAAGGCAGCACAAATCATATGTACAAATAAAAATATTTAGAAGACAGTTTGACAACATGTACCTTTAGCAACACAAGAGTAGTAGGTCTGCCCCTGCTCCCCCAGGACCTATGATCTTCCAGGCTTTTGACCCGATTTACAGTACCAGGAGTGAATTCCCTCCTGTGAATCAGAACTCAGTTCAGTCAAAAAGTGGTTGGTTACCCCATAACCTTTGTGCCACTGTTGGTCAGTGAACACATCTTCCCTAGCAGGTCCATATTGTAGCCTGTAAGGTTCAGTGCTGGCTAAAACCATTGATGGTTTTCTTCTCCTAGCAGCCTATATAACACTTCCCAGCATTATGAAAGCTAGACAGCAGGGAAGTTTTCAGGTTAGTTCCAGCTTGGTTTCTGTGAATCCTGCAACCAAAGTGGTGTTCTTTCAGCAATAGGGTCTTACAAGTATATGTATTTTATTGATAATGTGCTAGAAAGAAAAGACACTAAAATGTTTATGGTGGTTATTTTTGAAGTATGGATTATGGATTATTTGGTTTCTTTTCATATATTTATTTGTAAGGGTTTTTTTTCTATCAAAAATGTGTTATATATGGGAGGGAGAGATGGCTCAGTGCTTAAGAGCACTGGCTGCTCTTGCATGGATCCTGGGTTCAGTTCCCAGCACCCACATGGCAACTAACAACCATTCAAAACTCTGTTCCAAGGGATCCGAAGCCCTCTTCTGACCTCTGTGGGTGTCACATGACTTGGGCGCACTTAACCATACATACAGGCAATACACTCATACACTTAAAGTAAAAATAATAAAATATTTTAATGTGTTATGTAATTTTAAAATATGAAATTAAAAAATGATCATTTTGTATTTTTCCTACAAAGACTTTCAGAAATATTGCAAAGACATGTCTGTGGCTAAGTAAATTGAAAGCATGATATATTTTTCATTGTTATTGCTCATGTTATGTGTGTAATAATGGCCTAGTGTTGATATCAAGTGAACTATATCCAGTTTTACAAAACTTTTAAGTCATAAAGGAAATTTAATTTTATTGCAGTTTTCAAATTTATACTCATTTTATTTCACACATGTATATTTGCATTTTCTTAAACAGTCCATGAATGAGGTTGGGTCTTAACAGATATACAAAGACAATAATTCTCCATTTTTCCCATCTAGTTCTTAAACCACCTGCAGGTAATGCTATGTATTCCCATCTGCTATCATAAGGTCCTTGAGATCAGAAATGTGGTATATAACTTTGTGTTCCTAACAACTAGTCAATTCTCAAGTTTTCAGTAACTCAGGGAAGTCTTTAGGCTCCTGACTGCGTACATCGTATGACAATGTGGTCATAGATGTATACTGGTGGATTAGACATGACACAGATATCCTAGAACTCAGATTGCCAGTCTGAGAAATACTGCCTTGTCTCTTCAAAGTTTTATATTTATGTAATGTTATTTGTTATTTATTATAGTCTCTTCTATACTGGTAGAACAGTGGCCACTTTTCTTGCTTTTTTAATTTAAAAGTTTCTAACCAAAGATTTTAGCTGTTAAGTAAAGTAATGGTGTCAGTTTCAAGGACAAAGACAGCAAACTTTTTGAAGGAAAGGTGCTGTCACTGTGCCAAGTGTATAAGAAAGATGTACAGGATGCTTGTTGCAGACATGGGGACCTCAGAGACATCTTTGTTCTTCTAAGTAAGAGTGCTGAAAATGCTCTACGATTACAAATGGGTTGCTATTTAGATGCTTAGCACAAGTGTAGTTCTTTTGTTTTTTGGTTTTTTTTTTTTTTTTTTTTTGCCATAAAACTGTATGCAGGAATCACATGTATTTTGTATTAATGTGTGTGTTTAGGAAAATTCTTGGAAATCTGAGCCATCATTATTCAATGTTAGCAAGTCAGGAACTAAATAAATTGGATAACAAAGGATTCTTAATATATTAAGTTTTCATATTTTTATTTAGTTCCTTATATTTATTCATTTGATGTGTGTGTTTATGTGTGCTTATATCTATGCACAGAGTACAGCATGTGTGTGGTGGTCAAAGGACAACTTGTGGGAGTGAGTTTCTCCTTCCATTATTTGAGTTCTGGATGTCAAACTCAAGTTGTCAGACTTGACGGCAGGTGCTGTTACCTACTAAACCATTTCTATTTAATTATGACCTTAAATACATAGTATTTAAATATGTTTAAACTTAGTTTGTAAAGTTGCTACTTTTTCTTTTGACAAATATTCTGTTTCTTTCCACACTGTCACATCCTACTGTGTAGCATTTTATAAAGTTGAAGATTTCCCATATCATACTTACTAGTCTTTGAGAGGTTTACATTTTAACTCTTCAATTCAAAGCCACCTCCAGATTGGTTTTGGAAGCGTGTTGAGTGGTGCAAATGTTGTTTGCTATTGGAAACAAAGCAGAATGCCTACTTTCCCATCATCATTGCTCTCTCTCTCATGACTCTATCCCTTTGAGAAAAGTATTAGCTATTTTCCTTTCTTTGGAGTGAGGTCTCCAGAGAAGCTTTGAATATTAGAAACTTCACATCGTATGCATTTCCAGAAAAATTCTTGTGTTCTGTGTCTTTTTCTCCTCCTTTGTCTGCCCTAAATCCACTTCTGTAATCATGGGATTTATGTTTTTAAGGAAAAATTCATTCTTATTTTGAACTTTAATCCTTATGTCTTAATTTTAGAACAGTCCCTTCTCATGGAGGGAGACATTTGTAGTGTTCTAATACGACATTATTATATTAAAAACAGTGAGTTTAGTACTGTTTTCATATTAGTTGTGTGTACTATATCATCTGAAATCACATATGTAGATATGTGATCACATGAGGTAAAGACTTAACTGAAATATGTTAATTATAGTGTTGATAATGCCAAGATTGGAGAAACAAATTAAATCATACATCTCTTGGTGACTTAAGCATATATATTAAAATTATTTGGAAATATAGTTGAGCAGGGAAAGTATTTGTGATATATAAACCTAAGTGTATATGGCCCTAATTTTAAAAATTAATATATTTAGAGCTTTCTTAAATTTATTTTTTAAATGAGCAGAAAGTATAGAATTCTTATACACCCTCTTCTGCCCTTAGATGCTTAGATTAGCATTTTAAAATTTTTTTTCTATTTTTACTTTATGTGTGTGAATGTATTGCCTGCATGTTGTACAGTGCCCACAGAGATCAAAAGAGGGTGTCAGATCCCCTGGATCTGGAGTTGTGGAGTCACCATGTGGGTGCTGGGAATTGAACTCAGGTCCTCTGCAAGAGCAGCCAGTGCTCTTAACTGCAGAGTCATCTCTCCAGCCCCTATATTAACATTTTTCTCGAGCCAGTACCTGTACATTATTATTAGCAAAACCCTATAGTTTGTATTAGGTTCACTCTTTAAGAGTTTTTCCAAATCTGCAATGTCCTCTATCCATCAATATAGTTCCGCACACAGCACTGGCATTGCCCACAGATCCCCTACTCTACCTGTTTATCTATTTTTTCTTCTCTCCCAACCTGGGGAAAACATTAAATATGTTTACTGTATATGAAGTTTGGCTCTTTCCAAAATTTCACACTTTGGAATCACATAAAATGTAGCTTTTCCACATTCACTTCTTTCCCTTGGCAATATGCATTTAAGGGTCTCTGTATCTTTTGTGGCTCAGTATTGCTTTTCTTTATGTCCCATAATGCTTGTGCTGTGCAGATTTGCCACAGTTGGCTTATCTGTTTCCTTACTAATGTACATTTTAGTCACTTTAAACTTTTGGCAGTTACAAATAAAGCTTCTGTAAATAACTACAAATTTACGAGTAGACAGAAATTTTCATTTGCAAAAGTACTTATCATTGCTAGATCGTATGGAAAGACTACACTTAGGTTTCTTACAAACTGCCAGACTATTTTCAAAAAGTGACTGTGTGACTTTGAGATCCCACCAGCAGTGAGAGTTCTTGTTTCTCTCATCCTTACTAGTTTTTGACATCAGTGTTTCACATTTTAAACATTCTAGATTTATCATTTTTCTGTTGTCAAAGTACTAGCTGAACTTAATTTTTAGAAAGGCCTATACTATAATCTCAGAAGATACTACAGCAAATGCTGTAATTTCTTGATGGGATTGTAGATAATGTTTCTTTTCCTTTTTCCTTTGTACTTTTTAGTTAATAAATGTGGTTTTTATAATGAAAAACATTATATAAGTATATAAAGTAGGGATGTGTGTGTGTGTGTGTGTGTGTGTGTGTGTGTGTGTGTATGTGTACACATCCACGATGGGATTCAGAAACAGGACCTGTACATGCTGAGCTACATCCATAGTAAATTCTTTTGTAATTTTCAATTGTTCATCCTCTTTCCCCCAAATCAATAAAC
The DNA here is from genome assembly GCF_000622305.1 of Nannospalax galili. Lineage (NCBI taxonomy): Eukaryota > Metazoa > Chordata > Mammalia > Rodentia > Spalacidae > Nannospalax > Nannospalax galili. Next base: position 2,297,704 of record NW_008331789.1, read on the forward strand.
TTGAAATCATTGTCTAATAACCAATGTGATTTTGACAAAGTATGCTTATGTGTATATGTGAGGGCTTGTTTTAATGTCTTTTGAAAGATCTCCCTAAAATGTCTGTCCTAATCTCAACATGCAGCGCCTTGATTTACATGTTGCATGCTGTAACTCTCTTAATTACTCTAAAACTGCTCTCCCCGTGTCAGGGTATTTTAATGCTGAATCTCAAATCTTTTCAACAGTTTGGTTTTTTTTTAAACATCTCTTCCCTGGTCTGATGGCCATTTTTTAAAACTCTCAATGCTCCATTTCTCTCATGAGACCATTATAAAAACAAAAAGTAAGGTTTTCTTGACCTATCAAAGCTATTGTGTTTGGCATGAATCATGTTTTGCTAAACTAATACTGCAAAATCTGCCACCAACTTAGGAGTGATATGAGTCCACTGGACTTCAGGCTGTATGTGCAGACCGTGTTTCTCCACATGACTCCAGGTTCTAGACATACTATCTGGGGCAAGCTCTTCTCTTGGATGGTGGCAGATCAAGGTGTATAGGGGAAGCCAGGTATGGTGATATGCAATCCCAGCAGTATAGCAGCAGAGACAGGGATATCTTCACAAATTCAAGGCCAGCCTGGTCTGCATAGTGAGTTCTGGGTCACCCAGACCCTATAAAGTATGATTCTGTTTCAGTTGGGGAAAAAGTTTGATAGCTTTTTGTTTCAAAACCTCAGCTTTAAATGATAGACACTTCTCCTCAGTTGTCCCAAAATCAAAAGCAGCATCAGCCTATGTAGCTAGAGTTTCTAAGGACCTGGGATTTTGTTTAGTTGGGGTGATTTTTCTATATTTATTTTTCAGTGTATGTGTGTGAGAGAGGGGGGTGTGCATGCCACTTCTCTCACACCAAAAGGTAGAGTCTTGTTTCTGCTGCTAGGCTTTGTACTTCAGGCTAGCTGATCCACAGCTTTCAGGTGATTCTCCTGCCTTCCCCCCATCTCTGTAGAAGTACTGGAATTGCAGGTGAACATTAACACATCTGGCTTTTGTATATTTTTTTATTGAATTTTTGTAAATTTCTTTCAAAACATCTAGAAAACAGACTCATACAGGCTCCTAGAATATCTGGCTTTTCATGTGCATTCTGGGACCTGAACTCAGGTTGTGGGGTTTATCTGGTAGTGCCTTTACCTGCTGAGCCATTGCCCCAATCTCCACAGCCCAGGACTCAGTTCTTAATTGTATAGGTTATTTAAAGTTTTTTATTTATAAAGTTGTCTGTAGAAAAAAAATTTTTTTTTTATCTTTTTGAGACAGGGTCTCCCTGTAGCCCCAGCTGGCGTAGAACTCCCTGTGTAGACCAGGCTGGCCTTGAACTCACAGAGATCCACCTGCCTCTGCCTCCCGAGTGACAACCATGCATTCTTACGCAGGTATTTAATCTTCTACAAACTTTATCACATACGTGTGATAGTACAGGATTGAAAAAAAATGTCTTGTAATTCTCTCTTACTAATAACTAGCCTTTGCATAGTGTTTTATATTTAGTAGCATTTTAATTTGATACATAAATGAGTTAGATGATATAATCCACATTTTACACAAAAGATGGTAGAAAATTTTGTGACCTAAAAAGGTCATAACTGTTGAATGTGTTTGTATTCCAGATTTTCAGTCTTCAAATATTCCCTTTTTCTAATACTGGGTATTTCCTATTCTGCCATTTGTAAATTTATGTAATTACTAATATTCGTGTGCATTAACAAAGTCTATACAAATTTTATGATCTTCCAATCTTTATATTCAAATTAATGCAAGGGAGCTCTAAGAGGGACCCTAATCAGTGTTTTTAATGCATTATCATTCCAAGAACAGGAGACATTTTGTTTTCTGTGTGACTTAGCAGAGACACATTCAGCTTCTTGGTGCATTTTGACAGAATTTCTGTGGCAGACCAGTGTTTTTCCAATTGGCTATATAGTATAAGCCATCTCAGATGATAAGGATTTTTTTTTCTTGTAATGTAAGGTTCTACGTGCAAATTTATTTAGGCAAAAATGGGGACATTCTGTTGTACACAGTAATTTTAAAAACCAGTGTATCTACTCAATGTAATTAGAAACACAGTGTTATCATACCTTCATAAAGCATACTTAGCAGACAGAGTTTTTGTGTTCTAGAAGCTTTTTAATATATTAGAACTGTTGGGTTGTACGAAATAGTGTTCTGAAAAAAACAAGAGACAGTAATCTATGTTTTAAAATTTTTATTCTGCTACAATTTAATACCTGTATCTAATGTACTTTGATCATATTCCCTCACCCACATTATCCTCTTTTATCTAACTCTCCTCCTTCTTCTAAATCCCTTGTTCTCCAAAAATCTACATCTTTGTGTATGTGTGTGTGTGTGTGTGTCCCTGTGTGTCCCTCTACATGTAATTAGAATTGCTTGCATGAGCTTGAGTGGGTTGCTATATTTACTTGAGCGAGGATAACTTAACAGAGGCTTACCACTGCACATACAACTCTACCTCTTCCAACATCCATTAATTGCCAAGAAACAGGGTCTCATGAATCCCTCCTTCATTCATGATGGAGTGTGATGGGCCCAGTCTTGTGCTTCATGGGTACAATCACCCTGTCATGTCCAGAAGCCAGCACTTCACAGAGCTCTTCCCCATCCACCTCTCAAATACTGACCCCTCTTCTGAGAGGATCCCTGGACCTTAGGGTAGGATGTGTGGAGAGGTGGGGGAGGGAGGAAGAGAGGGAGAGGGAGAGAGAGAGAGAGAGGTCCCACGTAGGGTTGAGCACTCATAGTCACTTATTCTCAGCACTTTCACTGGTTATGACTATTTCCCACTGCAAACAGGTGTTTCTCTGATGAAAGCTGAGAACAACACTAATCTGTGGGTAACAATCCATGTTTTGCGTTGACTAATATACCCTGTTTGTTTCCCTCATCTTTTTCTCTTGCAACAAGACCTTTTAAAATGTAATAAAGATCTTATTTTTGATCTATGAATTGGATTGCTACTTGTTTTCAGAGACATCATTCCATTTTCTCCAGTCTGGATCACCCCGCCTCCTTGTCTTTGGTCCTTCTTCCATTTTTCTGTTTTCTTTCATAGTGTGCAGAACTTACTCTTTTCCTCGTCACATCTCCTTTTTCGTTCTGACTTACCCTTCTAGATATCATCAGGTTAACTTTAAAGCCAGGTTTTCTCAAGAACTCTTACTGTTAGGTTTTGTTTTTGTTTTTTCATTTTTTTCTTTTGCCATTGCTGTGGAGAAAGGTAATTTTATTAGTTTTAATAAAGTTAGTATATTTAATGAATATTTTTCCCTCTTTTAAAGACTGTGAACCAGAAGAGCTGACTGACTGGTCTATGGATGAAAAATGTTCATTTTGTAACCTACAGAGAGAAGCAGTCAGTGTAAGTTTTAGTGCCATGAAATTATTTTTAAATTAATTGCACAGTTGTTAACACAGTTCCTTTCTTCGTTTTTTAACTTAATTTGTTCTGATAATTTGTGACTCCATAAGTAAAATTTCAAATATTTGATTTTGGTAAATGAAAATATTTTAAAGCCTTATGTTGAAACATTCAGCATTTAGTTTAGCTTAAAAAGCTCATCTTTTGTTTTGTTTTGTTTTGTTTTGTTTTGTTTTGTTTTGTTTTGTTTTGGTTGGTTGGTTGGTTGGTTGGTTGGTTGGTTGGTTGGTTGGTTGGTTGGTTTTCCTCCTTCACATTTATTTTTATTACACCCTGACTCATGAACTTCACTTTAGGTCAGGTTGGTATTTTGGTATCCAAAGGTGAGCTTGGGAGACTTAGTTTGGTCTAAGACCACTCTGCTATCTGGCTTTTAGCAATCAGTACTGTGGATAATGCACTGCTATTTTTAAGCCTTTTGCTACTTTTGAAATCTTTTGACTATCAGAAATACTTCCTGTGTTAATGATGAAATATAGGCTTACTATATATAGGACATGAACCTGTGTAACCAGCATCTTCTTGTTTGGTGGCAAATCCTGATTATTTATCTGTTGTCATGAGGAAAGCTGAGAAGAATTTGAGACCCTTTTAAGCATATCTGCTGTGTTGTTAAGCTCTCTAACAAGATGCTCTACTGACATGCTGCATGATACAATTTTCAGCGCTCTCTCTCTCTCTCTCTCTCTCTCCCTCTCCCTTACCACCACGGAGTAGTTAAAATCTACTATTTTGTAGCTGTCAAAGTAGCCTCAGGTCCATAATTTCTAGTCAGACCACTACTATAGTTTTGGCAAGGAGTAAGGCTATTTTGACCTTCTGTTAGATACACATTTGTTTTTGCCTGAATCCTATCCCAGATTTTATACTCTTGTTGTAATTTGATATTCTGTAAAAGGCAGAACAACTTAACATTGAGAGAATTTTTTGCCATTTTTATTCGAATTTTATGTTTAAGTAAAAAGTAATTAGATATGTTACTTTCTTATAATTTTAGGATTGTATACCATCCCTTGATTCTTCACAGTCAACGCCAACAGAGGATCTGTCATCTCAGGGCCAGTCCAACACTGATAAGATTGAATGCCAAGCAGAAAATTACCTAAATGCGCTCTTTCGAAAGAAAGGTAATGCTGGTATATGCTTTGTCATTTAAATTTTGCAATATAGATCTAAAATGTTTACATTTTCTCTGAAAGAGGTTTTTATATGTCATATCTTGGCTTTATTCTGAACTGTTTCTTTCTCTGTCCTTATAGAACCATCAGGATGCTCAGTCTCCTCTTGTGCTAGACTGGGTTAGGCATTCCTTTTCGACATCCTGTTCTCAAATTGCTCCTTTGTAGGCACTGTTCAAAATATTTTTATGCTCTGGCTTTCCTTGTTTTATTCCTGTTCTCAATACTTCAGAAGTTGTTGAATGTTCGAGAATTTATAGATTTTATTGCAAATATACCCTTAACAATGTATCACCTAAGTCATTTGCCAGTTAGGTATACAATATATTTGCTAGCATACAATTTTAGTATTTGTTGGTGTGAATATACGTATTTGACATTAAAAAGACGCTCTTTTGTATTCGTCTGGCTAAACTAGTTCAAACAAATAGGTCTTGCTTTACTTGTTCCCTTAAGACACACCTATCAGGCAAAGTAGCTTTTATATTTTCAGTATTTGGGAAAAGTATAAAGTCTTCCACTCTTTGGCCATTCCCATGATTAATTGAGTGTCTTTCCCTCCTGTTCCCACTCATAGGGATATTTGGAGTGATGAAGATATGTGTGGGGGTATGGTGGGGTTTTTCTAACCCTCAACTTCTAGGGATTGAGAAAGCACTGCTATATTTTGTTTTTAAATATCAATTTCAGAATGTATTTTCTATTAAATTGATAACTTCATGTTTAGTCAGTTAAAGTACTGTTCACCTTGGAGCCTTTTATTTAGTTACTAACTTTTAGAAGTTCTCTCATGTGTTCAAATATGAGTATCCTGATTAGCAAAAATCATTAATATAATTCAAAGGCCTAAAAAACTTTTTTTTTAGTTGGAACAACTAAAAAGTTTCCCTTATGTGTTACTGAAAAGAATAAGCTACTTGTGTGTGACACTTAATCATCAGATTTGTGTCACTAAGAGAATTAAAAGAAAGTAACATACACAATATGGTTTCATTTACTTTTGGATTGATTACTCCTTATTCTTCCTTTGACCATTTGAGTCAATGTTATATAGTAAGTAGAATTGTCAGTATTATTAACTTTTAATTTTTGATAGTATGGAGTTAGCCTATGCTCCATTGCCTCTTTAAGAGTAATCAGTAAAAACTTGGTACTATTTCAGCTGATTCAAGCATCTGGGTCTCCAAGAGGTCTCCTACCAATGGTTGGGTGAGTGTTCTTGGATATTTAGTGACCTCTCCATTTGGAAATTTCTTGGTTTTTCTTCAAGATCCTTTGAAAGATTGAGAAGATTGTAAAGTAAAGATTATTAGCATAATACTTTGCCTTATTTTAGGTTTTTGATATTTCCTTTACTTATAGTGCATCACTATTTTCTGGATTTAGTTAAGCAGAGTGTTTCTGTTCCTCTATTAAGGTTTTGTTGTTGTTGGTGGTGGTGTTCGATTATTTTCCTTCAATAGATTCATTTAGAGATTCTAGTATGGTCTGACTAGAGTATTAGAAGATAGTATCTTTGAATTGGTCTGAACCCTGTTAAATGGTTAGTTTATGGCTTGGCTTTTTTTTTTTTTTTTAAATTAACTCTACTTCAAGGTAAAAGGCAAGAAATAAAATTTTAAAGACAGGAAATACGTGAGTCTTTATAGTAGCAAATAAGATGTTATTGAAGCATTTTGTTAGTGAAGCTTCTGTTTTCTGAAATTTTCCCTAATTTGATCATGCTTAGAAATTCTAAATTTTAACAGCAGTATCGGTGCTTTGCTACTTAGTCTGAAGAACAGATTGTATTTATCATTGTGTCAAACTTAAAGAAATCTCTTAATATCCTATTGTGGTTTCTTTATTATGTTTCATAACTTAGAATTTGGGGGATTGTTGAGATTAATGTCATCAAATACGATTGATCACTAAGGCCCTTTTTTTATGTCTGTGTTAGTTTTGTTGTTGCAGTAACCGAACGACGTAAGGATAGAAAGGCTTATTTTGGCTCAGTCTCCATAGATTTCACTCCTTCATAGTGGGAAAGGCATGGATGCTAGAGCAGCTCCCTCTGTACAGTGAAGACCATGTGACAAAGTTTCCATGGAGCTAGGCCCAGAAGCAGAGTGTGGGGCCACAGGAGTCTAGGCTTAACCCTTACTAATTACCCATTTCCATCAGTCTGCCTCTAAATGTTCTACAACTTCCTAAAACAGTGCCACCTGCCAGGGACCAGATGTTAAAGTACTCAAGTATTTGAGAATCATTTCAGTTTCAGGCCACTACAGTGCTTTACTTCATTTAATTCTAAAACAATATTAAAATAGGTTCTGTTACTACCATGTTAGCAGTCAGGAACAGTGAAGCTCAAAGTTAAATAGCATGTCCTAGTTCTATGTTGTAAACAATAAGAAAAAAAGGCCAAATTCAAGAAGACATGAGTAAGATGAAGGGTGTTCCTTGTGGCCTCAATCTTTTTAAAACACCAAGTGGAAAGACTTCATATCCTTGGCTATTTAGAAACCTGTATTAGAATTCTTTTATTTGAATTGGGTAGGCTAGAGGAGAATTATGAGAAATGTTGTGTATTTGCTGTAGGTTTCTATTCTTCTCTGGTAGAACTATTATATATCTAATACACTTTTGATCTTCCTTTTTTGGCGATTTGTTCCCTTACGTAGGAATGCCTTGCTTGAATTAAATTTGGATTAGACAATCAGTTATAATTAGAAGCAAGTGAAAAAAAAAGGTGCTTATTCAAGCCTGAAGACATAGAATGGGAAAGGAATGCTCTAGCTCAAATGTGAACTTTTAACTAGTTTTTCAAATGAATTCCTTCTAGAGTTTAACCATAAAATCGTTATAATAAAATGAAATCTTATGTTAACAGATTTTGTTGTGTTTACTACAGAACCCAGGAACAGTACCCACCATATCTTAGGTCCTTAGTAAATAATTTTCTGAATTCCATCATTGAGACAGACTTTTGCTATGTTGCCCAGGTTGGTCTGGAACTCAACAGTCCTTTCTTGGCCTCTCTAGAACTAACTTGGGTTACAAGCATATACCAACTGTAAATACTTTTCTTTTTATATTTTATTCATTATATGTATTTTATGTGTATAAGTGCATTGCCTGCATGTATGTAAGTGCACCTGTGTCATTCAATGCCCACAGAGATCAGAAGAAGGCTTTGGGTCCCCCTGGAACTAGAGTTACAGTCATCAGCCACTATGTAGGTGATGGGAACCAAACCTGGGTCTTCTACAAGAGCAGTCAGTGCTGTTAACTGCTGAGCCATCTCTCCAGCCCCACCCCCATAGTGGATCTTGATTTTCCACCATTTGAAAAGAAGTGAAAGTCAAAGGTCACCATGATGTACTGAAGTGACAGCCAGCAGGTCCCATCTCCCTAGGTAGGTTCATAAGAGGAAGCCTTCCTCCTCTTAAGCCTTATCTGGTCACATGAGGAAATGAACCCTGCAAGCAGGAAAAAAAAAAAAAAAGTGTGTGTATAAGTGTTTTGCCTGTATGTAATAAAAATGGATCCATGTCGTGCAATTCCCACTGAGGCCAGAAGAGTGTTGAATCCTCTGGAACTGGAGTTATGGAAAGTTCTTAGCTACCACATGGGTGCTGGGAACCAAACCCTGGTCCTCTTCAAGAACAGCAGGCGTTCTTAACTGCTGAGCCATCTCTCCAGCCCCTACATATTTCTTCAATAAGTGAGTTAATAAGAAAAATCATACCCAGTTGTCTTTGAGTTTCTTTAGGTATTCAGTGGTATTAATATTCCATTTGTCCTATTTAAAGAAGTAAATTCTTTAGCATATACATATAGTTTACTTTCACTGTTTTGTAGTTAAGTATTGCTATGTGTAATATGAATAGCTTTCAGTAGTTTTCATTGTGTTCTGTTTTTGTAGTGCTAGGGTACAAACCTAGGACCCAGCTTATGCTTGGCAGGTAGTCCACCACTGAGTTATATCCCTAACCCTTAACCAGTTTTTTAAAAGATGTGTAAACATAGTCCCATAGATATAAAAGGCTTTGTCCAGTGTTATCATGTAAACTAATCTGTGTCTTGGATTTTTTTGCTTCATGTCTTTGCTCACCTAAATATGTAAAGTTGCTGCCTTATGATTCAGGAATATGCCGCTCTCATTTTGAAACTAGAAAATATGACTGAACTTAGCTAAATTGGACAGAGAGTATATATAAAGTAGGAGAATAACTTGTACTGATAAATATAATAAAATGAAAATATCCCTCATCAAAATTTTTTCCTGCTTTAATTTCTTCTTTCATTCATGTAACCTAGTAATCATATAACTGCTATTTTGGTATGGCATGTAATCCCTCCAAAAAATTATTTTGTTTTTGATGGATTTGATAGTTACTTGAAAGTGTTTATTGACTCACCATTTCCCCTTAAATTAATTGATAGCTATAGTTTACATGAAAGTTTTACATGCCTTTATATTTAAACTCTCAAAGCTCTCTATACCGTATCATGAGCTAAATACTAATTCAGCTCACTAACCAATGGGTTCTGACTGATATAAAGTTACATTATGCGGTTTCTTTTTAGAAACAGGTTATTTAGTTCTTTATATACTTATACTGCTTTTTTCTAAATGCAAGCATCTGTATGTGACTGTAAACTTGACATGATTCATTCAGGCCGTAGCTTTTCTTTGCATAGGGTTCCTTTGTGCTATCATTGTGTCATACTTTGCATTTCCTTTATATGGTCTGCACTTTGATTTTCAAGAGACTGTAGGTTACTGCCGTGAAATAATCCATGTAACATTATTCATATTCAGAGATATTCACAAAAAAAACTTTAATCTTATTTTAATTATACCTGTAGGTACCATTCTAAAGTTGTCAGGTGACATGTGTATCTCTGTATGTGTTTATAACAGTGCTCTCAGAGTCCCTGAAAAGGAATATAAAGTGCTAAAAGTAAGAGACTTAGGTTGCTAGACAGTACCCCCCAAATCAAACAAACAAAAAACAGCCATAAAAGAAGCCAACCATGGTCGAGCAGGACCTTTGACTTATCTTCACATAGACAGAACTGGTAAAAAAAAGGAGCCAGGGGCTCCTGTCAAGCCCATGTGACCCCTGAGGAATAGATCCTCAAATGACCTTAAGAGTAAAAATAAATTGGTTTATCTCAACCACCTGTATGGCCTTAAACACCCAAGAGGAAAGTATAACCAAAGATTAAAGGGGCCAATATAATTTCATAAGAGTCCATTTGTATAGCTAAAGGCTACATAACAAGCAGCAATGCCAGATAGGAGATACCTTCTTTTGAGTTGTTGGCCAGGGTGGTCAAAGGGACTCCCAGACAGTAACCCAGCATAGAACTGGGAAGATGAACAGCAGACCCCAATCTTATCCAAAGGAATATTGACAACTGATTGCTGGAGATGAGGAGCAGCTGACCTTCCTAAAACAAAGACCTCTAGATAGGCTGACTAGATTCACCAGAAGGGCAAGTAGTGGGGAATGGCTGGGGGTGCCGACAACACAGCAGACAGTATCACAGATATCAGAGTATAAGGGCTCTAGTAGGGGGAAGGATGCTATGGGAGGGTTCCATTTGGGAAGTGGGTGTAAAAATAAATTAAAAAAAAAAAAGATGTTAACTATGCCCTTTAATTTCATTTTTTTATTATTCCTTTTTAAACTTTTTTTAATTTTTACTTTTTAGAGTTCTGGGGATTAAACCAAGGGCGTTAAACGTATAAGGCAAAACACTCAACAACTGAGCTGCCTCCCCAGCCCTGAGCTCTTTACTTCCAGAACCAGTGGCAGCATCTTGGACAGCTTCAGCCCGAAAGTGTTGGATTTTGCTAGTCACCCTACCTTCTTGGAAGCACTTTCTTTCCTTTAGCTTTTATGTGCAGTTTGTTCTAGTTCTCTTTATTCTTCTGACATGATTTTTTTCTTTCTCTCTTGTTTTCTTCCTGTAGTTAACATTTGATAAATCAATGAAGGGAGGATGAATAAGGGGGAAGTAAGGGATTTTTCCTGATGATTTTTTTTTTAAATCTTAAAACATTTTTTGTGGATATGGGTGTATGTTTGCACTACCATATTGCTAGAGGTTGGGGGGCAGATCAGAGGACAACTTGTAGGGGTTGGTGCTCTCCTACAGTGTGGATCCTGGGACTCAGTTTTAGGTCTTGAGGCTTGGCAGCAAGTGCCTTTAGCCACTGAGCATCTCACTGGGCCAGTTTTTCCTATTCTTAAATTCTTCCCTTAAGTTATTCTCTGTTTGACAGAAGACATGTATGTAGTGAAGATACTACATACGTGAGCTGTAAAACAAGCATGGAGAAATCAACCTGGTGCTGACTTCAGAGCCTTATATTTGCTGGCTAGCATTCATAGTGCTGGAAGGTGCTATGCTTGCTACCAAGGAGAATAATCATCAAACTTACTCAGCTCTGAATTCTATGATCTACAGCAGCAACTGGTCTGGCAAGATATACCCACTGGTGCAGTAGTGCCACAAATACTATGGGAATAGCCAGCCACTCTGTAATTGGATTTAAGGTCTGCTACATAGGGTGGAGGCCATACCTGACATTGATACCATGCTTAGGAACCTGAGGCTACATAGGTTACGGGACATGGGGGAGAGCCTAATGCTAGTTTTCTACTAAGTAGTTATCATTTTAAACTGACTCCTAATGACTTATTATATCCATAGCTTAATGCATTCTCAACTCTTCACCAGAGAAGTTTTACATACAAATCCAGGCTGGCCAATATGCAGAGAACAAGAGGCCACAGAGTGCTTATCTCTAAATAGGACACTTATATCAAACTTCTGTCCCCCAAGGCTCAGGGATCATTGTGGAAAAGGGGGCATAAAGACTGTAAGAGCCAGAAGTGGTAGATGGGTACAAGGAAAGAGAGTTTTCCAGACTGCTGGGAAGGTACTCATATTAGTTCAGAGCAATGGCAACAACATGTACAGATACCCTACAGCTCAAATCAGAAAAAATTCCAGCATAGAAATGCAGAAGTGAGTAAAAAGCTCTAACCCAGCGTATGGAAATTTTGACAAAATGGGAGTGGGAGAGACAGTGTCTTTCAAGCATGTAAATCTTGGACCCATACTTAAGGACGTTTGAGAACACAAATTAGACTCTCTAGGCCTTATAATAGAGTACTTGAAATTGGGTAGGGAGCAATAAGGGAAGGTGTGAGTAGGGGAGGGGATCTAAATACCATCAAATTACACTGTATGAAAATCACTAAAACTCAATTTTAAAATGTTTTTAAAGAAAGTTGCTCTCTCTTAAAGCTTGAACTTCAACCCCCTTTTAATTACATTATTTTCACTGCACAATATTACCTAATCTTCTAGCTTTAAGCCTTCATTTTTTTTAACTTTTACAAAAACTTTATTGAGAATTTCATACATGCATATAAGGTGTTTTGATGAAATCCATGCCCACTACCTCCCTTCCAACACCTCCCATATCTCCCCATCACTTTTTTCTTTTTCTATTATTTTTGCCTCTTTACTTATTTTTATGGGGCTTTTGGATACTCTTAACACTTCCCCCCTCTGAAGAGGTAACCCTAAAATCTTTTAAGGATTACATACAAATTAAATACAAGCTCCCAAATACTTTTGACATTTTTGGCCTTTGGAACAGAGTATGTTGCTAACAGTCCCAAGGACATTTTGACTTTAAGACAAGAACCTGGCTACTTTTCTTTGGGCTCTTTTTACATTAACTGCCTAGCCACTTCCTACCTCCTATTCTTATCACACCATCCTCTGAAGAGGTTACCCAGCTTGCAGATAGGGAATTGGGATGCAGACCACTCTGGCTTCTTTCATGCTGAACAGGGACGTATGGTGAGGCAACTGGGGCACCCCTTCATTGGGTCTATCTAAAAGACTCCCAAATTGCCTAACTCTTTAAGGGGAAAAGAAAGTCCTTGGATCCTGAATAGGAGATGTGAAGGGGAAATAAAGGCAAGAGTAATTAGCATTACAAGTTCTAGACAGGGAACTAGAAAAAAGCCAGAAGAGAGCAAATTTCAAATGTTCATATGAGAGTCCATTGGAATTTATTGACAAGGACTTCCAAAAGCATCCCTCTATTGGGGTCCTCCTCATTTTTCTTTTGTCTTCCAAGGCTGGACTCTAGAGTGATGGATTTAGGATTTGCTTTCAGGTATTTTGATACCTGTTGGAGTGGTTAGAATCAGTGTCAGTTCCCTCTGAAAGGCTTCTAAATAGGGGGAGAAAACAAATTTATCCATCACTTTTAATTTGTTAAAAAAAATCTGTGTTGAGATTGAAGAGCTGTCTCTGGTTAAGTGCACTGGCTCCTCTTGCGGAGGACCCAGGTTTAGTTCCCAAGACTCACAAGGCGGTTCACAACTGTCCCTAACTCCAGTTCCAAGGCATCCGACGCCCTCTTTTGATCTCTTCAGGCATTGGATGACATTGGTGCACTTGCATACATGCAGACAAAACACTCATACACATAAAATAAAAATAAATTAAGTCCTGATTTTTTTTTTCTTTTTCCTTTTTTTTTTTTGAGACAGGGTGTCCTGGTTTGTTTCTTCATTGCTGTGACAAAACTTTCTGACCACTACCAATTTGGGGAGTAAAGGGTTTATTCAGCTTACATCTCCCAGGTCGCAGTTCATCAGGGAGCCCAAGGTAGGAACTCAGGGCAGGAACCTGGAGACAGGAGCTGGAGCACAGGCCATGGAGGAACACTGCTTACTGGCTTGCTCCCCTGGCCCCTGCTCAGCCTGCTTTCTTATGCAACACAGGCTCACCTGCCCAGGGGTGGCACCACCCACAGTGGGCTGGGCCCTCCCACATCACTCATCAAGAAGATGCCCCTCAGACATGGCCACAGGCCAGTCCAGTAGAGGCAATTCCCCAATTGAGGCTCCCTCAACCCAGGTGTGTCAAGTTGACACTAAAGCTGTCCAGCACACAGGGTCTCCCTGTAGCCCCAGCTGGGCTGGAACTCACCATGTTTACCAGGCTGGCCTCAAACTCAACAGAGATCCACCTACCTCTGCCTCCCAAGTGCTGGGATTAAAGAATTGCTCCATCACGCCTGGCAGCCCTGATTTTTTTAAAAAAAGATTTCTTTTATGTGTGTGTTTGTCTCTGTGTGGGTGTGCTTTTGTGTGCCAGTGCCCCGCGAGGCTAGAAGAGGGTGTTGGATGCTATCCAGCTGTACTTACAGGTGGTTGTGAGCTACCTGTGGATGCTGGGAACTGAACTCCAGTCCTCTGCAAAAGCAAGTGCTTTTAACTGCTGGGCCATCTTTCCAGCCTTGTTTTCAGGTTCATAGTTCATATAAAAATATTTCTATGTGAATTTATTATAGTTTATATCTTGGGGGTGTGATGGAGAAACTTACAGAGACTAACACCCAGCACCCAGCTCTGTGCTATGGCCCACAATTTCAGATTGCTTCTGTGCCCGCCCACAGTCTCTGTTAACTTTCGCCCATGCATCTTGGGCCCACAATCTTGCCCCAGGTCAGTAAATGCCCTTCGCAATGAGGGTGAGACACTGGGGCCATCTTTTACTTGGCCCGCTGCTGCAACCTTTTGCAGCTTCTGTCCCAAGATGGCACCACAAGCCCAGCCTTCTGCTGCTGACTCTCCACAGTCAATTCTTTGCATCAGGCCCCACCCCTTGCAAGAACCAGGACCCCTGGGGAACAATAGTTCTACCTCTAAGGTTTTTACTTCTAGATATAGCTCACATGAATTTCATACGAGGCAATACGTGTAACACTAGGAATCTTCAGTTATTCTTCTCTTTTCTCCCCCTTTCCTAAGTTGTTAGATTCTTTCCCTATATATCACTAAAGAACAGTGTTTTTCATTCCCATGTGATGCCTGAATTTATCTTTCTCCACTCTTAAAAGTGTGAACTCTTAGATGATATTAGGTTTTATTTAATTTTAAAAATAAAAACAAAGTTATGATGAGTACCTGAAGTTTTCCTATCCTATTTCCCAGGGAGAGGCTTAAAAGCCTATTGTGTGTCTTGATTTCTTGTATGACTAACTATATACCCAGTTCTGCTGAATAGAAAGTCATATTGGATACTTGATGTGTAATTAATTTTGTCAGATCCAATCAACTCTATTCTAATTTTAATGTTTTTTCATTGAAAGTACAGTTTTAAAAATTACTTTCTTTGCTGTACCACATCCACATATTTATCTTGACACTAATTTTATTTTTAAAATCAAGTCATAATCACCTTACTTGAAAAACCTTTGCCTTGTTTTGCTGCTTAGCATCAGTAGCAGAGAGAGACTGAATTCCTGTTGCATGTACAACAGCAGTGGCACACTGAAGTCCTGTGGTACATACATGTCATTTAACGTTCTGTTCCATATTCCCTACTGTTTGGTAAATTTTAAGCCATCTTTCAAGGGAGAAATGTTCTACTTTCTCAGAGCCTTTCCCTATTTTCCACAGAAAACTACACTTAATTTCATAGATATTCCAAAACATTACATATACAAAATGGAGCACAAATTAGATTAACCCTTCCAATCAAAGTAAGGACAATAAATAATAAAAGTTTGTATCATGTAAACATTTACCCACTACTCTACTCAATTTTTAGGTAGTAGAGTTTAAATGATTTAATTGCAGTTACAGGATATTTTAAAGAAAAATTTTAACGCTTCAAAGTAATTTTTCAGGAGCTGGCTGTGGTGGTATGTACCTTTAATCCCAGCCCTTGGGAGGAAGAGGCATCTCTGTGAGATCAGGCCAGCCTGGTCCACATAGTGACTACCAGGTAGGCTGGGACTGGTGAGACCCTGTCAAAAAACAAACAAACAAAAAAGAAAAATGATTTGTCAGTTATAGATGCTACCATACATATCCACTTAGGAGCATTGATCTTTGTAAATTTTGACCTTTTTAGTGGCAAACATCGTCTTAACATTTATATTTTCAGTCCTTTAATAAGTACTGACTGATGTGAGGAATAGTATTTTAGTTACTGACAAAGTAGTAACAACCTGTGAGCTGGAGTTCTGGTCCCCTTCTGAGACAGAGTTGTGGTCCCCTCTTGTGAGCTAGAGCTAGGTCTTTTCACATGCTTTGATCCTCTAATGTGAGCCACAGTTCCACATTGCTGTGGCTGTAGGCTGATGGTGGAGCAATGTAGAGCGTGGAGGTCTTCGCTCTTCTCCAAGTGACTGCATTCTCCACCACCCTCTCCTCTGAGGTCCCAGGTTGTACATGGCAGAGGCTTTGCGTCTTATACTGGGGACAAGGGAGGCCTCTGTTATTTGCAGATACTGGTCTTAGGAAGACTGTTTCTCTGGAACAGAACCCCACTCCCCACCTCCCCTGTGGCACAGCTGTGGTCCTCACTCTACACATGGTCGTGGGTATCCAGGCCTTGATGTTGGACCTCTCCCATGACCAGGCAACAAGAGGTTTTCCATTATTTTTCTATTACTCTTCTACAACCCAGTATGCCTTCACCTGTGCCCTAATTGAACATCTAGAGATAAAAAATCGCAGTCTAGGAAGTTAAAAAATATAAAAATAGCTAGAAGAGAAAAAGTACTGCAATAACTAAACTGATAATTCTCAAATGTATGTAATTAGATCTTAGAATATAAATTATAAATTATATATGTCTACTATAATTTTTGTTATTATTTATGGACAAATTATACTGTATCAAGCTTCAATAATAATGTGAAATTCGTCACTGTTCTTACAGTGTGAGTTTGCCGCTCATTCCCTTTCCAAAATCTTCAACTTATGTAAAGTCTTTCAATGTAATCATGTTACTTCTTAAAGAGAGCAATGCTAATAAAATGTTTTTAAATTTAAAAAGCAATGAAAAATAATCCTCAAGTTATGATGTGATGTATATATGTATGTGTATGCCTCTACGTGTGTGTGTGTGTGTGTGTGTGTGTGTGTGTGTGCGTGCATGGGTGGGTCTGTGTGTTTATAAAGTATGTGGTGTGGGGGTAGAAAAGAGTTAGCTCTTCGTATCCATGGGACATTAGTTTTAGGAACCCTGCAGATATAAAATTCGGCAGCTGTTCAAGTCTCTTATAAAGTAAAATGGCACAATATTTGCACATATCCTATATACAATCTTTTTATTTCTTTCCTACAGTAATCATTTCCATATTACTTATAATACAAGTAAATGCTGTATAAATAGTTTTATATTCTAGTATAGGGAATAATGACAAGAAAAATTTCTAGACATTTTCAGTATGCACATTTTTTTTTTCTGGAGTATTTTTGATCCAGTTTGAATCTGAGGACATAGAACCTTCAGGTAGATTACTAGTCACTCAATGTATATACAGTTAAAATATACAGGTTAATTATAAAGTAATGTCTTAAAAATATGCACGTACACTTTATTCACATGTGTGGTGTTTGTAGTAACATGGCACAAGTGTAAAAAGTTTTAGGATGTTATATACAGCACTGTACTGTAGTGCAGGAGCATTGCCAAGAGGCCAGACCAGTAAAGTAGAAGCCTGAGCAAAAGTTGATGCAGTACTGAAAAGATGACTCCAGGAGTAAGAATGCTGTTCTCGCAGAGGACTGGAGTTCAATTCCCAGCACCTACATCAGGTAGCCTTTAACTCCAGCTACAGGGGATCTTGTTCCTTCTTCTGGCCTTCAAGAGTACCTGCATTCACATATACACACAAATACACAAATTGAAAATAGATCTTTTTTTTTAAATTGATACAAAAGTCGTTTCCTGGTCAGCATTCATCTTCTTTATTACCATGTATTCAGAAGTAAAGTTTGAGCTCTGTTCAATCTTTTCCAAAGTATATATTTCTTTTGTTTTTAAATGAGAATTCATTGTCACACATTCAGTTCTATCAAATAGCAATACCCAAAGTTTATGTGTATTAGAAGATGCTGTGAAAATAGATTAGTGGTTTTTGCTTATTTATTTTTTTGGTCTCTTTGAGACAAGGTCTCCCTGTAGCACCAGCTGACCTGGGGTTTGCTATGTAAGCCAGGCTGGCCTCAACCTCATAGAGATCCCCCTGCCGCTGCAGGGATTAAAGGTGTGCACTGCCACACCCAGCAAAATCGTTTTTAAACTTTTTGTCTACCTGTCTAAGAGGTCTGCTTGTCTCTGATTTTTCTTTCTTTTTTCCTTTTTTGTGCTCCTCCCTTTTATGTTCTTCCAGGGTCTCTTAAGTGTTTTTAATTAGTCTACAATGATTTTTATAAGCCTGTATGCTTTAAAATTAGTATTTTTAGTCATTTGCCATTATATATACCTACCATGGGTAAATAATAACTTCAGAGTAAAACCAGTATGACAATTTTCTCACTTAGTTGTTTGTAATAGACACACTATGAATGCATACAAACAGAAAACCTTTGTTGCTTTACAAATAATACATGTAGGGACTGGAGAGAGATGGCTCAGAGGTTAAGAGCACTAGTGGCTCTTGCAGAGGACCCAGGTTCCGTTCCCAACACCATCATGGCGACTAACAACTATCTGTAACTCCAGTTCCAGGGGATCTGACTCCCTTTTCTGGCTCCAGTGGATATCACATGCATGCAGTGCACTTACATACATGCAGTCAAAACACTTATACACATAAAATTTAAAAAATAAAGAACAAATACATGTAAAATTCTAATATGAAATTTTAAAAACTTAATTTCTTCTTCATAGCCTAACAATAGAACTTTAGTTTGATTGTAAAGGACATTAGCCAAGAACTCTATTACTCTGTGTGCCTTGAACTGCAGTAAGAAAGAGATCATGCTGAGTCAGCTCTTTTCCCCTCTAATTTTTTTTTTTCTTTTCACACTTTGATTTTTTTTTTTTTTACAGAGGAGTTCATTAGCCAGCCAGTGAGTCAATCTTTCATCTCAACTTTTGTTTAAGTGTTAATTTTTTTAATGTTTTCCTTTTTTGTTTTCTTCCCTTTTTCTTTTATTTATTATTTTTATTTTATGCATATGAGTGTATTGCCTGTATGTATGTGAGTGTGCCCCTGTCATATAGTGCTGTGGAAAACAGAAGAGGGCTTCCATTTCCCCTGGAACTGGAGTTAAGAACAGTTCGCAGCCACCATGTGGGTGCTGGGAATCAAACCCGGGTCCTCTGCAAGGGCAGGTAGAGCTCTTAACCACTGAGCCAACCCCTTGAGTATTTGAATTATTATCTCACCTTTTTTAGTTTACAGTGAACTATTTAGTACAGCTTAGTATTTGCTCTTGGCTAGTTGTATATTATATCCATAGCCCACTCATACTGTTCCTATAGTTTATCTGTATACGTTCCTGGCTCCAAAACTGAGAAACAACTAAGTCACCCACATTTGTTATTGCAGTCCAGAAGGTCTAGGACACACAGTGTATACAACAGTGAGTGCATGCCATCAGTGGCTATTAGATGTTCGCTGAAGTACAGAACTTCTGTTTACGCTGAAGTCTATCTTTAATAAAATGATTCTCCAGCACAAAAAAGCAAAACAAAGCAAAACAAAAAACAAGTCTTCCTAGAGAAGTGCTTGTCCTTACAGCTTCAGCAGGGAGAGCCCAAGATGAGCTAGCTTTGGGAGCATTTTATTGTTGCCACTGTTGTTAGTAGAAATTAAGAAAGTGTTCAGTAAAGGAATGTAATGAAAAAAAAGGGTTGAGGGCTCCTAATGGGAGAGTCAGAACAATTTGAGTATCAAAATAGTAACCATTGAATTTTGTGTTCTAACCTATAAAATAAAAACAAGGATACATGTTTTTATTCATAATGTATAAGTGAAAAAATGATTAAAGAAACAGCTCTTCACAGAAAAACTCCAATTTAAAAATGCAGAGAAAATTTCAAAGATTTATTTTTCACATCATAGCCGTAATTACTGTGCTCATGATTGAGTACTGATATTAGTAAGAAAAGTTCAATGAGACTCAGACTGTTTGTACCGTCCTGAAGAGTACCATCCAGAATTGAGGTGTCAAAGAGAGAAATAGTAACTTTGTATTTGAGAAAGTGAACAGACACCCAATTAACCAAGTAATGGAGCTGAACACTACCTTTAATTTGACACATTACACACTGCCTGCTGGAGTCACTGAGAAGGGCACATCAGTTTGTATTCTTCTGAAAATGTACAACCTTGAACTAATCATGAAAACGCATCAGATAAATTGAGTGATATTCTACCAAATAACTACAATACTCATAAAAAAGGAGTCTAGGTCATAGAAAAATAAGGAACGAGTAAGAAGCTCTCAGTGAGTACGGACGAAGGAAACATGTCCCAGTCTGGATTCTAGAACAATTAAAAAAAAAAGGAAATCAATGGAAAACTAGTGAATTTCAAATAAGTTCTATAGTTATTAGTTTTTCAGTGTTAATAATTGTACATTGTTTATAAATAATGCTAACATTAGAAAACTGGAAAAATTTATACATGGAATCTGTACCATGTTGGAAAGTTTTCTGTATTCTGAAATTACTTCAAAGTTATTTTTTTAATAATAAAAAATTTTCAAAGTTAATTTTGGCTCACATGTGCAGAAATATCCTTCCTTGTGCTCTGTCAGGGGAGCCTTGTCACACTGAAGAGGACTAATGTTTTGGAAAAAGAAGTGTGAGCTCAGGTCCACAGACAAGGACTTAGAGTTTCAGTCTCTGATTTTCATTCAAAATAATTGTGATATATTGTGTTTAATATGACCCAGTTAGATGGATTTACATATTCTGTTGTATAGTTTGATCAGACTAAGTCTCAAAAAACAGCTAAATCAACTTAAAAGTTTCAGCTTTGCATTGAGATGTATGACTATAACATCATGATTGGATTTTATAAATAATATATTAAAGTCCATTATCAGTTTTGATAACCAGTCATGAATGTTCAACATTTGAAGAACTCCAAGTTAAAGAGATATGGTACTGTTACAGACTTTCAAAGCCTAGAATTGGTGAGCCAGCTGACAAAGGTTATTTAATTGCTAAAAGACACAGTAGGGGAGTTAGAATTTTTTAAAATACATTTTTTAATATTTTGTTATTTTTATTTTATTTGTACTAATGTATTGCCTGCATGTATGTGAGTGCACCCTTGTCATGCAATGCTGCAGAGGTCAGAAAATGGCATCGGATTCCCCTGGAACTGGAGTTAAGGATGGTTCATAGCCGCCATGTGGGTGCTGGGAATCGAACCCAGGTCCTCTGCAAGAGCAGTCAGTGCTGTTAACCTTTGAGCCATCTCTCCAGCCCTGGGAGTTGGACTTTTTGTTTAACAAGTCCAAAATATTCTCAAATATATTGGTCAGGCCATGGTGTTAAAGAAGCCAAAATATGGGCAATGGCAAACATAAGCAAAAAATCTCTATACATATCATTTTTTGAGGAAGATTGTATAGATAAGCAACTTTACTAAGCTAATATAGGACATGGCTCTTCCTATCAGTAAGCTCTGAGAAATAAAGCCCTGGACGTTATGAGCAGGAACCGGGAGAGTACCTTTTCTTGGTAATGTGGCTTTGAGCCCCTTCTCTCCTTCTCCAGTCCTAATATTTTATAAAAGGCAAATGTCCTACACTTTTTTCTGACCTGGCATATTTGTTCTGTGTAGGCTGCTCAGATTCAATCTGTGGAACCAGGAGCCCACATTCGTTTACTTTATTCTTAATTATGTAATTTTTGGTTTTCTCCAGTGCATGTTCAGCAATGTATTACTAAAATAATTGAAAGCAACATAAGAAATGTGTATGTGTTCGTTCTTTCTAAACCCAGAACCATTAAGCTCATAAGCTCTGCAATAAAACATTTTTAATAATTCCAAACTTCAATGACTTCTCTGTTCAGTGACCTTCTGTGAGGAAATGAGGAATAGTTTTTCATTCTTATTTTTCTGTGGACTGTAGATTTTAAAAGATTAGCGTATTGTTCATTTATTAATGCAGCACCTGTTCCCTTTGAAAAATAAGGAATCATTCTGAAATATTTGTCAAGTTACAGTGCTGTGTAGCATGGTAGATCTCTGAATGTGTAAGGTATAGTGCTGTGTCTCAAGGACATTGGCTTGTTGTAGTAGGAGGTTGTGGAAGTACAGTAGGGAGACTGTGCGTGTGCTCTCAATGTTCTGTGGTGTCTAACCCCTTACTCCCTACTCAGCTGTAAGACTGAGGGTAGAATGAACCTTCATTCTACAATGAGTTATAATTGTATCCCACTGTGCTACATTGTTAGTGCCTAGAGAATACAAAGTATATATTATGTCTGTCTCTGTCCTTATTACTCTAAGTAAGTATCAGGAGCCCTTTTCTATTTTCTTTTTTCTCAGTTTTCTTCTCTTCTACCTTCCCTCCATTCCTTGTTATTACCCCCCCCCCACACACACCCACACACCTTTTAAAGAAATATGGTCTGGGAGAGGGAGAGACAGTTTTCTTGGGGGTATGACACTGGGTACCAGGCTGCAGTGGACGGGCCCACACCAAAGGACATTGGCGAACACAGATTTGACTTGATGGACCTTGGAGTATATATGTGAGTCAAGTATGTGAAATCAGGAGGTGGTTAGGGTTGCAGATAGGGGAGGGGATCTAAATATGATCCAAATGCATTGTTTGAAATCCTTAAAAATTTATTAAGGCAGGATAACACTAGTATAAATCAGAAAGGGCCTAAACTTCACAATATATCTGAAGTCATTAAAATTAAATATTCACATTAATAGCTTTCATAATTGCATATTGTGGAGGAACAGAAGAAAGCTAGGTTAGTGCAGATTCAAGGTGCAGAGTGAGACTGCAGCTGAGGTGAGACATCAGGCATTTCCCAGAACAATGTAGGAAGAAGTTACTGAGTAGGAAAGCCCCAAACTTTAGCTTCTGGGACGGCCAGCACAGCAGTCAAGTGTTAGGTAGGAAACTTTTCTTCGTAATTCACTGAGATGTTAGAGAAGAAAGAGGTCCTATATTGAATAAATTAAAATGTTTCAGTTTAGTGCTAACAATCATTTTATCAAAAATAAATAGAGTAAGCTGTGGATTGGTGTGTATGACTATGGGTGGATTTTGTGAGGGATTAACACACTAATAGTAAGAGAGTTGTTTGAACTTAATGTACCCGTTGCTTCCTCAGCACTGGTTTAACAGCTTCATTAGCTCAATTTTTATAGTCATTTCCATCAAAAAGTTTTATCACATTAATATGGTCGATTCATTCATTCTGAGATCTTTTGGTATAGTCAGAAAGAAATCAGACACTGATCACATACTTAAAATTCTATATAACAGC
The DNA here is from genome assembly GCF_000622305.1 of Nannospalax galili. Taxonomy (NCBI): domain Eukaryota; kingdom Metazoa; phylum Chordata; class Mammalia; order Rodentia; family Spalacidae; genus Nannospalax; species Nannospalax galili. The sequence continues at coordinate 2,320,673 of NW_008331789.1, forward strand.
ACAAAGGAAGATCTTGAACAAACACAAACAAGTGATGTGTATGTGAAACCATTCACCTGGGCAGGTTTCATTTCCCTTGTCATTTTGGTGACAGAAATTGACAGAATTGGTGTTTGACTCTTGTTAGAGGAGAAACTGGTGACCTTTTACAAATTTGCTCATTCAGCCCCACCACATAGAGGCTGATGCAAAGAGATAAGCTCCCCTCTGCTTTTTGTGGAAACCTTTCCCTTGCTTCAGGAATTGCCTAAATGTGTAGGCTAGAAGGGACCGCTAACAGAAGAGGTAATATTCAGAAACATAGACTGCATCTGGTCCTCTGTGTAAGCAGTGTCTTCAGGTCTCTCTGGGTTTCATATAGTAAATTCTGTCCCATAAGATTCAAATAAGAAAATATGGACATCTTCCACAATCACTTGTTTTCCCTGTTACTTACAGTTTCCATGTGGTGGGATACACAAAACTAGTGTTCTCTGGATCTCCAAAACTAGGCCTAGGTGAAACTGGAAGTAGCTTTAAATTTTGTAGACTTCTAAAGAAGAGAACAGAAGTAGGTACTTCACTTAGATTACGACTAACAGAACTCTGATGCTTAGAACTTGGGTTTCCTGCTAATCCAATGACAAATATATCTTCTGGCTGAGGACACCTGGTAGGGTTGTCCATCCTCAAAGTCTCTAAGTTTCCCTGTGTAGGTTATGGAAAACTGAATGTACACCCACCGAGGGGTTCATCACTCATACCAGGTTAATCTCTGGCATAAGAAGCAGTCATTGCAATAGGAATATGAATAAATCACTCTACAAGTGAAAAAATTGGGAGCTGGGTGTGGTGGCACACACCTTGCCTTTAATCCCAGCACTTGGGAGGCAGAGGCAGGCAGATCTCTGTGAGTTCAAGGCCAGCCTGGTCTGCATAGCAAGCTCCAGGCCTACTGGGGCTACAGGGAGGCCCTGCCTCAAAAAAAAAAAAAAAAAAAAAATGGGGGTGGTGCTGGAGAGATTGCTCAGTGGTTAAGGGCACTGGCTGCTCTTGCAGAGGTGCTCTCAATTCCCAGAACCCACATGATGGTGTTTAACAACAGCCCGTAACTCTTAATTCCAGGGGATCTGATACCTTCTGAGTTCTGCGGGCATTGCACAACATGGGTCCACTTACATGCATACAGACAATACACTCATACATATAAAATAAAAATAATAAAATTTAAAAAAATTGTTAAAGAAATGTGATCTTTTCATGTTACCCAGACTGGCTCAAAGGTACAGATCATCCTGTTAAATTATTGATAATTGATTTTTAATAGCTTTATTCATAAAAACAAAAGGTAACCTTTAATTAAGATAGAGGCCCTTGTCTGCAGCTGTCTTGTTATTTTCGAGGCTAAACAACTCTTTGAAAACACTAATGGTAATTTGTTTGCATTTGTTTACAGTCTTATTCCATTTAAAATTAAAGATGATAAAATAAAAAAGTAATGTTTGGAAGGGTGTTTATGGCAGGTATGCAATAGGCAAGAAAGAGCAGTGATAATCTTGTTAGTTGAGTATTAGGCCTCATTTTATCTCTCTGTACCTGCTGCTGTAGCATTTCAACACTGTGCAACTCATCACATTTTCATTACAGCTATAGACTATTGTGTTGGGATAGCAAATCTTGAGCTAATGTGTTTTGAGCAAATTGCCTAACTGCACCCTTTAAAAAACAATAGTTTACTTGCTCTGTTCAGCACCATAACTATGTCTTTTATTTAGGATAGCACTAAGGCCATCTGAATAGTCTTAACATGATTATTCTTTGTCTCTTCTGAACCTGTCCTGGACATTAGAATATATTAGTGCATTGTGTCATGAGTACAAAGTGGTTGGAGCAGGATGGAAATGGAATGTTTGGTTTAAGGACATAGAATAATCGTTATGTTGGCATCTGTGGTTGTGGTAGTTATCAGAGATTCCTGATGGGAGTAGATTTTTAAAGGTTTGTTTTCTGAAAATACTTAGAAACTTCTGAATCTTTTCTTCCTTACTTTGTCTAATAAACTAATCTCTGACCTCTCTTCTTATCTCACATTGTAGAAACTGTGGAAATGTGTATAATATTTTTATCCTTCCAATTTAAAATTACCATGTATTTCTTTGCTGCTGTGATTCCCAGTACACTCTGTCAAATTTCTATATCTTAATTTTACTTCCTAGCTTAGGGGTTCATAACCCAGATATCTACATATTTGCCAAAAGTTCATAGGTAGTATTTCATGGGTTCATGAACTTGAATGGGACAAAAAATGGTTATTAATAACACCTATTCTAACTAGAGATTTGTTTCTGGTTTTGGGTGTTTGTTTTGTTTTGTTTTGTTTTGTTTCGTTTTGGTCTTTTTGAGACAGGCATGTACCACCATGCCTGGGACTCATAAATACTTTTATGTCATAACGTATTTTATTGTTTACATTATCATTAATTTGAATTTAAGGTAGATATTAGACTTGTTACTCTATCTTATATTTTAATTTAAGAAAGAATATTTTTATTTTTCCTTTTGGTGTTTTTGAGACAGTGTCTCCCTGTAGCTCCAGCTGTGTAGACCAGGCTGGCCTGGAACTCACAGAGATCCGCCTGCTTCTGCCTCCCAAGTGCTCAGACTAAAGGCTTGTGCCACCACGCTTGGCAGAATACTTTATTATTTAAAAGAATTGGAAACCATATTTCAGTAGTTAGTGTAGTATATGTTTTTGGACTTTAAAACATGATTCTGAGAAAAGGAGTCCCTTGCACAGAAAAGCTTATGGACCCTGTCTGGCTCTTGGACTGTTTGAGCTTCACACTTTCCACATAGTGCCCTATCTTTAAGCTCTGTGCCCACAGATTTTTACTGTCTATGTATATGTGTGTGTATACATCTAGTCTGGTTTTCAGATTTACTTGAGTTGTTGGGTAGATTAACCATATAAATTTGAAGACAGACTAGTTTCTGTACCCTTTATTTAGTAGATGAAGAAATTAGAAAACGAGCAGAATATCGGAAATCTTAAGAGGCTTAACAATTTTACTTTTTGAGTAGGCTATATAAATTATGTATTTTAAATGTTTTCCATCACAAATTAAGCTTTCAGTATATTCATAAAATAAATTAAATTTGTAATATGATTATAGGACTTACAAAAATATTAGTTTATGAGGCTGAAGAGATGGCTGCTCTTGCAGAGCACCTGGATTCAGTTCCCAATATCCATGTGGCCAGGGGATCCGACGCCCTCTTCTGACCTCCACAGCATTGCATGACATAGGTGCACTTATGTCCATGCAGGCAATCCACTCATACACATAAAATAAAAATACTAAAATATTTTAAAAATATTAGTTTATAAGATCAACATGTCTAGAAAGGGATAGAAATTAAAACTTTTAAGATTAAGGCTTATTATAATCCTGTCATATAGAAATATATAACCTTATTTGAAAAGGATGTTATGTGTCTATATAAAATTTATGTATGTGAGGCCTAGGTCAGATGGCTTAATTGGCTGCTTTTGATAGCTACAAAAACTGGACTGAATACTTTTCTGCTGCATTGCCCTTTTGTTGAAAATACGTAGTTAGGCATATCAATAGGTAAGTTGATAATTGATGGAATGATATACATTTTCCTTGCATATGCCTTGGCTATATGTCTTAATTGTTAGGGCAAGTGTGTGCACTGTTGTCTTTGGATGTTCTCTGTATTGTATTTGTTAATATATTTCCCTAGGAAAAGTTTTTTTAAGGAGAAGAAATTTTAAGTTTATAACATTTTCCATTTGTTGTCTTTGTCACAAAAGATTTTGAGCAAGAGAAAGAGGAAGCAAAAGTTTTCTTTATTAATGTGAACGATGTAAGTAACCATGCTGTTCTTATATTCCATTTTGAACAATGCTTTAAAAGATTAAATTAATACTGCCCTTATTTGCCCAAGTACTACAATCTGACTATAAATCAATGACTAGAAAATGGCATTTCCTCATCAATTGAATAGACTCTTCTTTTTTAGCATCTTTTTCCATTTGTGCAGTGTACTGTGAATGCTAGGGCTCCTTTTGTTGAGATGTACCTAACAGCAGAAGTGCATTGCCAAATACTATAAAGAGCTGTAACAAATTGTTACCAAAATTTGAGAGCCTTACAGTGCTAGATTATTATCTCAAAACAGTGATATTTTGACATTAACATATACAGGAATAATAGAAACCCAACATAAAGGATATTTCTGAATTATTTGGGCTGGAATTTTAAAAATTAATAAATGTTTTTAAATTTTAAAAATTTACTTTATATTGTGTATATGGGCATGCATGTCTCACAGCACACATGTTGAGATCATAGGACAACTGGAGGAATGGTTCCATCATGCCTTTACCTACTGAGCCATCTCAAAGACCTTCATTTAATAAAAAACTTACCCCAATATGTAAATTATGCCAGACAAGATATATGAATATTATGAGATTAAAGTTAAGTGGCCCATGAGCAGTAAACATGTTAGAGTATAAAATGCATCTGTTCAATTTAATGCATTTATTTTACTGTATCGTAGGCTCCTGTATTCATAATCTCTTACCTGTGATGAAGCAGAATTTTAAAATATTAAATGGAAAATTATGGAAATACATAATCTATAAGCTTTACTCTTTATTACAGTATGTAATATATTGTTTGGCATTATGGTAAGCATGAGGAATAGAAACCCAATCTAAGCTAAGAGTAAATGTGTCTGAATTGTTCTGAAGAATTTAATAGTGTTTAGTGTATGCCATCTTATATGCTAATTAAATTAATCATGTTATTCTATTTGTTATTGTTATTAATCTCTCACTGTGCCTAATCATAGACATGTATGCACAAACAAAAACAGTTTACAAAGTTTAGTACTATAAACAGCTTTAGACATCCATAGGGAGTCTTCAGATAGATCATCTATGGATAAGGGAAGAATATTCCATACATTTCTGCTGGTGCTAATTGTGAACTTCCTATGCTAATATATGAGTACTATATACCAACTAAGAAAAACAGGAAGAAAGATGCTGGGCATGGTAGTGCACTCCTTTAATCCCAGCACTCAGGAGGCAGAGGCAGAAGGATCTCTGAACTCTTATCTGAACTCAGCACATTGGTAAACTCAGGATAAATGTTCAAATAAATTCCTTGATTTTCAAAGTTTATTAACCAGATATGCTTAGATTTTGCAATATCCTTTGCCACCTCAACCTGCTTTTGAAAAACTGTGTGAACTCAAGAACCAAATAGATCAGTATTTGAGAAGCGATCATGATACTTGTACTAGGATTTATGTTACTAAGACATTGTTTTGTCTTGGAGATAAATATTGGAAGCTCTGTCATCATCTCTGACATGATTTTCCGGATTTTTGTTTCCTTCTCTGTAGAAATATAATTAGATTAAATCTTGTCTGAAATCTGGTAGAGCCATTTGAATTCTACTTGTCCTGAAAGTTAAGCATGGTGATATATGCCTATAATCCCACCACTCCTGAAGGTAGAGGCAGAGGATCAGAAGTTCAAGGTCATCCTTAGCTGCATAGTGAGTTTGAGGTCAGCCTGGGCTACATAAGACCCTCTCTCAAATTTTTAAGAAATATATGTTCAAAAATAACTTAGTCAAAAGCCACAGCCAAACTTTTCAGCTCTTATTGTCATGTCTTTGATTTTAAAATAAGGGGCTGGAGAGATGCTCAGTCTGTAAAGTGTCTGCCATGCAAGCATGAAGCATGCAAGAGCTGGGTGTAGAGCTGGAGGGGTTCAGAGAGGCTGATCCATAGAACTCAATGGCCAGCAAGCTAGCCTAATCAGTGAACTCCAGGTTCAGTGAGAGACCCTGTCTTAAAAAATACGTGGTGGTGTGCACCTTTAATCCCAACCCTCGGGAGGCAGAGGCCACCCTGGTTCACATCATGACTTCTAGGTGGGCTATAACTAGGAAGACCCTGTCAAAAAAATAATAATAATAATAATCAACAACAAAAAATACACTGGGGAGTGGTCATGGAAGACACCCAGTGTCAACCTCTAGCCTCTGCACACATACATACCTGCACATGCACACACAAACAATGCATGCAGCAAACACACATGTGAAATTCTGTAAGAAATCAATGGAAGTTATTATGCTACATATTGCCAAGGTGTATGTGAAAGCGTACTCTGACAAATCCAGATTAATACAGTTATTACTGTACAAATCAGGTCTTTGAGTGCTTACAGTTTTATAACTCACTGGTGTGTAATAGACTTTTAGGGGGATTCATTTCCCAAAGCTGATCATTTTTACTGTTATTATATACTAGACTTAATTTCATCTCGTTTTTGTTCTTCAGCAAGAGTTAACTTATGTTCTAAAAGTTCATTGATTAATTTGGAACTCTTGAGTAGTATTTTTGCATGAAAATAGATGTTAACATGTATTCTTTGCTAATGTATAAAATGTAGTGGTAATGGTCAATACTTTGATTTGTATTGTTTTAGTGCTGTCACTGTTAAAATTTGCTTACTGAAAACTGAGTTTTGTATCTAGAAATATAAGAATACATGTAGTTTTTTTCTGTTTTCTCTAGGTACTATTTTGATCCTGCCTTTCTTTTCCTAGCCCCCCAAAAGTGGCCTATATAGTATTCGTCTTTCATATGGAGTAAAGTGCAAAATAACCTAACACTGTTCAACATCATTTGTCAGGGATCCAAATTTTAAAGATAGGGAATAAATTATCTTATAAATCAAGGCTACTTAATTTGTTGTCAATGAAAGTGCACTTTGAGTATATCCAGTGGGTGAGTAACTAGTTGCTTGACGGATTATTAAGGTGCTTTCACCCTGTTTCTTTTTTTTTTTTTTTTAATGTATGTGAGTGTATTGCCTGTGTGTGTGTCAGTGTACCCATGTTGTGAGTGCCCACAGAGGACAGAAGAGGGCGTCAGATCTCCTAGAGCAACTAACAGTTGTTAGCTTCTATGTGGGTGCTGGGAATTGAACCTGGGTCCAGTTGCTCTTAACCGCTGAGCCATCTCTCCAGCCCAACACCCTGTTTCTTTATAAACATAATACGTCATTCTGTTCCAGACTGAAAAGAAAATAAATTTTAAAATGGCTTTGTGGCTTGCTGAGTTAGTGCTTTTCTTCTGTGTAGTTTACTGAGATGCTTGCTTACCAGTTGCTAGGAAGTATCTGATAGAACTGCTGTGTAGATGCCAAAATGTGAGGTAGAATTTCACCTATAAATAGATTAATATTACCATACTCTCTACTTACCTGTAATGTACAGTTACTGTTGTTCCATAGTTCTCTACATTGACATTCCTATACTTACAAGATTAGGTACCTAAATATGGGATGATATAACTTGAACCTAATACAGTGTTACCTGGAGCATCTTTTTCTCAGAGCATCAGTTATATTATTTGTTAATGAATAAGAGGATCTCAAAAGCAGGTATACAAAAGAACTAAGCATTATTAATAGTACATTGCATTTTGTTATTCTTTAATCTAAAGGATCTCTGGTGCCATCTACTGAATGGTTTTCTTCAAAGGAAAAATATGAAATCAAAGTAGGGATTTTTGCTTAACCTGGTTTTTGTTTTTGTTTGTTTTGTTTTTGGTTAACAGATCTTATTTTATTTTTTTGAGATGTGGTTTTATTCTATAGCCCAGGCTGACCTTGAACTTTCAGTTTCACTATCTCAGCCTCTCGAGTATTGGGATTATAGGCATATACTGCCATATGTAGTTTAATATTTTTTAGAGCACATTTGGGTTTATAGGTAAAGTAGAAAGTGCAGTCTTCCTATATGCTTCCCACCATCTGCATTCCTTCAATTTTCCCCATTATAAACATATTTTATTGATATAATTAATGAACTAATATTGATAAACTATTATATGAAGTCCATAATGTACTTTAGAATCATTTTACATGAGTTGTGCAGAGCTGTGTTAAACATTTTTATGTTTTTGCCAAAAGCCTCCTGTCTTGTGTACAGTGTTTCTGTGTCAAGGAACAGTAGGGTGACTGTCCTGAAAATCTCCTGTGCTCCATCTGCTCATCCCACCCACCATCACACTTCCAAATACTTTCAGGATAATTTCATATGGCATATGAAACTATTAGATATATGGTATTATATAATTGGAACATGCAGCATATAGCCTCTTCAGGTACAGGCTTTCATCACTAGTAGTGCAGTTAAAGTTCTTCATCTATTTTTATGACTTGTAAGCTGAGTAATACTTGGTACTATGAACGTACCACAGTCTGCTATTCACTTACCTACTAAAGAACATCTAGTGGCTTCCAGTGTCTAGAATTATAAGGCTGCTATAAACATTCATAGGTTTGTTTGCATTTGGACATACGTTTTTATAGCATTTATGTAAATACCTTGGAACTAAATGGCTAGATCATATGGTAAGTCTATTTTTAGATTTGTAAGAAACTACTAAATTATATCCCTGTGTAAAAAGCTGAAAACCTATGTTCCTGTACTGAATAACTACTGTTTGGATTTCCTACCAGTAATGAATGAAGTTGAGTACATTCATTTATCTTTTCATGAATCAGGTTTTTATTGTTGGCAATATTCTCATGGTCTCCTGAGTTTTTTCCTGTGTTATCCTCTAGTGCTCTGATAGGTTTGGATTTAAGTAAATCTGTACTTTGAGTTAATGTTTTGTAAAAAGTTATGAAGCATATGCCTAGGTTCTTTTCTTTGTATGTGAGTGTCAAGTTTCCCCTGCACTGTGTGTTGAAAAGATTGTTTTGGGGGCTGAGCGTGGTGTACATGCCTTTAATCCCAGCAGAGGCAGGTGGAGCTCTGTGAGTTCAAGGCCAGCCTGGTCTATGTAGTCAGTTCCAGGCCAGCTGAGGCTACAGGGAGACCCTATCTCAAAAACAAAAACAAAAAACTGTCTTTAGCATTGATGTGAAGTGAATGCTAATTACAAAATGAAAATGAAGATATTCTCTGCTTCCACTTTTGAGAAGGTATTTTAGGAAATTGATGAATTTCTTCCTTAAATAGCTGGTAAAACTCTCCAATGAAACTACTTGAGCTAGTGTTTGCATTGAATTGTTAATTGAATTCTTTAAAGATTTTTAAAAATTATATGTGTGGGCTGGAGACTTGGCTTACTGGTTAAGAGCACTGACTGCTCTTGCAGAGGACCTAGATTTAATTCTCAGCACCCACATGGCAGCTACAAACTGTCCTTAACTTCAGTTCCAGGGGAATCCGAAGCCCTCTTTTGACCTCCACAGCATTGCATGACACGGGTGCACTCAGATACATGCAGGCAATACACTCATACACATAAAATAAAAAATAAAATATTTTTTAAAATAATTATATGTGTATGTGTGTCTCTGTATGTGGGCATGTGCACAAGAGGCCAGAGGTATTGGGTACCCTGGAGCTGGAGTGTTTAGGAGCCACCTAATGTATGAGCTGAAAACACAGCTCAAGTCCTCTGTAAGAGCAGTACACAATCCCAGCTCCTGAGCCATCTCACCAGCCTGTAAGTTTTTTTAATGAAAGATGCCATACCTATTCCAGTTGTCTATTTCTGTCTTCATGGGCTTTGGTAGTTTGTTTTTGAAGGAATCAGTTCATTTCAACTATTAGTAAATTTGTGAACATAAAATTATTCATAATGCTCATTTCTCCTTTTAATTCATTGGCATCCACAATGATGACTGTTTTTATTTCTGATACTAGTAATTTTGTATATTTTCTCTTATTTTTAGGGGCTATCAATTTAATTATCCTTTATGGGGCGGGGGATCTTTTTGAGACAGGATCTCCCTTTAGCCACATATGGCCTAGAACTCACTATGTCTCTCTGAGGTCCAACTGCTTCTGCCACCCAAGTGCTGGGATTAAAGGCATACACCACCATGCCCCGTTTTAATTATCTTTACAGAGAACCAGCTGAACTTGGTTTTTTAGAAAGGTAAAATGCAAACTGATTCTTTTTTCAATCTAAAAAAATGTAATCTATTCAGTGCTTTTATAGGAAGAAAAATTCTGAAAACATACGTTTTTTTCCCCTTAATCCAACCTTTGATTTCATTGCTTCCATAAGCTTTTTAGACCTTATATGACATTGGAAAATAAAGACATTCCAAAAAGGAAATCAAGAGATGCTTCTTTTCAGGAAGAATCACTGGCCCAAGAGAGTTTAACTCTGGGGATTTTAGTCATCTATGAATGAATTATGCATTTTAAATATAATACAAATGAATAATTTGGTTTTTAAGTGACTCATTAGTTACAAAAATGTTTGGAAATTTTGCATGATTAATTACAAATGTTCTTTCATTTAGCAAGGAATTTTATAACCAAAGAAGCTTTTGTTTCTAGAAATATAGAATATCAGAAATGTAAATCTTATTTAAAAATTAAAAATAAAAATGGCTAGGTCAGAAACAAAATAAAAACTGTAGAGTAGACAACAAGAAAATAATCTTTCCTGGCAACTTGTGTGTGTGTGTGTGTGTGTGTGTGTGTGTGTGTGTACATGCTCATGTCCCTCATTAGTTCATGTGTGTAGGGGTGTTGGCACACATGTGCCATTTAGAGAATATGTCAGAGGACAGCCTTGAGGATTTTGTCCTCACCACCAGCCTTGTCTGAGATAGGGTCTCTTTGCTACTACAAAGCCAGACTGGCCCACAAGCCTCTGGAGATTCTCCTGTCTCAGCTTCCTATCGCCCTACTAGGGACACACCGGGACTACAGATGATTGTGCTGCTTTTGTCAGATTTTTACATGGATTCTGGGCATCTGAGCTCAAGTCGTAGGCTTGCTCTGTGGTCTAGTTACTTTTTTTTTTTTTTAATGTGTATGAGTGTATTGCCTGCACATATGTAAGTGCACCATGTTGTGCAATGCCCATGGAGGTCAGAAGAGGGCATTAGATTCCCTGAAACTGGAGCTATGGACAGTTGTTAACCACCATGTGGGTGCTGCAAACCGAACCTGAGTGCTCTTAACCACTAAGCCATCTCTCCGGCCCTATAGTTACTTTCTATAGCTGTGATAAAACACTCTGACCAAAATGAAGTTGGGGGAGGAATGTGTTTATTTCATCTTAAGTCTTCTGGGTCACAGTTTCATCACTGAGAGAAGTCAGGGCAGGAATTCAGGGCAGAAGCCTAAAGTTAGGAGCTGAAGCACAGACCATGGAGGGATACTGTTTACTGGCTTTCTCCCTCTGGCCTGTGCTCAGGCTTCTTTCATTCTTTTTTAAAAAAAATTTATTATTTTATGTGTATGAGTGTATTGCTTGCATGTGTGTGCACCCATGTCGTGCAGTGCCTGTGGTCGTCAAAAGCAGGTGTTGGATTCTCCTGGAACTGGAGTTACAGACATTTGATACCTGCCATGTGGGTGCTGGGATTCAAACTCGGGTCCTCTGCAAGAGCAGCCAGTGCTCTTATTAACCCCTGAGCTATCCCTTCAGTCCCTCAGCCTGCTTTCTTATACAACTCAGGACCACCTTCCCCAGGCTGGCACCGCCTATAGTGGGCTGGGCTGGGCCCTCCCACACCACTCAGCAGTCAAGAAAATGCCCCACAGACATGACCACAGGCCAATCCCATGGAGACAATTTCTCAATTCAGATTCCCTCTACCCAGCTGTGTCAAGTTGACAACTAAAGCTATCCTGTACACTCCAGCAGACATTTTACCTGCTGAACCATCTCCCTAGCCCCTTTCCTGGTGATTTTTTAGCCATTGACCAGTGGTGATAGCTTTTTAAGATTCTGAATTCACAATGATTTGAAAATTTGAAATTTATTTTAAGATTATGGGGCAATGGCCTCCAGGACCCAAGCAGAACAAAGTTCTCTAAAATTAGTTTACTTCCCTTCAAGTAAATAAATCATAAAATATAGAAGCCAATATGATTCTTTGAACAAATGTGTTCAAAGAGCAGGACCAGACCTTCAGAGTCTGGATTTCATAAATAAAACTGAGAGTGCTTTATTTAAAACAATATAAAATTGAGTGAAAAGCATGGGTTAAGAGCTATTAGAGAACTAAACAAAACTACAACATATCCAAAGTAACCAAACAGAATTAAAAGTTACAACAATGGAAATTAAAGCTTCAAGAAACTTGTTTAATATAGCAAGAATTATTGAAAACCTGAAAGATCTGAGGAAGCCACGAAAGATTTAGTCATACAATGAAAGGTTAAATGTGCTAGGAGATATGAAAGAAGAGAATTAGTTCTCATGTGTTTAATTAGAATGTCAGGTGGGAAAGAATGAGGACGAGGGATGAAGCCCAAGAAAAACATGTAAATCAAAGTAGTGTGACTGGAATTAAAGAATTGTACATCACACCTAATAGGACAGATATGTTACTTTTAGACTTTGATAAGGAAAAGTATGCTTGTGAAAATTTCCAGTATGTAATAAAAATTAGATATTGGGTCTAAAGCAGTAGAGGGAAAATACCTGGAGAGAGAGTACTTCAGAAGAAAAACGGAGTCTTAGGCAATGAGGAAAATGAAAATACCAGTCATCTCATTTACTACAAGCAGACTATCAGCATAAATTTCATTACTTACAGGTTCTTCATAAGGCCTCTTAGCATATATAGAAAGCTGGCAAAAATAAACACTATTGAGGCTAGAGAATAGCTTAATGGTTAAGAACTTCTACTGCTCTTGCAGAAGACTGGAGTTTGCTTTCCAGCACCCACTTCTGGCTGCTCACTACCACCTATAACTTGAGCTCCCAGGGTTCTGATGCCTTCTTCTGGACCCTGTGGGCACCTGCATTCATGTGCAAAAACAGACATACTTACACATGTAATTAAAAATAAATTTTAAAATACCAACAATACTAAAAGACTGACCATTTATATATAGCAGCATATTGACATCAAACATAATGACTTCCGAAGACAAAAAGGAGTATTGTTCAACAGAGGATCCATGACAATTATGAATGTGTGGATCAGAATAATAAAGAGTATTTTCATTAAATCCACCAGAATGAAAAATAAAAGCAAGCCATGGCTGGTAGCTCATGCCTGTAAAATTTCTGTACCCTGGAATCTGGGGCAGGAAGATTGCAAGTTCAGGGCCAACAGAGCTACAGTGTGGTGCACTGTCTCAAAAAAGAAGAGACACTATCCTTTCCTCCAATTAAAAAATAACAAAGACACTTGTGGTCTGCTGTAATTTCAGCACTTAGCACTTGGGAGACTAAGGGAGAATTTGAGGCCATCTGGGCTACTTGAGGAGACCCTGCTATAATTAATAATAATAATAAAAAAAAAAATAATGGAATTTTTAAAAAAATTGGAACAAACTAACATTTGATCTCATGAATGTATATAGAACTCTCACTCCGACCTTGTAGAACACATTCATTTCAGCATACTTGAAATTTTACTTTAAAATCTGCTGCATTCTTGGACATTAAGAAATTAAGACCAGGCCTTGGAGAGATATCTCAGTGGTTAAGAGCATTTGCTGCTGTTGCAGAGGACCCAAGTTTGGTTTCCAGCAATGACATTGAGATGCTCATAGCTGCCTGTAATTAATTCCAACTCCAGGGGATCTGATGCCCTCTTCTGGCCCCTATGGGCAACTGCATTCACATGGATATACCCATCCACACATACACATAATTAAAAATAAAATCTTGGGAAAAAAATGTTCAATTTGTGAAAGCATCCTGTGATACAGACTCTATTCCTTGGCCAAAATCAGTTATTATCAATAAAACATTTTTAAAATGGAAGTATATAGAGAGAAATTTAGAAGAAGCATTTCATTACAGCTTTAACTTATTTCATAACTGTTTCCAGAACAAAGATACATCTCTTTCAAAAGTGGCTGTAAATTTTAGGTTCACAGTTGAATTAATACAGCTATACAATATTGAACTCAGTATAAACCCTATAAGACATAAAATTGAATGAGTCTTTAATAAACCTTTAAAAAAGATCTCCATTTCATTTTGAAATACACTGTTTCCTACAGAAAGACTCATTTTTAATGTTACTAACACTTAGATGTTTGCATATGCTTCTCTAATCTCTATGTATCTGATTCTTAGTAGTCACAGTTGGTTACACTTGAACCCTTGGTGCCTGAATATGGATATAAAGTCATCAGGTAGATCATCTTAAAAATTTTAAAGTGGCAGAATGTTTTTCCTTAAATACTTATATTAGGAGGAAAAAAATTAGTGAGTAAGCTTAAGATCAAAGTAGTGAAGTCGTTGTTTTTTTAGTTCCAGGTAAATAGAATGAAAACAAATGACAAGAATAAGAATTAGTAAAACCCAATATTCAAGGTAGAGAAAAGTAGTTAAACACTTTTTTAAAAAAATACTTATTTTATGTGTATGAGTGTATTGCCTACATGTGTGTAAGTGCACCTGTGTCATGCAGTGCCCACAGAGGTCAGCAGAGGGCATTGGATCTCCTGGAACTGGAGTTACAGGTGGTTGTGAGCTGCCATGTGAGTGCTGGGAATCAAATCCAGGTCCTCTGCAGGAGCAGTCAATGCTCTTAACTGCTGAGCCATCTCTCCAGCCCCCAGTTAAACACTTTTAAAGGCCTGTTTTAGAAACAGAACTGTTAAAGTTGAAATACTGTGATATCCTAATCTCTGAATTTTTGCCTGATAAAATTACAGCAATTTTCCTATATTTCTTTCCCTACTGCTTTCTCCTTAGTGGAGTCACTAAAAGATGGATCTCTAGAATTAATATTGCTAAAATGGCTTTCTCCTTAGTGGAGTCACTAGAAGATGATGTTCTTAGATCTGTGGAATTAATATTGCTAAAATGGTCATGCTTTCTTAAAGTGATCTACAGACTGATTATAATCTGTTCTCAGGAACAGAAATGACAGTTACAAATTGAAGAGGACACACCAGAGTCCACAAATACCAGTGCAGTTTTGAGGAAAAAAGAAGTACGGTGCTCGAGGTCCTTCAGCATTGAGCTTCCAGTCATATGACTGAGCCATATTTGCAAAACCTGTCTGGTTTGAGCACAGAAACAAGCATGTAGACCAATTGAAACAGAGTAGAGGACCCAGAAATAAATGCATGTAGCCACAGCCTTCTGGTACACATTGGAATGTTTCTGTGACCAGTTAATGGTGGTAAAATTGGAAATCCACACATAGAGGAAGAAACTAGACTTCTGTCTCTTGCCTTATACAAAAATCAACTCAAGGGTATCAAAGTACTAAATGGAAGAAAGAATATGTGCTAGCAAGGTTATGGAAGGAAAAAAATACTAATACACTGTCAGAAGGATTAAAAACTAGTAAGGACACTATGAAAATCAGTATAAAGGTCCCTCAAAAGCTAAAAGTGGAACTACCCTGTGATCCAGCTATGCCACTTAGAGTTTGTACCTGCAGTAGTCAAAGCCAGCATAGGATAGGCATACTATTACACCTTTGTTTATTCTGGCAGTATTCACAATATTCAAGTTATGGGATAAGCCTTGATAATCTATGTTTGGATAAAGAAAATGTGTGTGTGTGTGTGTGTGTACATACATAAACACACAATCGATTATGTGACCATAAAGTCTATGAAAATGTTGTATACAAGAAAAATACATAGAACTAGAGATCATTATGTTGATTAAATTAGCCAGACTCAAGACAGTTACTACATGTTTTATTTCACGTGAAATGTGAAAGGAAAAAAGATACAAAAGTAAATGGAGGGATACTGAGAAAACAAAGAGGGCACTGGGAGGAGTAAAGAGTGCTGTAGAGTGGTGAAAGTATCAAAGGGTGTCATGAATATGTGAAAATACTATAATGAAACCAGTATTTTGCACATTATATGTTTAAAAGATTGAAAGATATGAAGGAGTCATACCATAGTAGCATAGGAAGGGTTCTAGTACAATAAATTCTTTAAAATATAATAGCCGGGCATGGTGGCACACGCCTTTAATCCCAGCACTCAGGAGGCAGAGGGAGGCAGATCTCCATGAGTTCAAGGCCAGCCTGGTCTACATAGTGAGTTCCAGGACAGCTGGGGCTACAGGGAGACCCTGTCTCAAAAAGACCAAAAATAAATAAATAAATGATGTCAGTGATGGTCTAGGAAATTATAGTAATTCAGAATAAACAGCATACATGAAATATGAAGAAGTAAATGAGAAATCATCAGCTTCATTTTGAAAACAAAATGAAGATAAAACTATACAATAGAAAATTGCTTCACCAACCTAAAATAACATAGATATTATTAAAACAAGAATTTGAAGATGTTAAAAAAAACACTTTATTTAAAAAGCAGACAAAATGAATGTGGGAATGGACAATTGACCAAATTCAGAAACACTTTTTAACAGAAAAATCATCTTAGAAATAAATATTTAATCTAGTTATTGCAGCACTGTCCATGATAGTTCAAGTAAGTAGTCAGTCAAGGTGCCCCAGGATGAATGGATAAAGAAAATACATGCATAAGATTATTACCCAGCTATGAAGAACATTTTTGATACCTAAAGGAAAGCAAGTTTTACTGAAAATATAATCATCTTTAAAAGAAGTCATAAAAAGTTTTGAGTTGAAATAAGTTGAAAAAGAGAATGAGAGCAGTTGACATACATGATAATTAATACCAACAGATAAAAACTAAAGTCACTGTATATCTAAGAATCTTAAAGAGAACAGGGACTGGAGATATGGCTCAATGGTTAAGAGCACTTGCTCCTCTTCAGAGCACCTGAGTTCAGGTCCCAGCATCCATGTTGAATGGCTCACAGCATCCTGTAACTACAGCTCCAGGGGATCTGATTCCCTCTGCTGACCTCTTCAGATCTACACACGTCGGGGACACACACGCATACACACAAGCACGCACATAAAAGAAAAAAAAATTTAAAGAAAAAAAAATAGTGGGACACCAATTATATAAAAAATACAAAGAAATATTTCAAGAAACAAAATATGTTAAATAGCCTGCCTCCTGTTATACTAATTGTCTCACGATAATCAGTTTTGAGGCATTTTCATAAAATGAATATTCTTAAAGAAGAAAATCCATTGCACATCAAACCTAAAAGATTAATTCACAAAGAATGAAAATCAGATGAACTGTACATCTCAAGAAAAATCTCTAACCCCGGGGCAATTTTTCAAAAAAAGAAAGGAAAGAATATGTGTGCCAAAGCTATGGGATCCAGGCACCCTGTGGTGCATGTGAAAGGTTTCAAAAGCATTATTAGACATTCAGAAATGAAGGACAAGGACCCTGAAGATTGGCAAGTGTTTGCTCTAAATGGCCAGATTGCAAGTGTGGTTGATCTTGTCGGTGTTCTCATTCCTACATCTGCGTATCAGTGTAGCACAGCAATGTCCATACGTTAAGGAGTTTATGCAGATGTGTTTCCACACTTTAACGTACAAAAAGTGATGGTGGGTCACATTTCCTCCACTGTTAGCCATGGGTTCTGAGCGTTGTGAGCACTGGCCATATTTTATCTCTTCCTAAAGCAAATGGAGAAGCCCAGGTAAAGAAAGTGGGGTAGGAAAGAACAGATTGAGTTCAATGAGTACCATATGGATGGCATGCAAGCATTAGAGGAATCATTTGAAATCTGGATATTTAACAGCTTATTCAAGAAAAGGTAGACTAATCTTACCAAAAGAAATAAAATTTTAGAGGAAAGAAAATGTCCCAAGCGGATAAAGTATGTGAACCATAACTATGTTGACAGTGACATCAGTCATTGTAAGAAATGTAAAAACTCATTTATAGGAGAGATCCAAATGATTCACGAAGACCCAAATTTAAGCTGTATATATGAAATACAACTAAAAATGATTTTTAAAAGGCTGAAAGTAGGCTGGGCGTGGTGGCGCACGCCTTTAATCCCAGTACTCGGGAGGCAGAGGCTGGTGGATCTCTGTGAGTTCGAGGCCAGCCTGGTCTACATAGTGAGTTCCAGGACAGCTGGGGCTACAGGGAGACCCTGTCTCAAAAAGACCAAAAAAAAAAAAAAAAAAAAAATGCTGAAAGTAATGGGATGAGCAAAAGTACAATAACAAATGAAAGCAGTGCAAATTGTGACTTTGATGTCTGTGTAAGTCAAATTTACTGCTGGGAGGTGCATGCATAGCTCCCTTATGACCCACCGACCAATATTCCTCCAAACTACAATTTAGAGAATAAAGGTATTTATTTGGATTTCCTGACAGAGCTCATGATATCAGGGAGGAGTTACTTGCAGTGGGGTTACTTACACCCATAGGCTTTTTCCCCTACATGTCAGCTGAGCCTTCCAGATCTGCAGCTGCCCAGCCCCCTGGCTGAAGGTGGCAAAGCCCCCTCCTCCTCCCTGGCCTCTTATTTTTATTTTATCTGTATGTGTATATTTCCTGCATGTAGGTAAGTGCAGCCTTGTTGTGCAATGTCCGCGGAGGTCAGAAGAGGCTGTTGGATCCCTGGGACTGGAGTTACGACAGTTCTTAGCTGCCATGTGGGTGCTGGGATTCAAACTCAGGCCTTTTGCAAGAACAACCAGTGTTGTTAACCGCTGAGCCATCTCTCCAGCAGTGTCAATTTTGCCGCCGCCCCCC
>NW_008331789.1:2339326-2353736 GCF_000622305.1 Nannospalax galili
GCCCAGGTGAAATTGAATCTGACTGATGGGGTTGGGGCGGGGGTGACTGTTTCCCTGCCTTTTTACAGAAAGTCTCAGGGTTCAAACAGTGTGAGGCGAACAGGAGAGTAACTGGAGAGGCCATCTATCCCATGCTTGCCATTCAGAGGCTCCCTCCCTCTTCCCAGGTGTCTTTAATTTGTGTCAAGTTGACAAGAACTGACCAGCACAAGATATAATTAAAACAGTGATTGGGAAAGCCTTTGATACTTACATTCTTATCAAAATGTAAAAACAAAATAAGAATAAAGAGTTAATGATGTAGGGGGGAAAAAACAGTAAAACTAAAATGTAAAGTTAAAGTAAGAGAAAATGCCAGATTCCCAGAGTGTCAACTAAATAAATCACTAGTTAATCTACAAGCATGGAGTGGGAGCAGAGGGCTTGACACAGAGGAAGAAAACATATGTACATACTGTATATGACGTGACAAGTGGAAAATAGCTATTGAAGCTGAATTTTAAAAGTCATAAGACCCTATTTTGGATAATCTAGATGAGGTGCATTATTTCCCTTCAAAATGGAATTTGTACAATTGTCCCAGAAGAGACTGAAAGCTTAAACTGGTCATTTTGTTTTCAGAAGAAAATCTTATTAATAAAACTCAACAAAGGCACCAAGTTCAGAGTATTTCAAAGAATTCCTTTACCAAAATGTCTATAATCAGGATAATTTTTCTAGATTTAAAAAAAGTTTCTAAATCAGTTAGCAGATAGGTACTAGATAGGTGTTCTACCACTGAACTACAAACTGAATGCTCCAGTTTTTCTTTAAGTTGTGATACTAACTTAGATAAAAATCTTAAGAGTTCAGATGCCAACATTACAGAACTATCTCACCTATTTCAATACCAAAGTAGCAGTCATCTAGTTGTGGTGGCCCAACTCTCTTCAGCGCAGCAATTTCCATGCTGAGTCAAGGTTGTGTGAGTGTGTGGCCAGCCAGGGTTACATAGGAAGACATTGTCTCAAAAAACAAAACAGAACAGTTCCACACAATGTTAGAGAAGTCGTGCACTACAGTCAGATAAGATTTATTCCAACAATATAAAATAGTTCATTTCTTTTGGAAATATGTTAATATAATTTGCATGTTAACTGAGGAGGAACCAAAAGGAAATTTGTCTCTACTGCTGCCAAAAAGACCTTTGACACAATTCAAATATGTTTCTGAATTTTTAAATGTATTCAATAAAACAGGATTTGAAGCATATTTCTTTAACATGATAAAATGTATGTATCCTATGTAATACTCTGGAAACATTAGCAAGATGCCCACAAAAAATTGAATAACATTATCCACCTCTTTCATCAGTTTCTTTTCTGTAGGTATGCTAAAACACCTTGATCAAAGTAACTTAAAGGACAGAGGATTTCCTTTGGCTCACTGTTCCAGAAGGGTAGAGTCCACTGTGGTGGGGAAGACATGGCAGCAGGCAGAGAAGGCACAGAGACAGAAGCAGGAGGTTGGCTGGTCACGTGGCATCCACAGTCAGGAAGCAGAGAAAGAACAGCAAGTCAGATCAGGCTATAAAGCCTCAAAAGTTACCCCCACTGAAGTACTTCCTCCAGCAAGGCTGCACTTCCTAAAGGCTCTATATATAACCTTCATAAACAGCACTACTAGGTGGAGACCAAGTGTTCAGATGCATGAGGCTGTGGGGAGCATTACATATTCATATCACAGCACCTCTGTTCTGTTTAACACTGTATTGGAGGTTGAGGTTTATGAAATTAGATACAACTGTTAAGAGGCGTAGGAAGTGGAAGAGAAACAACTCATTCTGACTGAAAATGGTATCAGAAAACCAAGAGTATTCGCAGTGAACTTAAAGCAGTGAAAGGAACATCTAGCAAAATTTTAGTCAAAGTTGAAAATAAGTGAAAAATATATGAAATTTCTGTTAAAAATTATGTGCTAAAGGTTTTTTTAGCTTGCAGTCTTAAGAGGTTCAAGACTGGGTACCTGCATGCACTAGTCTCTGATAAGCCTGCTAGTCTGTGGTCACATGAGCAGGTGGTAAGCAAGAGTCTAGCAGGGCTAGACTTGCTCTTTGTTTAACAAGATAACCCTTTACAAAAATTCCCCAAGGCTGAGCTGGAGACGTGGCTCAGCACAAAGCATAAGAGCACTGGCTGCTCTTACAGAGCACCCAAGTTAAGTTCCCAGCACCCACATGGTGGTTAATAGCCATCTGTATCTCTAGTTCCAGGTGATCCTCTTCTGGCCTCTGCGGGTTTGCACAAACATAATGCGCTTACATACATGCAAGCAAAACACTCATAACACTTTTTTAAAAAGTAATTTAAAAAAAAAATCTATCAAACCAATTGGCTCACCCTTGTGTCCCTGTTCAGCATGGGAGAAGCCAGAGCAGTCTGCGTCCTGATTCCCGATTGGCAAATGGGTAACCTCTTCAGAGGACAGTGTGATAAGAATAGGAGGTAGGAACTGGCTAAGAAGTTGGGTTAAAAAGACCCCAAAGAAAAGTATCCAGTTTCTTGGCTAAAACTCACAGTGTCCTTGGGCCTCTTAGCAACATACTCCATTCCTAAGGCCAAAAATGTCGAAAGTATTTGGGAGCTCTTATCTAATACTTAAAAGATTTTAGGGTTACCTCTTCAGAGGGGTGAATGTTAGAATAGCCAAAAGCCCTATTAAAAAAAAAGAAGAAGAAGAAACAATACATGTAGTTATCAGAAAAACGGGGAAGATATGGGAGGAGTTAGAGGGGAGGGAGTGGGCATGGATTTGATCAAAACACTTTATATGCATGTATGAAATTCTCAATAAATTGTTTTTAAAAAATCTATCAAAGGGATACCCTACTTCCTTCTGCATTCAGTGCCATGAATAACTTAAGGGCATCCCAGTAGTCCCTACCTCTTAATGATTCACCACTGTTACCAGTTCTCTAGAGATTAAGCTTCCAAAACATGAGCTTTGAGAGGGGCTTGTACATTTAAGTCATACTTAAGCCATTAACTGTAGTATTTAAGTAGTTTTTCTATATAGATTTATCACTAATTTCACATAGACTGGCATGTTTTCAAGTATAATCCATGTTGTAGCAAGTGTCATTCTTTGTTCCTTTTGTGGCTAAATAACACTCATGTGGTTATATACATTTTACTATGTACATTTTACCATGACAGTTGTTGGCTGGTTCTACTTATTGGCTACTATGAATAATGCTCTATTGAGTGTTCTTGTATACCTTTTGTATGTGCTTGTGCTTGTGCTTTTGATTTTTTTTTTTTTAATGTGCATGAGTGTTATGCCTATGTGTGTTAGTGCACCCGTGTTATGCAGTGCCTGTGGAGGCCAGTAGAGGGCATCAAGTCTCCTGGAACTGGAGTTTCTAAAGATTGTTAGCTGCCATGTGAATGCTGGCATTCAAACCTGGGTCTTCTACAAGAGCAGCCAGTGCTCTTAATGTCTGAACCATCTCTATAGCCCCAGTTTTCTTCTGTCTATGTGGTGTTTCCTGGCTCAGATGGTAGGTTTGCATTGATACTTTTGAGGAACTGCAGATGCACTCCAAGGTGGTTTTACCTTTTACCTCCTAGTTTCCTCTGATCCTCACCAATACTTTTTCTTTTTCTTTCATTTATGAAGATTCTTCTGGGTATAAAATGAAACCTCACTCTGGTTTTGATTTTCATTTCCCTAGTTGCTAATGATGCTAAGCATTTTGTCATGTTTTTGCTGCTCATTAGTAACGCCTTCATTGGAGAAATGTGAACCCAAATCATTGGTTCTGTTGTTCATTGTGCAGTTAGTGTAAAATCAAAGAATTGTTATAGTTTGGCCTACTATAGCCACATCTTCAGTCGATTTTGAGTTATTTTTGTATATGGTCTAGGGAAGAATCAACTTCATTATTTTTCATGTAAATTTGCAACTGCTCTTACAGCTTATATTGGGAAGTCAGTTCTTTTAGTACTCATCAATAAATTGATTGTACCTCTATGGTTTTATTTGGAACTCTCTTTTCCCATTGATCTGTATGTCCTGAGACCCTTGCATTTTAATATGAAATTTAGAATAACCTCAGTTCCTACAAAATGCTAGCTGAAATTTTGATAAGAATTATGTTTAATCCATATATCACTTTGCAGAGTATTATTGTAGCAATTTAATTAATATCATTCAATTCATGAATACAGAGTGTATTTTCTGGGTTTTAGGGGAGGGTGGTTTATATTGTATAATTTTCTGTTTTTATGTTTTCTACTTCCTTTTTAAAGCTTATTCCTATATTTTATTCTTTGTTATGTTACCAGTGTAATTCCTAGTTCTATTTTGAAATTGTTTTGTGCTGGTGTGTAGAAATAAATGTGTAATTGTATATTGATTTGGCATGCTGTAACTCTATGAACATGATTATGAGCTCACACTTGAAAGGTGTGTAGGATTTTTTTTAAAATCTGAACATACAGGACAGCTACAGAGATATTTATGCTTCTTCCTTTCCTAGCTGCATATATTGGTTGGTTTTCTTGTCTAATTGCCCTTACTAACAAACCCTGTACAACACTGAGCAGAGTGTTATGTGCATCTACCCTTACTTTGTTTAATCTCTCTTCTTTATATTACCCATGATGTTTGTGAAGTAGCTTTCTTTCATTTCTTTCATTTCATTTGTTAGTGTTTTTATTATCAAGATTTATTGCATTTTGTTTGGTGCTTTTTCTGCATTTATGGAGATAATGTTTTTTGTGTTGCTCTGTTAATGTGTAGCTTTTCATTGAATGATTCTTATGCTGACTCAAACTCATAAGATAAATCCTTCTATAGTGCAGAATCCTTTATACTTATTGCTGGACTCTGTTTGATAGCATTTTTATTGAACTCTTAAGAATGTTATACAATACATTTTTATCATATTTAGACCCTGTTCCCTATTTGCACCTTCTTATAGTCTCTCCCACCAGATTTCATGTACTCTTGTCATATGTGTTAAGGCCTATCGAGTCAAGTTTATGTCCCCAAATATCCTTCGATGTGGGTCCATCCACTAAAGCCTGGTTAACCTAGAACAAATTAAAATCAACAAAATCAGAGTCAAAAGGGGAAACATTTACAACAGACACCAAAGAGATCCAGAACACTATAAAGGAATACTTTAAAAACCTATACTTCAATTAGAAAATCTAAAAGAAATGGGAAAATGCCTAAATTCATTGGAACCACCAAAGTTAAGGCAAGAAGAGATCAACAACTTAAACAGACCCATAACAAATAAGAAAATCAAAACAGTAATACAAAGTCTCCCAACTGAAAAATGCCCAGGTCCAGATGGATTCGAAACAGAATTTTACTGGACCTTCAGAGAAGACCTACAACCAATACTGCTTAAATTATTGAAAAAGATAGAAACAGAGGGAGAATTCCCAAACTCCTTTGAAGCAAGGTTTACTCTAATACCAAAACCAGGTAAAGACACACACAAAAAGAAAACTGTAGGTAGGGCCACATGCCTAATGAACACAGAGGCAAAAATTCTCAACAAAATGCTCCCAAATCCCATACAGACATGTACCAAAAAGATCTTCCACCATTATCACATTGGCTTTATTTCAGAGATGCAAGGATGGTACAATATATGTAAGTCAATAAATGTAATAAATCATATAAATGAACTTAAAGACAAAAATCATATGATCATCTCAATACGCATAGAAAAGACCTTTGACAAAATCCAACATGCATTAATGACAAAAATCCTAGAGGGAATTGGACTTGAGGGAACAAATTAAGGCTATATACAACAAACGTACAGCCAGCATCATTCTAAATGGAGAAAAACTTGAAGCATTCCCAATAAAATCAGGATCCAGACAAGTCTGTCCACTATCCTTACTCTGCAGTATAATGCTTGAACCTCCACCTAGAGCAATAAGACAAGAGAAGGAAATTTAAAAAGGTACTAATTGGATAAGATGAGGTCAAATTATCCCTGTTTGCAAATGATATGACATCATAAGAGATCCCAAAAATTCAACTAGAAAACTTCTAGAAATGATGTATACTATCAACAAAGTGGCAAGTACACAGTCAATTTACAAAAGTCATAAGCAATCAGAAAAAGATCACAGAAACAGTCCCATTCACAATAGCCTCAGGGATAAAAACATCTAGAAATAAATCTAACTAAAGACATTAAATATCTCTGCAATGGGGGCTGGAGAGATGGCTCAGCAGTTAAGAACACTGACTGTTCTTGCAGAAGACCCAGATCGAATCCCATCACCCACATGGCAGCTAACAACTGTCTGTAACTCCAGTTCCAGGGGATCCAACAGCTTCTTCTGTCCTCTGCGGGCATTACATGACACAGGTGCACTTACATGCAGGCAATACATACATACACATAAAAAAATAATATATTAAAAAAATAATATCTCTACAATGAAAATCTTTGAAGAAAGATTGAGGAAGACACAAGGAGATGGAAAGACCTCCTGTACTCATGGATTGGTAGAATAGTGTGAAAATGACTATCCTACCAAAACAATATAGATTCAGTTCAATCCTAATTAATATCCTCACGACATTCTTCACAGGAATAGGAAAAAAAAATCCTCAAATTCTTATGGAATCACAAAAGACCCAGGATAGTAAAAGCAGTCCTGAGCATAAAGAGGATTGAAAGGATTACCATACCAGATTTCAAACTGTTTTCTAGACCTGTACTCAGAAACAGCATGCTATTTGATATAGCGTTAAGGACTGATTCATTCTCTCTCTCTCTTTCTCTCTCTCTCCCTCTCCCTCTCCCTCTCCCTCTCTCTCTGTCTATCATGTGTAATGGATAATTCTCTTTTGATTCGATAGTATTCATGTGCTGTTTTAACTGTTTTGACCTGTCTTGACATAAGGTGAAATTGCTTCTTTTTACTACTAGTTTACAAAGGATTTCAATTAATTCTTGTTTAAATGGCTGGTTTCAGTGTCTAGCTAATTTGAAATTGAAGCCATCTGTTTTTGGACTTTTATTTTTGGCATCTTTGTTTATTGGTTCAGTCTCTTAAGTTCACTCAGATTTTGTGTTATTTCTTGAGTCAGTTTGGAAGGCTTTTTTTTAATTAGACTATTTTATGTAGGTCTAAGGTTATATAATTCATCAAAGTGTTCATTTTCTTTCTTTTTTTTTTCTGTTTGGTCTCTTTCCAGCTGGCCTGGGCTCACTTTGGAGACTATGCTGGCCTTGATCTCACAGAGGTCCTCCTGCCTCTGCCTCCTGAGTGCTGGGATTAAAAGCGTACAACACCACTCCCAGCCAAGGTGTCATTTTTTATACTATTTCTTGCTATTTATGTGTGTTTCCTAAAAGTCAGTGGTATTACTTTTTCATTCCAATTTTAGTAACTTGGGGCTTATGTAGTTTTTGTTTTGTTTTGTTTTGTTTTATTTTTTAATATTCCTTGTAACTCAAGGTTGCATGCATGTGGAGGTGGGTGTCTCTTTCAGTCACTCTCCTCTTTATTTTTTGAAACAGCATCTCTCATTGAACTAGGGATTCACCAGGTCACCTAGGCTCTCTGGCTAGGAGACCCCAAGTATCCTCTTGTCCCCTCCCTTGCTCTGGGATTACAGCCACATACTACCACACTCACCTTTTTACATGGATATTGGCAGTTAAATTAGGTCCTCATGTTGGCACAACAGATACTTTACAAACAGCTATTTCCTTTTTTTAAAATTTTTTTTTAGTTTTGGTTCTTTTTTAAGATATGGTCTCTCTATGTAGCACTGCTGGCCAGAAACTCACTATGTAGACAACACTAGCCTTGAACTCACAGAGATTCACCTTTCTCTGCCTCCCAAGTGTTAGGATTAAAGGCATGTGCCACCGCATCTAGCTCTATCCTTTTTTGCTTTTAGCACATGGTTAGTGGTGTTTCTTTATTTCTATGCTTGTGCATTTTTCAAATTTCCTTCTGCTGATTTGTAATTTTATTCTGTTAATATTGACACACAGGAAATGTTTTTCTTTTGTTATTAAATATTTTATTATCTTATGTGTATGAGTGCTTTGCCTGCATGTATGTAAGTGCACACATGTTGTACAATGCCCACTGAAGCAAGAACAGGGCATTGGATCCCCTAGATCTTTAGTTACAGACAGTTGTTAGCTATGATGTGGGTGCTGGGAACTGATCCTGAGTCCTCTACAAGAGCAATTTAGTGCTCTTAACATCCGTGCCATCTTTCCATCCCAGCAAACACTTTTAATTCTTTTAACTCAGGATTTGTTTTGAAGCCTAACATGATTCTTGGAGAATTCATGTGTACTCAAAAACAATACATATCCTTCTGTTATTCCACAATACTTTATATGTATACTTCGAAGCTTATTGATTGTTGTTTATCTGTGTTCCTCTGTCTCTTTTTATCCATTTTGGTTATCATTTTCATGGGATGCATTTTTTCTACTCTTTTTCTTCAAACCCGTTTGAGTATTTGAGTTAATACATCTTTTTTGACATTAAATTAAATTTTAAATCTATTCTACCAGTCTCTTTTTTTTACTAGGAATATTTAATCCATTTACATTTAGTGTAAATGCTAATACATTTGAATTTATATCTGTCAAGTTATTCATTTCATCACATCTTAATTTGTTTTTGGTTTCCTTTTGCCTCCATTATGGGTTTGTGTGTGTGTGTGTGTGTGTGTGTGTGTGTGTGTGTGTGTGATCTTTTCTGGTATACCATTTAATTATGTTGTTTCTTGTATTTTATTTTTTTCAGATATTTTCTTGATGATTGCTTTGAGGATTACAGTTAGCATAGTTTAAAAATTCTTTATCTTTTATTTATTTTATGCATACAAGTGTTTTGCCTGGGTGCAGCACCTACAGAGGCCAGAAGAGGGCATCAGATCTGGTGTTATGGACAGTTGTTAGCTACTGAGTGGGTGCTGGGAACCAAACCCAGGCCCTCTGCAAGAGCAACCAGTGTTCTTAACCACTGAGCCATCTCTCCAGCCTCATAGTTAGCATCTTTACATACAGCAGTCTACTTTGAACTAATACCAAATCAGCTTCAGAAGCATGTTAAAAGTTTGTTCATGCAAGTCTCCATTTTGCTTTGCTTTCTTTATGTTGTTGTTATCCATGTTATGTTTTTATACATTGTTTGTCCACCAATGTAATTTACTCATTACTGCTTTATGCATTTTCTTTCTAAATGAGATTAGGAGGAAAGAAAATATGGAAGCAAAAACATACATTTATAATTTTCAGACAAAAATACATTTATACTGTATTTGATTATATGGTTATATTGTTTTTAACTGGCCTGATATACTCTTGTTTCTTCTAGCTTCCATGGTTTCTAAGGTGAAGTTGCCTGTTAACTTTTTCTGAGCATCCCTTGTATGTGGTGATCTGTGTTTCTTGCTACATTCAAGGTTATTCTCCCTTTGTATCCGACAATTCAATGCGAATGTGTCTGAATTTGAACCTCTCATAGAGTCTGCTTGTCATTTGGCTGAACTTCTTAACGTGTAAATAAATGTTTTATTATCAAATTTGGGACATTATCATGTGTTTATCCTCTGTCCTCATATTTTGGTTGATGAACTATTTCCTTGTTCTTTGAGCCTGTTTTAAAAAGGCTGATTTGAAGTCTTTGTCTAACCTGCTGCTAGTTAAAGCATTTTAGACATGATAGGGAAGCTACACAAATATCCATAGTATGTTAGTCTAACAAGATCTGCATATGGTTATGAAACCAGTTGTCATGCCAAGGTAGTTGTGGGGAATGTCACGAGGTCCCACCTCAAGATCTGAAGAGCTACAGGCAGTCAGTAGATGCTGAGGGAGGGACACTCAGTTTTCGCCAGGGACTAGCCTGCCAGGCACTAGCTCCCTAAAAGGTTATCTAATCCCAAGGGGGCAGCCCTAATCACAAGTACACATGAGCACCACTAAATGAGCCCAGTGTATTTTATATATGTGTGTATTTATAAAGACTGTATGTATATGTAACAATTGTGATCAAAGAAGATGACAGTTATTTGGGAGGGTGTGGGGAGACATGGAAGGAGTTGGAGGAGGACTAGGAGGGATAGAAATAATGCAAATACAATATTCATATATGAAATTCTAAAAAAAATAATAAAAATAATATTTTTTTCATTTTGTAAGAGTATTCAATAATTTATTTGCAAGTATAGTTGAAAAACGTATTTGTTGTCTTCTTTTTTTACTAAGAGGTAGAAGCAGAATTTCTTAAAAAATGTTTCTATCAAGTAAAATGTTAGGTTTCCTCAGAGGCGGTACTTGCTCACTTTCCCTCATATGTGGGGCATAATTTTTTTCCTTCCATATTCCATAATATTATGTTAAAAATATGAGTATTTTAAATACTTTAGTGTGACAACCATTGGAAATCAGATGATTCTCTTTGCCAGGTGTTCTAGTTTGCCTTCAGTTGCTGTGATAAAAACACTGTCCAAATCAACTTGTGGAAGAAAGGGTTCATTTGGCTTACAAGCACAGTTCCTCATCAGTGGAAGCCAATGCAGGAACTCGGGGCAGGAACCTGGAGCACAGACCTTGGAGGAATGCAGCTTATTGCCTGGCCTGTGCTCAACCTCCTGACTTAGACAGCACAGGCCCACCTGCCCAGGGCTGGCACCACCCACAATGGGCTGGTCCCTCCCACATCACTCAGCAGTTTAAGAAAATACCCCACAGACATGGCCACAGGCCATCAATGGAGGGAATTCCCCAATAGAGGCTCCCTCCACCAAGGTATGTCAAGGTGACAACTAAAGCTGTCTAGCATACCAGGTTTGTTGTTGATATTTGTTTAATCACTTCTCAGCACTATTCCATGAAGTTTTCCAAAACACATTTTCCTAGCTGTTTTTCTGATTTGATCTTTTCTCAATAACCATTCTTAATTTTATCATTTGCTCTTTCTTTAGATTTGAGAGTTTTTAATCTATGGCCTAATATCTTTTATTTTAAACTCTTCTTCACTTAGTTTATCGTCCTCTTTTTGCATTTTACTGTAAGCAAGAAGAATACAAAGGGCAACTTCAAGGTTTTATTCAGAAATTCCCCTGGACAAAAAAAAAAAAAAAAAAAAAAAAAAAAAAAAAAACCACAAAAAAAAAAAAAAAAAAAAAAAAAAAAAAAAAAAAAAAAAATTAGGGCTGGAGAGCTGGCGCAGCCGTTAAAGGCTCAGGCTCAGGCTCACAACGAAAAAGACAAGGAATTCCCCTAGTTAGATCATCCAGTATTAGCACAATTTCTGCTTTGCAGCTTACTGTAGACAAGATCATTTTGCTGCTACCTAATAAATATATATTCTTTCCTCTGATTTCCAATAATATTTACCTAATTTTCCTACATGTTCTCACCTCTGTAATCTCAAAGAGTATGAGTCATCTTACGTTAATTGAAACTTCAGATTATTTTAGGCTTTCATTAATATTATCGTCAAAGCTTAGTGCCTGATTCTAAAGACACAGTTTTGATCTTTTATTAGAATAGCATCCCAACAATATATAACAAAAGTCTACACTATTTATTGCCTTATAACAAATTACCTTCAAAATGTAGCCATTTAAAGCCATAAACATTTACTATTTCATATTTTTTTCTGGTTCACAAATCTGAAAATGCCTTAGCTGGATAGATTTAGCTCACAGTTTCTTGGCATGGCTCCATTCCTGAGGTTAGCTAGGGTTTCGTTCTTTCAAAATTTGATTACTTTGGCAAATGTGTGTCCAGGAAGCTCACTATTGATCACTTGCTGGACACTTCTCTCTATTCATGTGAGCCTCCCAAATAGCTACTCATTGTTAATGGGAGAAATGAAGTGGGAAAAGCTAGAGAAGGCAGGAGCAAGTGCAGGAAAGCATCAGTATGAGTGAATAGGAGGACCCACATTAGCAGTTTGTGAGTTGGAAACCTCAGTCATTCATAAGTTAATTTCTCAATAAATACTTACACGGTATGCTGTCGGTTGCCTTGGCTACCTGTAGTATACCATGGAGTGGACTCGATGATAGCATCACACCCGAAGGCACAGGAATCACAGAAGGCTGGCACACTTTTTAATTAGTTAACTTTGAAAAATGAAGAAGTAGGGCAAAAAATAAGAAAATCCATCTTGGACAAAAGCAGTCAGCTCTCTTTTATGTGGCAGCATTCTTTTCTAGCCAAATGGCAGTTTTCCTCAATATACATGGAGGACTCCTTTCTAGACCACCCCTCAGCCCACAGGAGCCTGATACTAAAAGTCTGTGGCTGCTCTAGTCTCTTATATGAAATGGCATGGTGTTTGCATGCAATCTGTGCACACTCATTCAGATACTACTTACCTATAAACTTGAGTTACATGCCCTCACCTAGATCTTAAGTTGTCATGTCCTTTTTTAGTCACTACGGTTTGATTTTGGAGGCACCCCCAACTAATCAGTACCTAAGAAACATTGTCTCTGCTTCTTTTATTATTCCTCCCTCACAAGTACATTTTCCTCAAAGGAGACAAAAAGTGACTTAGGTGAATAAAATAGTTTAAAGTTAGCTTTAAAAATCAGTTGTAAAGTATAACTGGTTACCTGATGAGTTGACTTGTGTTTCTGCTCCTTCTGTGCTAAGTTTAATCATTTTGAATTCATGAAGTAACACAGGTCAATAAATTGCAGGGTAGCTAGCAAAAATACCTAAGTATAAAGGTGCTATCTCTTGAAAACACATCGTGTAAAATGAGATTATTTTTTAAAATGTGAAGAATTTCCATAAAAGCCTTTCAATATTCAAGGTAGTAATTTAAAAATGTTCTATGTTTTGAATTCCTGAGACTAATGAAGGAACTTACTCTGATAGTTCACTTTAATTAGGATTTATATGATGGAAACAATTTTTGACCTTTTAGTGCCACAGGACCTTAAAACTTGTCAACCCAATTAGTAATAAAACTTACTTGCCATTTTGTGTTTGAAATAAAATATGACCATTCACTCCGTATCTACTTGTTTCTCTTATTCTTACAAACTGTCACCTCTGATAACATATCACATTTACTGAACTGTGTATGTACCAGACACAGTTCCATTTTTTTCTACCTATAGTTTTATTACATGATTTCAGCAGCATTTTATGACCAAACCCTGTTAGGACTTCCCAAATTCTTTCCTTTCTGTTTTAATGAATGGAGATGGATGGGCATCCTAATTTCACAGAGATGGTTAAGATTTCAACCTAGAGCTAGGTCTTTTGATTCACTGCCCAAGACAATGTTCTTCTTTCCTCTCAGGTTCTAATCAGAGAATGAAAGTGAAGATGAAAGTGTTACTCTTAAATGCACCTGGTCCCTTCTCCAAATGTCTTTTCAGAATTGAAAATCCTATGTTTTGAAAGAAGTAATATATTATATATTTTGTAATAGCTCTAGCAGGTCCAAGAATAGTAGTTCATGGTTAGATATTAAGGTAATATGGAACATGTATTTGACAGAACTTGAAAATTAATTGGCACAGAGTTCTAACAGTTTTGATATTTCCTTAGGCAATGATGTATTTTGTGTGTTGCTTACATTTTGTTTATATATAAAGTTCATATTCAGATACTAAACATCTAATAGAATGATTGACAATTAAAATTATGAAAATAAGTTCTCCTGTGTCTTTATATTTTAGTTTGGAATGGAGAAAGATTAAAAGAAATGAAGTTTTTAAATGTCACATTTTCGAAAAGATATAAAACTCTTTCTATGTAGTCCTATTTCTAACCACTGGAGACTGTGGACTGATGCTGAGTGACCAATATTATGATTTCTTTGTTCAAAAAGCAACTTTCAGTTGTGTCATTCATACTTGGTTTTAATGTTTATTGCATTTATTTCTTCCCTAGATCTTCCTCAGAACTGTGATCCTAACATTCCCCTAGTTGCTCAGGAATTAATGAAAAAGATGATACGTCAGTTTGCAATTGAATACATTTCAAAAAGTGGTAAAATTCAAGAAAACAGAAATGGTTCAATTGGACCAAGTCTCATATGTAAAAGTATCCAAATGAATCAAGCAGAAAACTCGCTTCAGGAAGAACAGGAAGGCCCCTTAGACCTCACTGTGAATCGAATGCAAGAACAGAATACTCAGCAAGGTAAGTTGTTTTTATTTTTTTAGGAATGTATAATTTTGTTTTAAGCCGGGCATGGTGGTGCATGCTTTTAATCCCAGCACTCAGGATACAGAGGCAGGCAGATCTCTGTGAGACAGAGGCCAGTCTGGTCTCTGCATAGTGACTTATAGGCCAGCTGGAGCTATAGCGAGACCTTCTCTCAAAAAGAAAGATAGATAGATAAATAGATAGATAGATAGATAGATAGATAGATAGATA
>NW_008331789.1:2353803-2367660 GCF_000622305.1 Nannospalax galili
GATATGTTGTTTATGGTCATATGTCATAGGGGAAACATCTTTCTTCCCTTAATTAGCTTAAATAATATAAATCAGAGAAATTAAAAAATGCAATACAGCTGGGCGTGGTGGCTCACGCCTTTAGTCCCAGCACTCGGAAGGAAGAGGAGGGGGATCTCTGTGAGTTCGAAGCCAGCCTGGTCTACATAGTAAGTTCCAGGTCAGCTGGAGCTACTGGGACACCCTGTCTCAAAAAGACCAAAAAAAAAAAAAAATGCAATACAAACTTCTAAATTTTTTAAAGATTTTAAAAAAATTTTAATTATGTGTATTGTATGGGTTTGTCTATGTGGTTGGGGTATGTGCCCTGTATGAGTGTGTGTACCCACAGAGGTCAGAAAAGAGCTTTGGGTTTCCTGCAGCTGGATTTACAGGTGGTTGTAAATCACCAGACACTGGTCCTGGAATCCCAACTCAGGTCCTCTTCAAGAGCAATATGTGCTCTTAACCACTGAGCTATCGCTCCTGTCCCCTGTATTTCATTTTTAATTGTTTATTAAAAAAACAATTCAGATTGTTCTCATGTCTTTTCAAAATGAAGTACATGGTAAGAGACTCTTAATAAGCAACTTGAAGACTAAGTAACGCAGTGCTTAGGAGAATTGTTTTATAGTAGGCAGCCAAAAACATTAATTCAGTCCTTGCTCTTCAGTTTTTGCACTTAGATGGGGAATAAGTAGGTGACTTACCATGTAGGTTTTAATGATATAATTGAGGAAAGAAGGAAGTTGGTATATGTGATAAATACAAGGCAGTATTCTTTCAGAAGATGCCTGCATGATGTTTAGACCATGTTGAATTTATATAAAGTAGAGTTTATTTGCAAAAGAAATATCTTCCTCCATAGAAGAAGGCCGGAAGAGCGTTTTAAGAGAGTGGGGAAGATGCCAAATAATGAATTTGTCTGGAGATGACAGATAAGTAGGTTTTATTAGCATACTTTAGGAATCATGTCATTTCTTGAAGCTGGGGGGAAAAAAGTGGCCTTGAAATGACCCTAGAATGCATTGGTGTTGGAATTCTGAAGATGAGCACAGCAGTCAATTGTTTTAAGAAGATGGTCTCTTCAGTTTATGAGACCAATTAGATTGAAACATGGAAATAATTTCCCTTATTTGGTCCCTAAGTTTAGGTTTCATGAGCTATGATTATGAGAAATATTGAGTTATTAGGCTGTAAGACAGAAAGGTCAAAGATAACTACAACATAAGGCTTAAAGAGAAATGTATCAGTACTTTGCATTTTGACATTGTAAAGCATGGGGTTTAAAATTTTTTTTTTATTAGCTGTCTACACTTTGTCCCTTCATATATCTCCTCCTTTTATAGATGCAGATCTACAGGACTAGGACATAGGCTTTGGTGTATGACATACTTATGGTTGAAATCTTAACTCTATGGTTCTTTTTACAAGTAGCAGCCATTCAGAGTTTTAATTACTGTAGTTTGGCTATGATAATAGTGAATCCATTAGAGCAACATGAGGATTAAGTATAAATTAACAAACTCAGAACACTCAAACACTGTAGTCTCTATATTCTCTAACTCCTGTTCTTTAGCACCACAGAAGAGAAGCCTGAGAAGTAGTGTAATAGTGAACTGTAAACATGGGGCTGAGGGGTCTTTGAATGGCCCAGTGTGTAGAGTTAAGATGACTGATTTGAATGTAGAGGGGAGCAGAAAGTGGAAAGCTGTGTGTTCTCCAAAGTGCTTAGAATAGATGACATCTTAAAAATAAATTTCCTGTCCTTGGATACTTTAATTCTGTGATGTTAATTGGCAAGACACATATGTATTGAGAACATATTAAAAAAGTATTTAAATTACTATATTGTTGCCAAAGAACACACATATTTGAGCATCCTGAAATGAGAAATAAGTTGCCATAAGCTGGCAGTTTCTCTTGCTTGCCTGCTTACATGCAAAAAAGGGGGAAGCAGCTCCGTGTGTGTGTGTGTGTGTGTGTGTGTGTGTGTGTGTGTGTGTGTTCCCTAGTATATATACTAATCTTCCTACAAGTTGAAATTAATAAGGTTGAAATGAAGATATAAGTCTTTTTAAATGTCTTAACTAATCATGATAACCTCACCCTTGTTTTAC
Source organism: Nannospalax galili (assembly GCF_000622305.1). Lineage (NCBI taxonomy): Eukaryota > Metazoa > Chordata > Mammalia > Rodentia > Spalacidae > Nannospalax > Nannospalax galili. Next base: position 2,355,942 of record NW_008331789.1, read on the forward strand.
TATATAATACACACTTTGGAAAAGTTCATTAGCAATGACAGAAGATATGAATGTACATACCAGGAAGACTCCAAAGAATTTCTTTTTTTTATTCCTGGCCTGATTTCACTGTTCTTATTTCATAACACATAGTTAACAAAGATTTCACAAGTGTATTATCATTATCACTTCTGCCTTTTCTGTAGTTATTTCCTATTAACATTTTTTTCTAATTATTCTGTAATTTCCTAACTATTCATTCAAACCAAATTTTCATGTCTTGAATATCTTCTTTTTAAAAGATTCATTTCACTTTTATTTAATGATTTTTAAGAAGACATAATTAGAGCAAATAACATTTATTAGAAAAATTATACTGTGCTTCTTGTTGAACCTTGAGTCAGTAGAAATGTTAGTCAATGACTTCTGAAGACAGAAGTACAGAGATTCAGACAGTTTAGAAGCTTTTAGAGCAATTTGAAAATGTGCTCTGATTATAATAATAAATTGAGACTTGCATTTTAAAAGCTTTTCATATTTTATATTTGTAGCATTTTGAATTTTTTCCATGTTAGAATCTAGAGTGAATAGGAAATTTAAAAAAAAAAAAAGCAGCTACTGTCCTTTACCACACAAGAGTTTTAGAAGCACTGTGCTAAAAGATGACTAAAATATCTATAAAATAAAATATCTATAAAATATCTATAAAGAGATGGATCAGCAGTTAATAACACAGGCTGCTCTTGCAGAGGACTAGGGTTTAGTTCCCAGCACCTACATGTTTTCTAACAACCACCTGTAATTCCAGATTCAGGGAATCTGATGCTCTCTTTTGGCCTCAGCAGACATTGCATGAAACAGATGCGGTTACATGCAGCAGAAAACTCATACACATAAAAGAAAAACAAATTAAAAAAAATAATGTCTGTATAAACACAGAGGGTACTTGGTGGTTTCTAACTGGAAGAATTGCACATGATCTAGGAATGCAAGTGGTCTACTATGGCTGAGGTACACAGTATATGAAAGTTGAAAGATGCAGACAGCTGCAAATTTATTTAGGTTATGGCTTAGGGAGTCTTGAATTTGCAGCTAACTTGCAAAAAGGGGCCTCGGAAAATGAACTTTTCTAATATTTTGGCAAGGAAATCTTACAATTAAAATTAAGACTGTGTGTGGATAACAGGCTGATTCTGCTTTTAGATTTCATTTACAGATAGAATTCCTGCTAGTGGTCTTTCCTTTGCTCCCCTCTCACTTTCCCCTGAGACCAGAAGCAATAACCAATGTCCAGATATGTTGTATTCAGAGATAGTTATTTGCATAGCCAAAGATTTGAAGGGAAAAATTAAGGCATTACTTTCAGATTGAAAACATCTCAGGAAATTTGATTTTTTAAAAGTTGCTAATCAAGTATTTGAATGTAGGGACTGGAGAGATGGCGCAACAATTAAGAGCACTAACTACTCTTACAAAGGACCCCCAGTTCGAGTTCCAGCACCCCCATGGCAGCTAACAACCATCTTACACGCACTATTTCAAAAAATAGAAAAAAAAGCAAAGTTGATTTAGTGTTGAGATCCTAAATAGGTAATAATAGCAAAAGACAGGAAATGGCAACTTACAAACCTAGGTTCAGTGTCCTAAGTACACAACTAGGTGAGTACAGTAAAATGTGGCATACACATACAACCTCAGCACTTGGGAAGTGGCAGCAGGAGGATCAGAGCTGCAAGGCCAGTCTTGACTACATAGTGAGTCCAAGGTCAGCCCTGGTTACATGAAGCCCTGTCTCATAAAAGGAAAAAATAGTAAAACACCAAAGAATTGAGCTGATAAACTTTGTAAGATCTTACAGAGAATATTATGTAGCTTTTTGAAGGACATAAAATAAGATTTCCAAAGTGAATGGTTATACTTGAGCTGATTAAGAAGACTCATAAATTTAATGTCTAGTCAAAATTTTACTGCCATTTACTGTTAAATGAAATCACTTGTTGATCTTGCTGGGTGTAGTGGCGCATGTCTTTAATCCCAGCACTCAGAAGGCAGAGGCAGAAGCAGGCATCAGATAGATCTCTTTGAGTTCATGGCCAACCTGGTCTACAAAGGGAGTTCCAGGCCAGCTGGGGCTACAGGGAGACCCTGCTTTAAAAAGACCAAAAAAAAAAAAATTTATAAGCAAATCTTAAGAGCCAAGAATAACCAAATCAAGGTAGTGAAAAGCTTTCTCTAAGACCCATCAGGCTTATACACGTTAATAATTAAAATCAGGTGGCTGTTGATCAGAGTATAAGACAGTAAAAACTCATAAATTTCCCACACATTTGTGAAATCTTGGTACAAGACAGGTGTCAGCATATATCACTGGGAGGATGTCCTGTTCTGTAAATGGTTTGAAGGCAGTTGGTTACCCATGTGGAAGAAGTGAGGGGAAGATGGGTTACCCTAACCCTTACATTACTGAGAAAAAAAAAATGGTATTTTTTACTTCTTATGTTCACTTGTCTTCATATAATGATCCATGTTTATATTTATATACTTGAGATTCATGATAGATATTGTGGCTTTAAAGACCTTTGAATTCATGTTCATAATCAAGTATAAATTGAACCTCACGGTTTATATTATGTAGCAGACAGAAACCAGTACTGTCGTGAGGAATTAACCAGGTGTTTTTCTCACCCAGTATTCATGTCTAATGAAGTATTAATGATCATCAGTCTTGACATTTCTAAAGAAAAGTTGAGATTTTTATAATCCAACCAATGTGGAAGTTGATTAAAAGTCACTTTTAGCTTCTTAGTTAATGAGGCTTCTCTTTGGACAAAGTTGACACTCTTTCCCAGATGAATATCAGCCTTTGAACTTTGTTCTTATTTACTAACAAACTGAGTAAAGTTCATTCATTTCAATGCTGTATTCTGGTTATTGGTGTTACAGAACTGAGTAAGGAAGTGACAAGTTAGTTAACAAGGATTTATTGAAGTTCTGCCACTTTCAGGCTATTAAGAAATGACCATGGTAAGAAAGTCAGCCATGTAATTATATGTAATTAAATATAAAGCTTAAACAGATTCCAACCTTACCCCCTAGGTACTTATGGTGCTTAACTAGGCAAATTCTAATAACATGACATAGCACAGAATAGAAAAATATGTAAGATGTTCTAGACATGTAAAAGACTAGGTAAGGGAGGATGTAGACAGGTGTGTAGAAGTTAGCGGGCCAGTCAAGTACAACAGAACTCTGAAGAATGACAAAAGTAATCTAGAAAGAGATATGAAGGAATAATGACTTTGGAAGAGTAGGAAACAGTTTTGTATTATAAAGGATTATTTGCCAATAATGTACAAAATGATGAGAACAGTTTATGTAAACAAAAAACCTGAAATTTTAATTTTTGTCAAAAGGCCTGATACTGTATTGATACTTGAAATTGCTTAGTTGGGCTTCAATTTTCAAGCATCAGTCTGCTTTTGAATTTATCTCTGTGTTATGTATACAGTTAATTATATCTTCTTAAAAAGTTATATTGACCTGATTTTAATTCTTAATATGTTAGAATAGGGTTTGCTCAGAGGTAATTAAATTATGAAGCTAAATGTTAGTCTTCAACTAGTAAACCAAAACAATGTTGTGTTTATTATTAGGGAAACTTTTTTTTTGTCTGGCTTTGGTATGGATTTTTGATTTTTATGAAACCTGTAGCACCAGCTGGCCTGCAGCTTGACAGGCTGGCCTTGATCTCACAGAGATCTACCTGCTTTTGCCTCCCAAGTGCTGGAATTAAATGCACATGCCACCATCCCAGGCTATTAGGGTAGTTTTTAAACATACAGAAAAATATAGCATAATAATCATGTACTAGTTATTTGAAATTAATTCATGTACTATTGAATATTACGTACTTCTAATTTGTTTTCCAGTCAGAATTTTACTGGAGTTTATTGTTAAGTAAAGTGAGATGATGTGTTGATATTAACATTTATAAGTAAGTCTTAAAGGGCCAAGAATAAACAAAACAAGGCAGTTGAAAAGCATTCTCTAAGACCCATCAGGCTTAAGATCTCTCTATCCTTTGTCCTTGACACCAATTGCTGATATTATCAATTTACATATTTATATGGAAAGTAGTTTTCTGTTTTTTAAATGTAAGTGAAGTGCTAAATATTTTGTTTAATTATGGAAGTCTGTTGAAAATGTACATACTATAATGTCTAGCAGTTTAAGTTGTAGGTGTATAAGTTACACCTTGTAACAGGAACACAAGAAAGCATTTAGAAAGGGGTTTGCTTCGGCATTGTTTCCAGTAACGAAAACAAAACCTGATGCCTAATAATAAGTGAATAAAAAAAAATACATTAGAATAAGAGAAATCAGTGGTAAAATTGAATTCTTACCTCTTCTTTTCTTTATATCATAAGAGCATAGTGAGCTGTTGATTTTTGTCTGCTGAATTTATTAGCAGTACTTTGGAAATATGTACATGCAAGAGAGTAATGGCAGTGGGAAGAATCAGCTCCTGATGAAATACCTGTTAGCAGGAACAAGAGAGCCCTCCTTGCCTCATCCAGTCCTCGTCTTTCTTCTTCCCATTCCGGCTCTCCTCCCCTGCTTCTCTTACTGCCTTTTTCTTTTCCAATTCAGACAATCCTAAGGGTGACTTTTTGTTTGTTTGTTTGTTTGTTTGTTTTTAAATTTTTTTATTTTTATTTTATGTGTATGCGTGTATTGTCTGCATGTATGTGCACCCGTGTGTGCAATGCCCACAGAGGCCAGAAGAAGGCAACAGATTTCCTGGAATTGGAATTAAGAATGGTTGTGAGCTGCCATGTAGGTGTTGGGGGCCAAACTTAGAGTCCTCTGCAAGAGCAGCCAACATTCTTAACTGCTAAGCCATCTTTCCTGCCCCTTAATACCTTTTTTGAATGAATGCTGCCTTCCTCTGTCCTCCAACCACACCTTGTCCCTCCTCACCCACACTGTCCCTACAAACGCTTCCATGAAGTAGGTTCCCATTCCCCTGCCTCCACTGTCATGCAATGCCCACAGAGGACAGAAGAGGCTGTCGGATCCCCTGGGACTGGAGTTACGGACAGTTGTTAGCTGCCATGTGGGTGCTGGGGTTCGAACCCGGATCTTCTGAAAGAACAACCAGTGTTCTTAACCACAGCCATCTGTCCAGCCCCAGGGTGACTTGTTTTATTCAGCTCCTGAGCTACCAGCTTATTAGTAGGAAAAGAAACCATAATAATACAAAATGCTTTAGTATAAATGGTAACACAAAGAAAATAAGATATTTTCTGTGGATTACTAAAATTTAAAAATCTTTAATACTCATACATAGGATGTTGTGTTTACTGTGTAAATGTTCATTAAAAATTTTTAGTGATGTAACAGAAAATGTTAGATGTTTTCATTTTCATTAAGTACAGACTATAACATGTTACCTTATCAAATCCTTTGTGAACCAGACTCTTAATAATGTATAATACTGTCATTTTAGATATGGAGAAGGGATAAAAGTATTGATTGCTAGGATCATTGTTTAAACTTCTAAAATGAAAGAATCAGGAATTAATAGGCCTGATCTGGGCAGATCTCTTAAATAATAAAATAAGACTTACATGTACTTCCAGTTTAAAAGTGAGTATAATTTTAATTTCTTTATGTGGAAGTGATTGAAAAACAACAAGAAATCTTTATTGCCCTCTTTGCAGTGTTATAGCCTCTTCGTTGTTCTATAAAAGAGAGATGTTTCTATTTTGTGAAATATTTTCATTTTAATTAAGCATGTTAAAAGTCAGAAAGAATTTAAAATTAGAGTTTCATTAATTTATTCTGAAGCTTTGACTACAAATTACAGAATTTGACTACAAATTAGAAAAATGTGTTCTACATACTGTAGTTTTTCACACTAAAACATAAACTTAGAGAAGGATTAGGCAGTAATCATTTCCTGAAGAAGATGTTCCTGTGTTCTTGAAATAGTAAAATTTCAATTTATGATGAACAGAAATGAGATAGTGAGACACAGAGAACACAATATTTTTCCTTACTTTCTTAGGTTCTTTAATTTTTAATGAAATATAAATGAATTAGTTAAGTTTCCTAGAATCCTAGCTCACGGGAGGGTAAAAACATAAATCAGTAAGTACATAACAGTATTATGTCACAGGATGCTGTTGGCCTGAGCGGATAGACTTTTGCCTACAGGAATCTGGATCTTTAAGGATGGGTAGCTCCTTGGCAAGTTGAACAAGTAAAAAGTGGGAATGAGCTACTGCAACTTGAGAGATGTGACATCACATAGCATTTTTTAGGAACTAACTACAGTGGTTAGATGCATGAGAATGTACAGTTTGGGATTAAAAGAAGCATAAAATTAGGCTGGATGAATAAGCTGGGATAGGATACTTACATTAACAATTTTTATGTACCAGGTACTTTATTTACCTTTCTTTTTTTAATCCTTCTAATCTAAGTACTTTAACCTTTTACCAATACTAAATGTCTTCTAGTTCTTCAATTTTTTATTTACCAAATATTTACTGACCACTTGTGCCAGGCATGTTTCAGACAGATGTGATGTATCAGTGTACAAAATTGACATACCCACTTTCTTCCCATGGTAACTGGAATACAGCCTGCTAAGTGGTAATAATACATATGAACGTTGCTGAGTTAGGAACCTATGATGATAACAATGTTGTGTCCTGAATGACTGATCGATTAGTCAGCATGATGAGAATCAAAATGAGTATCTAGCTCAGAAGAGCAGGACTGTTGCAGGCAGAGGAAAACAACCAGAGTGTGGCATCCCAGAGATGAGAAGTGGTACAGAACCATTGTCTTTCCACATAGACATCCCTGCTCCTCAGGCCCTTGCAGGCCACACTCTACGCACAGCAATTGACCCTTTATAACTATGAAATTCTGTCAGTCTTTTGACTGACTTCCTGTCTCCTTCAAAATAAGATTCAGCATTGTAGCTAGCACGCTAGTGACCCTGCATGACCTCTGGCTACATTTCTTTTTTGTTTTCCTTTGTTTTTTCTTGTTACATTTCTGATCCTTCTTCACTTAGCCCACTTACTTTATCCTAACCATCATAGCCTCTGCTGTTCTTCCAAAATTCCAGACAATTCCATATGACAGGCCCCCCTACAAGCTGCTCCACCTAGAGCACTCGCCAATATATTTGCTTTGTTAACTCTCATCTTGTCCAAGATCCTATTGGATAACATTAAATAATTAGTATAGGAATACTAATAACATAAAAAGACATCTTAGGCTGCATGTGGTTGTGAACGCCTATAACCATAGCACTTAGAAGGCTACGACAAGACGATCCCAAAGTTCAAGACCAACCTGGGCTAAATAGTAAATTCTAGGCCAGTTTTTGCTATGTAATGAATCCTTACTTTAAAATTAAACTATGCGTTCAGGAGGCAGAGGCAGGCAGATCTCTGTGAGTTCAAGGCCAGCCTGGTCTACATAGTGAGTTCCAGGCCAGCTAGAGCTGTAGGGAGACCATGTTTAAAAAACAAACAAAAAACAAAAAAACAAAAATGTGTTGGCAGAGGCAGGAGGATGTCTGTGAAAGCTAGGCCAGCCTGGGCAACAGCAAGTTCCAGGCTAGCTGGGGCTAAAGAAAGACCCTGTCTCAAAAAAACAAAACAAAACAAAAACTGTGTGTTTCAGCCCCCACCCCTGTCTTCACTCTGTATCTGCACTGTTTCTTTTCATGAGCAGCATTGTCATTATTGGTGGTGGCATTATGTAAATTATCCCACTAGATCCTAAGCATCATGAGAATAGGTACTTTTTAACTACTGCTCTCCTAAAGCATTGCTTTGTATGTAGTAGCACTCAGTATGTGATTATTTAATTCTACGTAGGAGTTTGTGGGTAGGATGTTTTATTTTTTCATCTTTCTATCTCCCTGGGCACTTAACTATATATGTGAATTGATACGGTAAAGATATATTATTTGTTTTGGACTTTAATTAATACTCTATTCTATTCTGATCCTTTTCTGATTAATAATATCTGAATCATTTAAGTTTTCCCTATGAAAATTCAGTACTATTACAGTAATGACTTCATTTTTAATAACATACTGGAACACCTTTATAACAGGTTATTTTTCCTAGTTACTTCAAATTGTGTCTTTGTCTAGTCTTAGAAATAACATAATGTATTCCATAGGCAAAGACTCAATTATTATACATTTCAATAATTTAAAATGGATTTGGCAGTGAGTTATAGATAATAAATTGGTTATACAGAGTCAACAGTTAAGTAGTTCTAGTAAATGCTAATTATTTGGTGTTACTCATTATTAACACTTCCTATTGTGTTTCTTCTGGCATTGCTCCAAATTTCTCCGAATTTCTCCAAGTTTCTGCCATAGCCTTGAAGGAAACAGTCATGACTGAGTCACCAAGTTGGCTTATCACTGTAAAGTGGTGAGAGAAGCAACAAAGAGTTGGTTTTAAACCAATCATATAGTCGGTTCATTTCTTTAAATTCACCTGGCAATACCACCTCTCCTTTGCCATTTTTCCTTTGTAGTGCCTTCCACATCATGTCCTGTTCCTAAAACCAGGTCAAATAAGTGTCAATTTTAAATCATCAGTACATCAGCAAAATGTGGAAATGTAAGGATTATTATTGTCTTGCAAATATAAAGTTTTTTTCTCTTGCAAAAATTATAGGGGATGGAGTGTTAGATCTCTCTACAAAGAAAGCCAACATAAAATCTGAAGAGTCATCCAGATGTGATCCTCCTTCTGGAAATTCAGTGGCTGGGTAAGCAATATCTGGGCAATACAATTAAAGTATATGTTAATGTAAAATGATCTTTGTAGAGAACTTTTAGTGCTGTGCTGTGCGATACTACATACTTAGTTTCCTTCAGAATGCGTGTCTCATAAGTGTGTCTCATACTTTCATTTGTCCCTTCTCTTCCTTTGTTCTTTTCTGTTAAAGAAAAGTTATCAGAACAATCACCAAACTTCAATTCGTGTTACTAAAATGAACTACCAATTCAATCATAGAATCCAAACTAAGAAGCAGGACAAGTGAGAGAACTTTAAATACTCAAGAGGCAATTTATAAGGGAAATATGTCATTCTAATACTTAATTATTTTTAAAATAATGAACAATTTCTAAAAGTGCTATACTAATTCTAAAGCTCGCATATGTAGAGTTGTTCATGATTCTTTACACGTGGTGGCAAACAGTTTACTATAGCTAGTGATCACCACAAAAGTCCTTTCTTATTTTAAAATTGTCACTAAATTAATTTAAATAATTACTAGTGAAATGCTGTTCTGTTGGATTTTTGGAAATTTTTTTTTTTGGTGTTTTACATCTTCTCATTAGCTGCATATAAATCTTTTTGTCCCAATTAAATGAGATGTAATTGTTTTAACTAAGGCTGTAGTAGTGCTTGAGTCATAAGGTATAGCAAACATTGAAGGTTACAAAGATGTATTTGAAACAGAAATAACGTATCTAAAATGAAATTATTCATATATAGATTTTTTCCAATTTAAATTTTATATCTAGTGGAAAATTGGTCTGTGGAACTATGAGATGTTTGTGTTTGGAAATATTCTTGCTACTACAAATTTCCTTTAAATGGGTTGACTCTTTTATTACTTGTTTAGCGGTAACGTCACGTTTCTACTAACAAAAACTCCTTTAGGATTGGGGAACTTTTTTAATGGAATTCTAATTGTACAGTAAAAATTATGTGTTGCTCTGCAAGCAGCTTTCAGAGGAAAAGCAACATCATGAGAATATTATTACAAATACTGAGTTAGGATTTTATGTTCTTGGAAGGTCTGCCCATTGAGGCCACCGTATCATTGACACATTGTCCTAGCAGGACTTTAGCGTTTGCTTTGATAAGGAGTAGCTCTACATCTCACAGACTTAAAGTGTCATTAGCTGTGATGTTACCTAAGCAAGGAGTGTAATAAAGGAGTGGACCCTCCCCTTCCATAGCTGTGTGAGAGTCTCTCATACATCAGTTTACCATCGTTTCATTCCATCCATCCAGGAGACTACACAGAAACAGAGAGGACTATGTGGAAAGAAGTGCTGAGTTTGCAGATGGTTTGCTCTCAAAAGCTTTGAAAGACATTCAGTCTGGAGCACTGGACATAAATAAAGCAGGCATACTTTATGGCATACCTCAAAAAACTTTACTTCTCCACTTAGAAGCCTTACCAGCAGGGAAGCCTGCATGTTTTAAAAACAAAACTCGAGATTTCAATGATAGTTACTCATATAAAGACAGTAAAGAAACTTGTGCAGTGCTGCAAAAAGTAGCCTTGTGGGCAAGAGCTCAAGCAGAGCGCACAGAAAAAAGTAAACTCAACCTACTTGAAACCTCAGAATTAAAATTCCCAACAGCTTCCAGTTACCTCCATCAGTTAACTCTACAGAAAATGGTTACTCAGTTTAAAGAAAAAAATGAAAGCCTTCAGTATGAAACTTCAAACCCTACTGTACAGTTAAAAATTCCACAGCTACGAGTAAATTCAGTTTCAAAATCACAACCTGATGGTTCTGGTCTGCTGGATGTTATGTATCAAGTTTCCAAAACCTCTTCAGTCCTAGAAGGATCAGCTCTCCAAAAACTGAAAAATATACTCCCTAAACAGAACAAAATAGAATGTTCTGGGCCTGTAACTCACTCAAGTGTTGACTCTTACTTTCTACATGGGGACCTCTCTCCTTTGTGTCTTAATTCTAAAAATGGAACGATTGATGGAACCTCTGAAAATACTGAAGATGGATTGGATAGAAAAGATAACAAGCAGCCCAGGAAAAAACGGGGCCGCTATCGGCAGTATGATCATGAAATCATGGAAGAGGCGATTGCAATGGTCATGAGTGGGAAAATGAGTGTTTCCAAAGCACAAGGAATTTATGGGGTACCCCACAGCACTTTAGAATACAAGGTAAAGGAAAGATCTGGAACACTGAAGACTCCTCCGAAGAAGAAACTACGATTACCAGACACTGGGTTATATAATATGACAGATTCAGGGACTGGCAGCTGCAAAGCCAGCAGCAAGCCTGTGTAGATTACTTTTTAGGAAAATATTGGTGTGCGTGTGTGTGTTTGCGTGTGTGTGCACAGGTGTGTATTTGTGTGTCTACATACACACATGTGGAAATTACAAATGCTCACTCTGACAGGAGACATAAATTTTACAGTTCAAAAACCACTTACATGCCTTTTGAAAAAGTTTTATTCAGGGTTTTCACTGTGGACAGAATTATATAGTTGCTTATTAATTCTGATAGTTTGTATTTAATCCTTGTATAAATAGGTGAAAAGATTCAGGTTTTCTTTAGTAGTCAATAGCATAAAATGTGGGAAAATGAGTAATTGTCAAGTGAAACATTTTTTATTGGTGAAAGAACATTCTAGCCATTCAGTTGAACCATCTTATAATGGATATATAATATTAATAGTTTGTACACGTTTTCACATAGCATACCTACAGATTGCTGTAAGTATGACAAAGAACCAATCGAAGTTGAATAAACAGCTATCTCCATACCAAGAATAACTAATATATACAGTATTAATGCACCACAGTGCATTCTATGAAATACAAAATGCACTCAAGTGCATCTACCAGGAATAGAAAACCTTAAAGGATATGTATAATAAAATTTAATATTTATCGTTTAATTGTTAATTTAGCA
>NW_008331789.1:2367862-2371897 GCF_000622305.1 Nannospalax galili
AAAATAATTTAATTTTGTTTTTTATTTGAAAAATAAGCTAATGTGTAAGGTTAGAAAAGAAAGTTGGAATGCAACTTAGAGCATGTTTATAATGTGCACAGAAAAAGCTTGAGAATGATCATTTTGGTTTAAATGTGCTGGTTAGTTGATGTTATGACTACTTTAAAGTTTAAGGATTGTGACACACTCCTATTGAAAAACCTCAGTGTAACTTTAATATATTTGCTGCTGTGACATTTCAAAACATTTTCAGTTTATCAAAATGAATTACAGATTTCATTTTGGTGGGCGATACATTATCATTTTGCTAATAACCAAATTTGCAGTTTGTTCAGGGTCTTGAATAGATTAACAGATATTTAACACTGAAGCCGTTTTGAACTTTCAGTAATGTAAACTCTTTACTAACTGGGTAGTTAGAAGCTGGGCAGTGCATTTTAACTTTTACTAGACTCATATGAGACCAGTAATTTTTATAAAACAGTTTTAAAATATGGGTTCAGAGTATTCATGTGAGTTTATGGAGTATGCAGTTTTAGTAGTAAAATGTTATAAAGCATGTACCTCATATAAAGAGTGGGGATTTGCTTTATAGATTGAGACTTCTCCGAGTGCCCCCTTTTCTCTATTAAAATTCAGGTTCTGATCATTTTCCTAAGCCAGTTTTTCTAAATCTAAAAGGAATTCTTACAGCTGAATTTAAAAATAAGTGCACCTTGTCAAATACGTGTGTTTCTACACTTGTATTTGTGTGTATTTAATAATCATTTACATGTAATTATTCAGCTATTAAATTTTAAAACCACTTACATGCATTTAAAGAAACTGGAGAGTAAGAAAATCCATAACCAGGTAATTCTTTGGTCTCTGAGATCTGTATTGAACCTTTTCAGCTGTTAGTGTTACCTACATACTAGGGTATGAATCTTGATTTCCCTCCCCCCAAGAAAATACACATATTAGATTACAAAACAGCATATGTCAGGGTCATCTTTCTTTTTAAAGAATTAAGCCATATTTTGTGAGGGCCAGAACTTGGATTATTAATATATTTCCCCCTCCTCCCACAGAAAAACAAAGTTAAGAAATAAATGCTTCAAAATCAGTTTTATTGACCTCTTTATACAGAATTTACTTGCAGAACTTTGGGAGCTCAAGTGCATTATGTATTGTTAATGCTGTACTGAGCTTTTTTATTCCTCACACTATATTTACAGTGATAAATTGATTGAGAAGTTTATAGTAAAGGGAAACTTACAGAACACTTTTATATCATTTAAAAGATGACCTGACCAAAAACTTTACAGGATTCATAAATCAGGGATCATTTTGCTATTGACTTCACAGTGATCAGTAGTTTTATAGGTGATATTGTAGTTAATTTGCAGCATTTTAGTACTTGTATTATTTATTTTTGGTCAGAAATAGTAAATTAAAATATTTTTTGATAGTTTATAGGTAATGATCAACCCATAACTTTTAAAAGAAACAAAATGTTTCTATAACTGAGTTAACTTTTTGATTATACAAAATAGGAAAGGCAGGGAAATTTATGGGCTCCCCTTCTCCCTAGTGGTTTTATTAAGATGTTCTTTATGTTAAACTTTCAAAGTACTTTATAAGTTTAGTTCTCAGTTACTACTTAATTGACAGTTTTCTGAAAAGTCCAGTTTCAGCAGACTTTAACGAAGATGAAGCACCCTTATGTGCTTTCTACTTATTTGAATGTTCCTCAAGTATTTTATATTTAAAATAAAAAAGAAGGAAAAGAAAAAACAGTGCCTCTGTTTTTAGAAAACTACTGCTCAGTAAAGTTGTTTAACCATTTCTGGTAGCTAATGACAATTTTATATTAAATTGTATACTAACTTTAGTGAGACTGATTTTTTAGTTGTTTACAGTACAAATACTTGTGTTTGTTTTTTAATTGCAGTATTTCCATTGTCGCAGTAATTTAGTAAAACTCTGTGGCTGCCTTGATTTTGACAGATTTTGTTAATATAAACTGATTGTTAGGCAATTATATTTATGCATAAATCAATTGCACTATAATTCATGAATTATTTATTACAATATTTTCTAATGAATTCATGTATCTGTCTTGTGTTGTAAATGTACTGTAATTCTGTTCCTACTTTGTGTTGTTATATATCTAAATCTGATTGTATGAATTTTAATTGTTCAGTTAATGTGTTTCTAGGTTGTAATTTGTAGTAAAGCACTTCAATGCTTTTGCACTTAAATTTACAACACTGTTGGTGTGTGATTAATTTACTCATTCAGTAAAAGAAAAGAAAAAATGGCTATACTGAATTCTTTGTTTCCTTGTAGAAAGTTTTATTGAAAATAGCATTAAAAATTGACATTTTTGAAGAAATATTCACCAGCAATCATCTAATGGAAAAGAAGGGGATAGTAACAAAAATAAGATGTTTGGGTTTATAAATCAAACAAGATAAAGAAAAAACATTAACATATGAAATCTATGAAAAATGACTGTAGGGCCTTTATATAATTACTTTAGAATAACCTGTAGGTTGTAGACTTACATGTGTTTATTCACACATTTTTCTTTGAGATTCTAAAATAGAAATAAAGAAAAAAGCTTTGAGGTCAAATAAATATATTTTAAAATTCTATAATTTAAGAATTAATGTAGGCTGGAGAGAGAGCTCAGCAGTTAAGAGCACTGCCTGTGCTTACAGAGGGCCCAGGTTCAATTTCCAGCACCCATATGGTGGCTAACAGCTGTCTATAGCTCCAGTTCCAGGGGCTCCAACACCGTCTTCTGACCTCTGTGGGCTTTGCAGGACACAGGCGCTTTTAAATACATGCAGGCATTACACTCATACACGTAAAATAATAAGACACTAAAAAAAAAGAATTGAGTTGTACTGTGATATATAAGATTGAATCTGATGTCTGAGTAGCTGATCAGCACCTGTATTAAGCTATTGTTCATGTTGCATTGAGAGAGAATTATTAGCTACTGGTATTTTAATGCTTCCATTATTAAAATTATTAAGACTGAATAGGAGAATTCTTCATTAAAACTAAAGATTTCCTTGGAATGTCAGAAAATATAAAATCAGTGGTTTTGACAATTTTATGAGCTTAATCAAATTGAAATTATAACATCCTTTTCCTATTACTTAACACTTGCTGGTTTTGATCATTTCTGTTTTAAGAGGACATACTTTTGATGTTGGAAATTGGATGCAGGGCTTTGAACATGCTAAACACACTCTCAGCTCCTGAGTATTTCACTAACAGAAAAAATGCCTTTGCGCATTTTAGGGACTTTTAGGAAAAGACACTATGAAATATAGTCAACACAGTTTTCCCACAGACTTGGAAATTCTCTGGTTTATTATTCGTTAATAAATATGCTGAGTAAGCCATCACACTACTTCAGGAACTGTTTGGAGTATCTTTTCAGAATATTTTGGATTTTCTTTTGCTTATCTGAAATTATAAATATTAATTTGCAAGAAAAAATATAATGCTCTCCAAACATTTAATGGTCATCATTTCACATCACTTGCTATCTACATTTTAACTTTCTGACACTAAATATTGAGTTATTTATAATATTTTACTCTCTTGACCATTACAAAATTTATTTTTTAAAATGTTTTCAGAAGGGAAGGACACTGTGGTTGTAGATCTTCTGTCTTGAGGCTGCACTGACTCTAAAGACCTTTGTTTGGATTTCAGTCTCTTCACTGAGTTTGCTTTCTTTATGTCAAACCGTGTACTGGTCTTTCTAAATCATTGCTAGAATCTGATAAAGTTGTTGTTGTGTTTTTTTTTTAAAATTTATTTTTTAAAATGTTTTCAGAAGGGAAGGACACTGTGGTTGTAGATCTTCTGTCTTGAGGCTGCACTGACTCTAAAGACCTTTGTTTGGATTTCAGTCTCTTCACTGAGTTTGCTTTCTTTATGTCAAACCGTGTACTGGTCTTTCTAAATCATTGCTAGAATCTGATAAAGTTGTTGTTGTGTTTTTTTTTTCCAAGAAAAATTCGATCACAT
>NW_008331789.1:2371985-2435210 GCF_000622305.1 Nannospalax galili
TTTTACCTACATAATTTTATAAAATGTAAATGAACTACTGCATAATTATCTGTGAAATAACTCATGCCATTTTTCAGGGAGCAAAATAAAAATATTAATTCATCTGCTTATTTTAAAAGGAAAATCCTTTAAGTTTTAATACCAAGAGTATACTAACCCTTTATTTAAAAAAGAAAATATATTCTTCCATTGTTGTAATCAGTTGTAATCAGTTGCAACCCTCAATAAACATTCTATAAACTAGGAACTATAGATAACAGATGTACTAAATCACAAGAGCAAGACTATTTTCATGTACAGAGTTTGGTGATATGTTTAATTAAAATGGATACTTTTCTGAAACAGAATTCCTTTAATATATTTTATTCTTCTTGCTGCTGGTATTGAATTTTTTTAAATTGTAGGTTTCTATATTGGTTGATAAGCAGTTCTGGGTCTTAGTAAAGTTAGATGCATATTAGTTTCTGCAATGGGGCATTTTCTAGTATTTGAAATTCATAATTAGGTAAGTAATACCTTTAGTTTTCCTATACTTTACCTTAGTTTTAAAATCAATTAAAAGTAGATATAATTTTTAAATAGCTTCCTTTCTTTCCTTTATTTTCTTACTAGGTTAAAATGCCTGCAGCTTAATCTTAGAAAAAAAAATTCTCATATTTATATGAAATCTAAATTCCTTAATTTTCCTCATGACTCTAGTACTCTCTTTCATTAATAATTTCATTTTCACTACCTAGCAAAATGCTTTAAATAAAAATAAGATTTTGTTCCTTACTTTGCACTAACATGAATTGATAATTGTCAAAATAACAAAATGTCTACAAAAATTTTAACTTCTTCTGAAGCACTTTCCAGTAAATACTCTTAGTGGATCTAAAATTCTTAATATTACCAAATATGTAAATGTAATCATCAACTATTATATAGCAAAAATCTGTGCTTTGACTCCTGTACTTTGTCATCGGAAATTATCAGTGCTTCATTCTATTTTCACTAAAGAATAATCAAGATGACATTGCAATTCCATCTGTGAGTCAGGAATCCAACAATACCAAATACGTCATTCACACACTGTCACAATTATAACTCCTTTTCATGGTATTTTTGCTGTAATTCATTTTTTGTTTGATTTTTATTTTTAGTTCAACTGTTGATGCAAAATCAGACGAAGCTACTAAAATGGAAAAAGGAAAATCAACATTAAGCACAGTTTTGGAATCTCTGTGCATACATCACCAGCAACGAGTTTTGGCTATGTTGAGATTTCTAGTCCAAGAGCAGAATGCTGCTTCTCTTTGCTGTTGTAATCCATCATGTGCTATGTCTTCAGACTCTCAAAAGCCCCTATTGGAAGATGCTGTACATGGTCTCTTCTGTAGCTGTGAATATAGACTGGCAGAAGGAGGGTGTTTACAAAATGAAAGACAAAGCCCTGGTTTAGTGCCTCTGCCAGTCTGTATTAAAGAATTACATTGTGTGTCTTGCCAAACTGTAACTATTAAGACAGTAATGAATAGAGGTATTGAAAACAGTCATAATTCACACAGGTGCTGTTCTAGACGGTTAACAAACATTCACTCCACAAAATCAGCCTTTCATAGTCCTCTTCTGTCAAGAGAAGTTTGTGATCTTTCAGTCAGTCTTAAGGATGTCTGTAGATCTCGAAGTCCCTCACCCCCACCATTATCACCTGTACAAACTGAAGGATTTGAAAAACTGAAAGACATCATCTCAGAGCTTTCAGCCTTAGAAAACAGCAAACTTGAGACAATCACTAATCAGCCTCCATCTCTAACACCAGCAGAGATGAGCGTTAACAAGGGCGATCATGACAGCAAAATGCATAAAACTAAGAAGTCCAATAATGCCGAATCTGTCCTCTTTGATGCTAACAGTAATTATACTTCAAATCATGAAAAATGTGAAACAGCTCTCATTTTTCAAGATTTAATGGAGCGTATTAATGAGAAATTAAAATCAATAGAAACCACAGATACGTCAAACCTCATAAAATTATCTAGCAGTGATTGCAATACAGATAATGATTTTAAGTTGGGAGATTTAATAACATCTCTCTTGCACAATGCAAAGGCCAGTGATTATAGTTTTACGGAACTGCTGAGTGAACATGATACAAATGTAGAAAATAAAATTCAAACAAGGTTTCGAAAACGTCAACAAACCTTCCTTGCAATGCACAGCTCTCCTGACTCACCTATGATTAGAAGGCAGTCTTTACAGATCAAAAGAGAACTTGCCAGTCTTGATGAAAATTTTCTAAGAAAAAAGTACAATGGAAAAAATTCAAGAAAATTGGCACGCAGTGATGGGATATTTTCGTTGGACAAAGAAGAATTCCACCATTGTCAAGAGCCCTTACAAAATTCTAAAAACCTTCGAGATAAAAGTCATGCAGAACCATTTTCGTCAAGTGATGCAGCACAGTCATGGCAGGTGCCCTTCCCTGGTGTAGAAGCTAACACCAGCAGACACAGTGTGGCTTTTGATCAATTCTCAGAAAGCTTGAAATCACCTTCATCTGAAAAAATGAGCCAAAGAAAATCACAGGAGAAATTAACAGCTGAAAAACAGACTTTACAGAATAAGAGGGAGCATCTAAAACTAGAAAATACTAAAACGCCTTTGGAAAGTGATGGTCCTGGACTTCTGAACAGAACTAAACGAAATATTGTGCCTCCGGGGTGGTATTCTATATACGTAACAAATAATTTTGTTTTCAAAAAATCCCTTGAGGACAAAAGAATAGAATTCATCCAAAAAAAAGACCCAGTGAAAAATAATCCACTTGAAAGTTCCCAAAATATAGACTTAAGCAAAATTGCAAGGAATTCTAACTTGCAAGTTGTCGTGGAGCGTTTGGAAGACACAATAAACATGGCTCAAAAGCCTTGGAATAATCAAGCGTTATCTGAAGAATATAAAGCACCCAAGAAAGCAATAGAAACTGATGGTAAAGGCCGAAACACTGGGCGAAATTTGACTTTTACTTTCAGTCGAAAGGCATGTAAAGAACAGGGTTTATCAGAATCTGTGACAGCATCCAGCAGTGTCAGAAGTCACGGAATGCCTGCCATGGATTTGAATACCAAGAGACTTGATAATCCAAAAAGGGCACCTGTTTCACAGAGAGGCACTTTGATACCCAGTTTTGAAAGGAAACAAACAAAATGTGAAGGTACTAAAAACACTCCTACATCTAACTATTCTAGTCCTATCAAACTCATGTTTTTATCTGAGATTAAAAGCAGTGAAGGAATCAAATATACTTTAACTTCAGTCCGTACTTCACAATCAGATGCTGATTTTTCTTCTCAAAAACATACAGCTCGTCAGGTAATTGAAAGAAAAACAGAAACAAAAGAAGACATCTCCAACACTAGCTTTGAAAACTATAATTCTAATAATCATAAAACTGACTATCTTCAAAGAGAAATAAAGAGAATTAGTTGTGTAAAGGAAACTGCAGAATCCTCTGTAGTGTTTGCAGATAATTTAAATGTTGATAAGCTGCAAGCAGACCCTAAGGAAAAGATAAGTGGTGCGGCTGCTGATTCATTTAAAAGGAAACCTGGCAGACCCAAAAAGATAGGTCCCCAAGTTGTGAAGCAGATTAAACGACCCATTGGCAGACCACCAAAACTTAAAACCAGTCAAACAGATTTCACTGTTTGCCAAAATGAGTCCTTCAGTGTTGGAAAGAAAAGTTCAGAATCTCTCGTATCAGAAGTGAAAGAAGGCATTTGCAAAAAGAGTATAATAGTCACTGTTATATATGGAAGGTCAAGAAGAACTAAAAGGCATGTTTCTGAGGGAAGTATAGACATCAGCAGTGTTTCATCACTGAAGAATAATGTTACTGACTTTCCAATTGACTCTCATCGTTTCAGAAATATTAAAGAGCTTGAGATTGACTGTGGTGGAAGTGTAAGCGCTGGGTCAAGACTGACTGCTGAAAGTGAGGTCTTGGGTTCTGGCTTTGAATACATTAGACCTATCAAGGGCAAGTCTGTGATCCCTCAGCCTTCCAAGAATGTTGCTCGACCAATTCACAAGCCTTTGTCAATAATTAGGAGGCCTGGTAGGCCTGCAAAAGTGAAGATCTCTGGTATATCTGTGACTGTTAGTAGAATTTCACCTCAGGAAAGAGAAATTAGCATTAGCAGCTCCTTACCTCCTTTAGAACAGGAGAGTGTCTTAGAGAAAACTCAGCTGGAAGAAAAGTTTGACCAACAGTGTAGTGAGATGGATAAAACAAGACATACTGAGATTGACAGATTTAAGAATGGATCAAAAAGTATTAGTGCTGTACATCAGAGACATTCAGTTCGGGCTAGGAAACCACCCTTGCATTTCTTACATTCATTAGCATCTTCTAGCTCATTTATTTACAGAAATTCTCTGGTTCATAAATCATGTCAACTCCATTTGCAGAAAGGCAAAAGTCCAAAGGAAAAACATAGGAAGTCAAGTTTAAAACTAGCTTTCAAAGATAGCCCAGGAACTAGACGTTCAAGGAATGCCAAAAAATGTCTGGAAGATAACAAATTAATACCCATTTCTGAAGTATCCTTGGACCCTATTTCATCAAACCCTTTGCACAGGTGGTGGGCTACTTCTACTTCAAGTGATTCCTTATTAGAGGAATTGAACAATAGATTTGAGCAAATAACAAATGCGTGGGTGCAAGTAAGTGGGGATGAAGCTCAGAATTTTGCTCGTAAAGCAGAATATGTTGAAAGTGATCATTTCAAAATAGCAAGCCCTTTGGAAACCTGTTTTTTAGAACTTGAAGTTTCACCTGTAAAAATGCTTTTTCAGAAAAAATATAATCTGAATGAACTCTGTACTTGGTTTATGCAAACAACAGAAACACAGTCTCTTTCACTAGTTAGAAAAGCAAATGCTCGAAACCCTTTGGAAGTGATAAATACCAAGGGCATTAAGTTAGGGATGAAATACTGTGATTTTAATACCAGCCCCTTCAGGAAGCACTTTAAAAAATTCGCACTCTCTTCTCCTTCAAAGTCAGCTGGGAGGTTGCATATACTACATAAGATGGTTGACTCACCACTCCTAAATGTGAAAAGTAATTTCACACTAGCTAGATTGAAAAGGACTGAGTTTAAGAGGTTGCACCTTAAAAGATGGAAAAGGGAGAGAAAGCCGCACAGCCATGGAACGGTTGATTGGAACTCTAAGAGAAGGAATTTAAGATTTTTCTGCCAGAATACATTTTTAAATAAGACTGAGAGGGAGACAGATGCTGACACACCATTCCATGGAAAAATCACAGTAGGTAACCAGTGGACTTTGCCCCCTAGAACAAGGAATGACTTAATAGAAAAGAGGATGGCAGTGCCAGACCTCAAAACACATGCTGGTTTAGAGAGTAAATTCAAGTCAGAAGCTAAGGTGAGTGGAACAGATTGTGGCCAAATAGATTTTGAAAAGGGACAAACACTAGGAAATGTATGTCCCAGTGATTGGAGGTCAAAAACCTTAAAAGACTGTAGAATATTTTTGAGGAAGATCAATTGTCTTGAACACAGAGATACTTTTAAGCTAAATACAATCATTTACTCTCCTGAATCTATTGACAGTGGAAATAATCATCAGGCACAACCAGAAGAATCAAAGCATTTTAATTTAAGGTCCTATTCTGCCAGGAAAAATTATTTTAAAGAGCAAAGTAAAGAAAGAGAAAATGCTAAAGCAAATAGTCCTTCAAGTGACAAGCTGACTAGCAAGCTTGGCAGTAGTAATTTAGGTAAATGTGTTAACTTTGACAAAAATCCTTCGGATAATTCTGAAGCTCTTAGCAAATTGAACAAAAGAAAAAGACCAGCATGGAAGACCACAGAAATATCAACAAAAAGACATAAACAACAGTCTTGCAACAATGGACAAATGGCAAACTATTTTACAAAATCTCAATTAGGTAAGTTTTTCTCTACTTAATTTAAAGTTTCATTATAGGTGCCTTCAATAAAGCATAATATAGCAAGTAGAAAAGGAACAGCTGATTCATGTTTTATTCATTTCTAAAATATCAGAACAACCTTAAAATTGTGGCACCTAGCATGAAACTCATGGCATTGGGTGCTGTGACATGTGTGAGTGCACTGCGCCTCTCAGTGTGTCTGTGATTTCAAGCACATGAGACTATATTTAGTAAAGACAAAAAGCTTCTTTGTAATATATCATGAATATACAAGTTCTGTTACCTGGTTTTGCATTTGATAGACCTAAAATAGATATTAAATCAGAAAATAGTTTGATAGAATGAATATGACCATATAACTAAAAATTACTGTTACAGGCTAATAGGTACACTCACTTTCTTCAAAAATAACAACTATTGAAACCATACCAGAAAAAGCTGAGGCTATCTCATTCAAGACTATAAAATACTGCAATCCTAGGTGTCAGTTTTCTTCCCCATCAAACTGTCATGCCATTTGATGCTACTTTGAAACTTATTATTTTTTCTTTTTTTTTATTTATTTTGATTAAAAGAAGCATTTCATTACAACAGCATTAACCTATTCAATAACATTTTTCTGAGCTAGGGTACATCTCTTTCAAAATTGGCTGTACATTTCTAGGTTTACAGATGAATTATTACACTTATAAAATCTTATACTCATTATAAACTCTTTTTAAACTCTACTTATTTGAAAAGTGATATACTAACATTTTTTCAATAACTCATCAAATATGTTAAATAGGGGTTTTTAAATACCAACTATTGAACTCATTTTAGCACATAGGAAGATGTGATTCCTTCCTATAACCTAGCAAGTCACTGTTACAGTAATCTTAAATTAAGAATGCAAAAAAAAAGTTAAGCGTAAGGATTTACTTAAGTTATACTGACTTGACATTGGTACCTAGGGAGACTATTCCTCTTAAGAATCTAGTCAAATGATTATATGAGCCTGATAGTTGCCAGCCTAGCTGCTTCCCTCTACTTATTTAGTAGGTGCTGGACAGTGCAGGATATTAGAAGGCCAGGAGATCTTAAAAGAGGATTGTCTCTCCATGAAAGAATGCCAGGTTATATTTGGAAACAAGGATATATTTTATAACTTGAGTTCATTTTTACATTGTATATTTTACGAGGGGATTTTGGAGGACTTAGAGAAGTCTTAGTGGCTTACTAGAGTAAATAGTATCAGGCTTCATTAAAATACTAAAAGCAGAGGTTTAATAGGTTAATGATTTTTATGCCCCCATCCCAAATTCACTTAACTGAATAATTTTAACATGCCTAATTCAGTACTGTCTAACATGGAATGATTAAAATTTTAAATATCTGACATGAAATGACTGGATACTTAAAAGAGGTCAAAATAGAATCTCCATCATGAAACATAAATGAAAATTATGAAGAATAATTTGGCTATGGTCCTCAAGATAACTAAAAATAACGTTATAGCAAATAAAACCATGTAAAGAAAAAAAAGGGAAAAAGACCTGATAATGATTTTTTTTAGTTTATAATTCACCTAAAATATGCAGATATATTCATGAAGAATAAAATATAGTTTCATTTTAAATTCTCTGTATCATCTTCATTTCATGCTGTTACAGATTATCAAAAGTGATTTTCCATTAATTCATTTTACAACAGAACCGTATTTTATTCTTTCAGGCACTTAACCATTATATTTTCCTAAGAATAAAATATAAACTTTATTTTAATATTCTTCACCCCACCAAATATATCATCCAAAACCAATACAAGAATATTTAAATATTATTTTGAAAATTAATTTAAAAATCCTTTTGGGGTATTTAAAAATTAGCATCATATGAAGAGTTTTTCATCTTTTCCATTTTAAAATTTACTAGTGCTAGTTCATGTTCTGCTTAAAATTTTATTCATCTTTTACTGATAACTTTCCTTCTTTATTTTTTAACATTCTTTTTTAATCAACAAGATCATTATTTTTATAGAATTGTATTTATAAGAGTATTTGTTGTACTGATCTGATTTTAATGTTTCTGACAGTGTTGGTGTTTTCTCGTTACTCTTGGTATCCCATACTTCTTTTTGCCCTCTTGGAAGTGACACTAAAACTCATCATTAGTTTTATATGTATTTTACTTTTTCATAGAATTATTGGAGACTAAAGACTTAAAAGACTGTTACCAGGATTTTTCTAGAAAAATTCTTAGGATAATGTGCATGGTAAATTTTGGAATATTTCTATTGGTGAAAAGTATTGTTTATATCATGAATGCCTTGCCTTTGTACATTTTGATATTCTGTCCAGATATGATTTAATACATAAAATTTCACTACATTTGTAGTGCTCTGTATTAAATGTAGACATGGGAAGAAAGAAGGAAAATGCTTTTCTATCCAATTATATTTATACTATTTAATGGATGGCTAAAATATGTTCTTAGTTATTGTGGAAGGTCCAGAGAATCCCTTTTTCATGTAAATGAAAAACAAGACCTACATATTTGCATAAATAAAGTGTGTTTTATTTTATGCCCTAAGTAGAATATTATATTTTTTAAGGTAATAGAATGGTTAACGGCATGGGTTTTGCTCTTATGAAGCTTAACATCTTATGAAGAATAGAAAAATGTTTATTGAAAAGGATATTTGTGTGACTTATAGGAGGAACATGTAGGTAGAAAATTAAACTCAAATTTATCCAACATTGTTGTATATAAATAAGCTCAGACTTGAAAGATCCTCACATACTAGCAGCCAGCAACTAGAGCAACTTACATAAAGAAAATTTGGGTGATAAAGAAAATAAGCTCATTTGAACATGAGTAATTTATCAGAGCTAAGGTATAAAACAGAAACCATGGATTGGTCAATCTGAGGATAGAAAAATCATAAAAGACAAAGCTCCTGGGAGAAGCATGGTTCAAATTGTGAGGTCAGCATCAGCTAATAGGAAAATTTTTAAATAGAAGTTTTAGAGAGGTCTATGAAATAAAGTCAGTGTCTTAACCAAGGGTGTAGGGGAATAAAGGGAAACATCCAAGACTTCACCTTGAGCATCTGGAGATCAGCATTCATTGCGATAAAAGAACACTCTGAAAGGTTCAGTTTTAGCTGTGAGGATTATGTGTATTTAGCAGGATATGTAAGGAAGGCATTTAAGAAGCAGAAAATGTCTGTTGTCCAGAGATGAGGCTCAATTGAGATGGAGAGTGGAGAGTCAGCAGCTGAAGTCACTGGAGTGGGAGGGAGAGGTCCTGCCACGTACAACTGTAAGAGCCTAGGATCCCAGAGCACCAAGGCTGCAGGGAGAAGATGTGCACAAGACACTGATGGAAAGTGGTCAGGAGTTAAGAGGAAGGCTGAATAGTGGTAAAGGAAAATATGTTTAAGTAGGGAGTATAATTGATCTTAAGTCAATTAAAATGAGCCTTGAAATGATTCCAGTGAATCTTGCAGCAAGGGGTTATCCTAGTGATTAAGGAGAGAACAACTTTGGTGAACTAATATACCTAAAAGTCAAATTCAATGTTAGGTGGGTAAGTGGAGAGAAAAAAAAAAGTGTAAATTACCCACAGAAAACTGTGGAGTCAGACAGGTAGGTAGCATAAGCTGAAGTTGAACGTGAGTTTATGAAAACGTTGAATGTCAGTGGGAGAGCTGCTGAAGAGTAAAAAGGTTGAATATATAAAAATGAGAGGGTAAGCAATAAAATGGGAGTGAAGCCCTAGAGTTGATTATTGATTATAGGATGGGGGGGTGTAAGAACTTGGTCTCAACCAGGGGTTCATGTTGCTCTTAAAAACAAGTGGGAACAATATGTGAGGATACAGATGAGTAACTCATGGGCAGAATGTTGAGATGATAGACTTCATTTTATATGAATTAAGAGGTAATTTTGGGGCCTTAGTTGCTAAAGTGCCTGCTGTGCAAGCATTAGGCAATGAGTTTGGATCCGCAGCATGCATATAAACTGTACTGTGGTGCACATTTGTAACTCCTCCACTGAGGCAACAGAGAAGGGAGGATCACTAGAGCTCACTGCCCCCACCCCCCATTGAACTAGTCACAGTGATGAGTTCACTTTC
The DNA here is from genome assembly GCF_000622305.1 of Nannospalax galili. Lineage (NCBI taxonomy): Eukaryota > Metazoa > Chordata > Mammalia > Rodentia > Spalacidae > Nannospalax > Nannospalax galili. Next base: position 2,382,066 of record NW_008331789.1, read on the forward strand.
CGTGAGACCTTGTGACTCTGTCTCAAAAAATAAAAGGGAGCACTACAAAGGAATGCAACAGATGTCAATCTCTGGCCTCCACATGTGTATACATGCTTAGTCACCCATGTGTACATATGCACATACTACATGAGCATGCACATACACAAAGTAATCTGGGAGTAATATGGTAGGATTAGGGAACATAATGTTTGAAATAGCTGTCTCTAGACATACAGGATTGGGTAGTGGTGTTTTTCTCAGTTGCCTGGATGTAAACTTGGAGAAAAGTGAGCCATTAGATTTACTAGTATGTGGGTTCGTGTAGGTAAAGCAGAAAGTCAAAGGAATCCTGTCAGGACTGTATCATCATTCTTTGAATAATAAGGAACTATGTGATCAGAATTGAGTCACAGATAGTGTTTTAATAGTAACACAAAACGTAGTCTGGAGGTTAGAGAAGGAAATGACTATTTGATTATATGTAGTTCGCACACACTCACACAGTTTTGATGGTACTAGGGATTGAACCAAGGGCCAAGTACATGATAGGCAGGTGCTCTACCCCTGAGATAAAGCCCAAGCCCCAAAATATGGTATGACAAGGGCTAATTGTGGAAGTTTTAAAAGTGATATTAGCCTAATAGGGAGTGTTAACATCTGAAAATAGTAATATAGACCTTTGCTAATATCTGTGTCTTTTGAGTTCCCAAAGAAATGTATGCCTTTTCTTAGCTGGTAAGTATTTAGGTGTAAATGCACAGCTTTTGGACATATGTGAGGTAAGTGTTAAGACTAAGCTCCAGGACACATGCCTTTAGTCCCAGCAATCAGGAGGCAGAAGAAGGCCAGATCTCTGTGAGTTCAAGGCCAGTCTGGTCTTCATAGGGAGTTCCAGGCCAGCTGATAATACAGGGAGATCCTGTCTCAAAAAGACAAAAAAAAAAAAAAAAAAAAAAAAAAAAAAAAGACTAAACATCCTACTGTGGACTTGAAGCTAGTAAAGACTAATAGAACTCATCCTATAATATTAAATTTCCACAAAATAGTCAAGAATTCCATTGAAACTTTGGATTCTGAGAACTTCAAAAATACTTTAACAGTTTCTGCTTTATCTCTGTCCTCAAAAATGATTGAATTTCTTCTTTGTTTACATTCAGAATTCTGCTTTTCACAAAAGTTTATGGGTGGGTTTTAATCATAGACTCCTTCAGCTACCCCAAGCTGAAGAAAAAAATAATTCATCTTCCTCTGATCCTACTTATTTGCATCTTGTCACATTCTTTCTTAGTTCTGATTTTTTAGTGTATGTTAGAGAATTTCATACATGACTATTGTATATGCATTATTCTAACCCCTCCCAGTCCCTTCCAACTCCTTCCCTGTCGTAGCCCTCCCACTCTCTCACAACTTCTTGTCCTCTTTAACATCGCCACATTCTTCTGAAGATTGAACAGAAGAGGCCCCTTTGAAATTTTGTCGTTGAGGCACCCCATTGCACAGAGTATTCTTAGACATTATTATAGTGTATGCTATTAGAGTTTTCAACCATGTACAAGCTATGTTCAACATCATAATTATCACTTACTAGAAAAACTCTTAAGCTCAGAGTAGATTATTTTCTGACTTTAATGTTGATAGAAAAAGACAATCCTAAATCACTCAGTCACCTTAGTCTCACTTGCTATACAAGCATTCAAAAAGTGGCTTGCAAGGAACATCAGCCTCCATGATCTGTTCTGCTTCTTGTTTTCCCTGAGGCACAGTTCTGCATTAGCATGTTAAATTGCATTTCCTAAACTTTTTATGTCACACAATAGGGAATATTTCTTTATATAGTTTCCTGATGGTACGTGATCTGTATCTTATTGTGGTATTTCCAGAAAAACTGTGACTGTAAAAAAAACAAACAGTTATATACTATATTTAACACCATTCTACATAGAATAATTCAAATAATAAGGGCTTTATTAAAATTCCACTTACTTTGCCAAATACCCTTAAGACCAAGATAATCACATTCTAATTACTTTGCTTTTGCTTATTATTTTCATGTTAAGAAAAGAAGTGTGGTAGCAGTCAGTTCAGATGGCCTTACTAATATATATTGCAAGCATGAGAAAATATCTGACTGAGTTTAGGAAAATAGATCAGTGTCTTCTTAAGTATATATCCATTAGCCTTTATTTGGTGAGAGCTGTATGAAAAGAGTTGATAGACAACTATCTAGGTTGTTTCCAATTTCTGGCTATTATGAAAAGGATAGCAATGAACATGGATGAACAGATATTTCTGTAGTAGGGTATAGAGTCTTTTGTGTATATGCCCAAGAGAGGTATAACTGGATCATATGGTAGCTCTAGTTCTAGCTTTCTGAGGAACCTCCACACTGACTTCTATAGTAACTGCAGCAGTGGATATGCGTTTCCCTTTCTCCACATCCTGTCAGCATTTGTTGTTTGTTTTGGGGATCTTTGCCATTCTGAGAGGGATAAGATGAAATCTCAAAATGGTTTTAATATGCCTTTCCCTGATGAATAAAGATGTTGAACATCCTTAAAGTATGTCTTACCCAATTCTGTTTCATCATTAGAGAACTTCCTGTTCAGCTCCTTGCCCCATTTTTTAGTTGGGTTTTTGTGTGTGATTATTTTTTTGAGTTGTGTATTATAGATACTAACCCAGATACTAACCCTCTGTCAGAGGTATAGCTGGTAAAGATTTTTTCCCATTCTATAGGTCACCTCTTCACTTGAATGACAGTGTCCTTTGATGTACAGTAGCCTCTTAGGTTCATGTGATCCCATTTGTAAATTGTTGGACCTGATGCTTGCACTGTAGGAGTCCTGTGCAGAAAGCCCTTTTCCTGTGCCTTTGAGTTCCAGTATATTCCCTACTTTCTCATCTGTCTGACTCAGGGTATTTGGTCTTATGTTGAGGTCCTTGATCTGTTTGGAGTTGAGTTTTGTGTATGGTGAAAGATAGTGATCTAGTCTTCTACATGCCCTTATCCAGTTAGACCAGCACCATTTGTTGAATATGCTCTCTTTTCTCCAGTATGGATTGTTTACTCCTTTGTCAAAAGTCACATAGTTGTGAATGTGTAGATTTAAATCTGGGTCCTCAGTTCTATTCCACTGTTCAGTGTGTCTGTTTTTATGCAAGTACCATTCTGTTTTTATTACTATAGCTCTATAGTATAATTTGAGATCAGAGATGTAATTCCCTCCAGCAGTTTTTTTTTTTTTTATTGTGCAGGATTACATTGGCTATCCTGGATTTTTTTTGTTTCATAGGGAATTGGGTATTATTTTTCAATTTCTCTGAAGAATTGTGTTGGAATTTTAATACATATTGCATTGAAGTTGTAGATTGCTTTTTATAGGATAGACATTTTCACAATATTAATCCTACCTAGCCATGAGCATGGGAGGTCTTCCATATTCTGGTATCTTCTTCCATTTCTTTCTCTAATGTCTTAAAGTATTTATTTTACAGGCCCTTCATTTCCTTTTATTAGATTTATTCCAAGGAATTTTGGAATTTTGAGGTTATCATGAATGGTATTGTTTCCCCAGTTTGTTGGTGGTATAAGAAGGCTACTTTTTTTATATTCTGCTTTCTTGAATGTATCCCTAGGATTTTTCTGGTAGAGTATTTAGAATCCTTTATTATAGAATCGTATCGTCTAGCTAAAACTTCAATACTGTATTGAACAGGAATGGAGTGAGTGGACATCCTTGTCTTGTTCCTGATTTTGAGAGGACTGCTTTCAGGTTTTCTCCATTTAGTATGATGTTGGCTGTGGGCTTGCTGTATATTGCCTTTATTGTGTTGAGATATGTTCCTGTATGCCTAGGTTCTATGACTTTTATTATGAATGGATGTTAGATTTAGGCCTTTTCTGCTTCGGATATGATGATCATGTGGTTTCTGTCCTTGAGTCTGTTTATGTGATGGATTACATTTTTTTTAAATTATGTTGTGTTGAACCAACCTACATCTCTGTAATGAAGCTAACTTAATCATGGTGGATCGTCTCTTTGATATGTTCTTGCATTCAGTTTGCAGGTATTTTGTTGAGAATTTTTGCATCTGTGTTCATCAGAGAGATTGTTCTACAATTTTTTTGTGTGTGTGTTGGGTCTTTCCCTGGTTTGGGTATGAGAGTGATACTGGCTTCATAGAAGGACTTTGGGGGTGTTCCTCCATTTTCTGTTTTATGGAATAATTTGAAGAATATTGGTGTTAATCTTTGAAGGTTTGGTAGAATTCTGTACTGAATCATCTGATCCTGGGCTCTTTAGTTGAGAGATTTCTAAGTACTCTATCTCATTGATTGTTACAGGTCTGTTTAGATTACTTATATCATTTTAATTTAATTTTGGTAGGTCATATATATGGAAGAAGTTACCTATTTCTTTTAGATTTTCTAGGTTAGTGGAATGTAGATTTTTAAAGTAAGCCCTTATGAACTTCTGATTTTCCTCCAGGTCTGTCAGAGGCAGTAACATTGATTGATGTTTTTCTCTTCATCCCTGAGGATGTTTGGGTTCCCTCTTTCTTTTTCATTAATTTGGCTAAATGTTGTCAATGTTGTTAATCTTATCAAAGAACCAACTCTTCTTTGTTTCTTTATATTGTATAATTTTCTTCATTTCTATTTTCATTAATGTCAGGTTTGATTTTATCTCTTCCCATCTACTAGGTATTGTTGGTTCTTGGTTTTCCAAGACTTTCAGTTATGTCAGTAACTTTTTTAGATGTTTCTAATTTTTTAGAATATGTAGTTAATGCTATAAATCTTCCTCTTAGGACTGCCTTCGTTGTGTCCCAAAGCTTTTGATATGTTGTATTTTCATTTTCATTCAGTTGTAGGAAATTTTTAAATTTTGATTTCTCCCAGATCCAGTAGTGTGTTATTTAGCTTCCATGAATTTGTATATTTTGTCCCTTTTTATTATTGCTGATCTCTAGCTTTATTCCTTTGTGGTCAGATAAGATAAAAGATGATAATCCAATTTTTGTAAATTTGTAGAAATTTGTTTTGTGTCCTCATATATGATTAATTTTGAAGAAAGTTCCATGGACTGCTGAGAAGAAAGTATATTTACTGTTCTGTAGAGTTCTGTAAAGTCCATTTGATTTATGGTGTCATTTAACTACAGGGTTTCTCTGTTTACTTTTTGTCTGGTTGACCTGTCTATTGGTGATATCAGGGTATTGAAGTTACCCACTACAGTGTGAAGTACTGTTGGAGTCAGTGTGAGATTTTAGCACTAATAAAGTTCTTTTATGAAATTGGTTGCCCCTGTGTGAGGTGCATGTTTAGGATTATAAATTCTTCTTGGTTGATTTTTTTCCTTTAATGAATATGAAGTGGCCTTCCCTGTGTCTTCTGACTAGTTTTAGTTTGAAGTCTATTTTGGTGGCTATTATAATAGCTGTACCTGCTTGTTTCTTGTTCTATTTTCTTGGAATAACTTTTTCCGTCCTTTTACCCTAAGATGGTGTCAATCATTGTTGGTGAGGTGCATTTCTTGGAGGCAGTAAAATTGATTACTGTTTGCTATTCCATTTGTTTGATCTGTGTCTTTTTACTAGGAAGTTGAGACCAATAATATTGAGGGTTATTATTGACCAGTGTTCATTAATTCCTGTTATTTTGATATTTTAGTGCTGTTTTCTCAGACCTCTCTTGCTTGACTAGGATTTATTTATTATTTAGTTATTTATTTTTGCCCTCTTGAGAGTGTTTAATCCTTCTATTCTGACTGAAGTATTCTTTCAGTTGTTCTCTTTAGAGCTGGTTTTGTGGACATAAATTCCTTAAATCTGTTTTCTTGTGGAAATTTTTTTCTTTCTCTTTCAATTAAGTGATAGTTTTGCTTGGTATAGTAATCTGGACTCAAACCTGTATTCTTTCCACTTGTATGACATTGGTCTATGCCCTGTCTTTCATAGACTCCACTGAAAAGTCAGCTGTTATTCTGTTGGGCCTGCCTCTATATGTGGCTTGATCCTTCTCGTGGCTTTCAGTATCTTTTCTCTGTTCTGTATGTTTAGTATTTTAACTATTATATGATCACATGGGGATATTTTCTGGTTCTCTATACTTGGTATTCTGTATGCCACTTGTACTTTGATAGGTGCTCTTTCCCTATGTTTGGGAAAGTTACTTCTATGATTTTATTAAAAATTATTTTCTGTGCCTTTGGCCTGGGTTTCTCCTCCTTCTATGTCTTTGATCCATAGGTCTGGCCGTATTACAGTGTCCCATGGGTCTTACATACTTCATTCCTGACTTATTTTAGATTTGACATTTTCTTTGATTGAGTGATTCATTTCCCCAAGCCTGTCTTCAAGGTCTTTTCCCACCTCCTTCTTGCTTGTTTGAGTTCCTGAACTTTTTATTTTAAGTTTTCAGTTGGACTTTTCTTCAAAGAGTCTCTTTATTGAATTCTAGTTTCATGTTTTGAATGGTTTTGTTTTGTTTTGAATAATTTTATTCATTCAACTGTTTGTGGGGTTTTTTTGATCTTCAGTTTTTTATCCATATCCTCTTTGAATTCTTTCAAAATATTTATAATTGTTATTTTGAAATCACTGTCATGGGCATCCACTTGGTTGTCATTCTCAGGAAACATTATGATGGGGGTGTTAATTTCTGCATCAGTCATATTATTTTGGTTATTCGTGTTCTTTGTGTTTTTTCTACTGAGGCCTGAGCACCTGCACTCATGTGGTGGTGTGTCTTGGTATGGGTAAGCATCTTGTCTCTTGTTGAATGTTTTTTGTATCTTGTTTGTTATTTCCCCAACTCATCAGGTTATGGCCCAGCAGACTTCATGTTGATGTACAATTTAGGTGAAAGAAATTATCTCAGTTCAACTACAGATGCAATTTTTGAGTTGGGATTTCAGGACTGACTGTGCAGTATCTTGCACCAGCAGGGTGGGATGGAGCTACGTGAGCAGGTTGGCTGGTAGGTTAGGGTGAGGTTCGCATTTCTGGGGCAAACAGAGCTCAGATGGTGAGGTGAAGGGAAATCTCAAGGATGAACCTCCAAACCCCAAGTTTGGGGCTGGGAAGGATCTTGGAGATCCAGGATGGAATAGGACCTCTGTGATCCAGGGAATTCTGAGAGCTAAGATTGATGATAGATATTTTAATGTAAAAATTAAATCATTAACACATTGCCTTTCCTATGGGCATCCTGTTTTTACTTTGTTAATGACAGTGTCATAATACTATTAAAAGTGAGTTTTTTCAAACATTTGAATGAAACTTGGTGTTTTTAATGAAAACTTACTGTTTATAATTGATGTTTTTCTCTATTATAATTTTCTTAGGAATTGAGTAGGGTTCTAAGTTTGCCATTTTTACTATATTAGTGTTAAACTTCAAGTCAGCTCCTTTGATTATCTATGTCTTGATGTTTTCTCTAAGTTTTACAATTTTTCATAGCATTTTTATTCACCATTTTCTATCCCGTTACTTTGTCAATCATCATTGAACATCCAGGATGTTCTTTGTCATGAATTGCTCCATATCCTTCAGAGAAACCACTTAATATATTCGACATTGGATATTTTTTCTTTTGATTTACCAGAGATTGTGTTAGGTATTAGAGTCACAGAGAAATTCAAAGAACTTACCCAAAAGATCTTTCATGTTGTAACTTCAGCATCATAATTAGTGTGGCTTAAGGAAAAGTAATGTGGTTGATTGACTGTACGGTTTGGTTTCTAGGACACTGAAATACTTTCAAATATAGAACTCTCTAATGGATGGGGGTAGCCCTTGGCCTGTTTAATTGGCAGACAACTAGGCTCATTCACCTACTTGCCATCTGTTTTTCCTTTCATACTACAACGTTTGAATTGGTAGTAAAAAAGACCATCAAGCCCCATATCCCAAAATCTAAGATACTTAGTACCTGGCCCTCTGCAGGAAGTTTGCTGACACACATTTATTTCACTGCATTTTTTTACAAGTTGTGGCTAGGAAAAATAAATTACTGACATTTTTAAAAATTGCATTAAGGTCATTCTGCCTTGCTCATTCCCAATTCCCCATCTTCTTCCTTTCCCAACAGTTTTTTTTTTTTTTTTAACTTTAATTGTGTTGCTTTGTCTCTGTGGAACAATGTCTGTCCAGCGGTGTGGTGCTGGGGAAGCCAGGGCACCAGATTTACTCTATTTTATCAATCTTTATTCTCTCTCTGCAGCTTCAAGCCTGCTTTCTCTATCTGAGGTAAGTCCAAAGGTGACCCTTGTCTACTTGGCCAGCTGCTGTCATCTGATAGAGACTGATTTCATCATTTACTCCTGCCAAGTGATCTTGTTTCGCTGACTTTTATGTCCTCTGTTTCTTTGTTAAAGCATAATCACTTTGTGTGTGTGACAGAGACATGCTGTATTGCTCAGCCTAACATTGAGATGCTGCTACTCAAGTGGCTGTGGTTCAGAGCATGGCCACCGAGCCTCTCCATGTTCATGTCCTCACTTAAGAATTCAGATTCTTGGCAGGCAGTTCTTCTGCTAACTGCCTTGGCCCACTGCCCCTTTCAGTGTGCCCAGTAAACCTGATTTTTCTACTTTGATCTTAAAAATAGTAATAAAAATAAAAAATTCAGAGTTAGTCCAGCTCTCCTGGTTACTACTTCTTTTCCTCTCTTTTCCTGGACAGTAAACATTTTTCTTCATTGTGACCCTGAGCATTATATGATTATTGCACTACAAAGTCTAATGAATTTACCTATATATTACTTACTCCCCCCCCTCAAAATAGAAAAGACATCATAGATAGCGATGGTAGTGTAGGGCACATCTTTAATTCCAGCACTCTGGAGGCCGAGGCAGTTGGAGCTCTGTGAGATCAAGGCCAGTCTCATCTACATAGTGAGTTCCAGGCTAGCTGGAGCTGCAGGCTGAGACCCTGTTGCCAAAAAAAAAAAAAAAAAAAAAAAAAAAAAAAAAAAAAGGGGAAGAAGCCGACATCATGGATGTCTGAATAATTTTATCCCTTCACTTTCTCCTTGTTTGTATTTATTTTAAATTGAACTCTGGTTTCTTCTTCCTCTCCCTAGTTCTAGGCAACACTGGAAAGTTCATTTGTTAGCTATGTTGTTTTGGAAAATGTAGCTCCAGCTGGCCTGGAACTCACTGTGTAGTCTAAGCTAGCCTTGATCTCACAGAGATCCACCTACCTCTTCTGAGTACTGAGATTAAAGGCGAGCACCACCACACCTGGCCCAAAAATCTAAATTTTTAAGGCTTATATGTATGAAAATATTCATTCAAAAAATGTTTGTCAATCCTGGGTATAGTTACTATCCTATAATTTCAGCCCTTGGGAGGCTGTGGCAGGAAGATCTTGAGTTTGAGATCAGTCTAGGCTACATAGCAACTTCAAACCCAGTCTCATAAAAAAAAAGTTTATCTTCTAGGTGCTAGTCAGTATGTTAAACACATGGGAAACTGGGAGACAAAACCAGATCCAGTATCTATCTTAGTTTTTATATTTTTTAGGGGAGGCAGACATTAAGTAATTTTAAAACTCACTAATTAGTTCTAAAGTATGTGGTGTTAATGAGGACTTATTGTGAGATTTTTATCTGATCAAGAAAATGCTCATTAAGCCTAACTGTGAAGGTAGAATTATTAATTAGACCAAGTTGCAGAGAACCAGTGGGGTCAGAATGACATTCAAAGAAGAGAAGGAAAATGGGGCAAGTGTAGGCTTCTGCTAGATTACAAAGATAGGGCATGGTCATTGTGTCTAAAGTCAAGAGCAAAGGGGCAAACATCATATCTGATATGGTGAGGACTGAAGAGTATGTAAAGGAATCCTGATAAGCCATGATAAACTTTATATACTCAGTTTATATACTCAGTGGCCTCCCTTTAGATTAAAGGTTTAGACTGCATTTGAATAGGCAAGGTATAATATCCTAAACAATCTCTAATTGCATTGTGAAGAACAAAAGGGAAAAAGTGAAAGTAGGATGTGTAGGGCCTAAGTGATGCTTGTTTTGGATTCAAGGAACTCACTTGGAGAATCATTGGCATAGAAGGCAGAGTGTTAATGTCAAGGGAAGATCAATTATTTATTAGTGTTAGGATATTGTTGTAAATTTCCCTGTAAACATTTTCGGTATACTCACTGTATTAGTCACTTTTCTGTTGCTGTGAGAGAAACACTGACCCAAGCAATTTGTAGAAGGAAGAGTTTATTTGCACTTACGGTTCCAGGGGAATTACAGTCCGTCATGGCAGGGAGGCACGGTGGCTGGAGGTGGCTGGACAGGAGCAGCAGAAGCTAAGGTCCCATATCATCACACAGGCACAGGAAGCAAGAGAGCGACTGGAGATCTGGCAAGGCTTAAGAACTCTCTAAGTCCACCCCCAGTGACGTACTTCCTACAGGATAGCCACACCATCTAAAACCTCCCAAAACAGCGCCATCATCTGTGGAAAAAATGTCCAAATACTTGGAGCCTGTGGGAGACATTTTCATTCAAACCACCACACTCAACAAGTTTTGCTCTCATGTGTTTTCATGTTTTAATTCAAACTAGTTTCTAATTTATCTTGGAATTTTAAAAAAATCAAACTCACTTTATTGTTGAGCAGGCCTTAAGTCCAATTAGATAGCTGCTGGGTACCCCCCCCCCCCAAGATAAACGTGCCACTATTGCACCACTGGGGACATCTTGCCAGGTTGGTCATTGTTGTGATTTAGGAGAAGCCTTCCAAGTCAGTCAGTTCTAGTTCAGTTTCTTCAATTCCTATATCCAGAGTGTATGGTATTCTCAGCAATGGTGTCTTACCTTTAAGTTCTGGGAGGCAATCAAGGGCAATGTCAATAGTCTGTTTTATTTCAGAAGTCTCTGACTTGACCAACAACTCAAGGGGAGATTTCCTGTGCCTGGCACTGGGCTTTTTGTTAAGTCTGTGGCTGTTAGAAGGAGCATTATTACCCCAGGTAACATAACTTCACTTAGATTATACACACACATATATTTTAAGCAAGCTTATAAAATAATATTTCCCTCTGGGTTTTTTCAAACATCTTTGGTGTTATTTCAGAAATTGGTTCTCTCCTTTCACCATGTAAGTCCTTGGGATTGAACTCAAGTTATCAGACTTGGTGACAAGCATCTTTACCCACTGAGCCATCTCCTTGGCTCTTAATATTCCAGAGGCTACCTAAATTTTATCAGTATTCTCTGTATTCTTGAAAACACTATGAAGGCTACAGCATAATGTGTTATGTCAGTGAAGCAAGTACATAGAATCAAGTACACAGTACTGTTCAAGCCTTTTTCTCCTGAGATGGTCTGTTTCTATCTGTTCCTAATAGTAGTGTCAAAATCTGCAACTAGGGTTTTGGGTTTTTCTGTTCATCCTTTGTTTTACTTCACATACTTTGAAGCACTCTATTAAGCGCATACATATTTAGAAATAACTATTTGTGTTGATTTCTTTTTCATTATGAAATGAACATCTTAGTCACTAGAAGTAGTCCATACTATAAAATGTATTTTATCTTACACTGTGATTGTCCTTCCAGCTCACTTTTCACTGTTCTTTCTCCATAACTTTATTTTTAACCTTTACATTTAAAGTGATTTCTTATAATCAGCATATACTTAAGATTTTGTCTTTTGCCCAATTTGATCATCTCTACCTTTTATTTAACCACTTACATTTAATATTCAGTTTAAATCAGCCAATACCTTTGTTTTCTATTTAGGCTACTATTTAGTCTCATGTTTTCTCTTCTTGCCTTTTTAATGTGTATGAATGAATTGCCTGCATGTATGTAAGTGTATCTGTGTCATGCAGTGCCCGCGGAGGACAGAAGAGGCCATTTGGATCCCTTGGAGCTGGAGTTACAGACAGTTGTTAGCACCATGTGAGTGCTGAGAACCGAACCCAGTACTTTGCAAGAGCAGGCAGTGCTCTTAACTGCCGAGCCATCTCTCCAGCCCCTATTTGCAATTTTTTATTTGCTTTTTAAAAATAATGGTTATTGTACCAGCCTAGTGGCACAAGCTTATCTCAGCTCCTTGGGAGGCTGAGACAAAAGGATCCCAGAGAATCTAAGGAGATGACATTGAATTTTACATTGTTTTTGTCCTGGATTTTTCATGATACAGTAAATGTTTTAGACTCCTAGTGAGAAATGTTTTCTTTCAAATATTGCTTTAAGCATTGCTGGGCAAAGCTAGAATGGCCTTTATTGCACAGATGATTTTGCTCCAAAGTTTTTTTTTAATAATTCTCTTACTAAGAATTTCATATAATGTATTTTGGTCATATTCAGACCCCCCCTCCTTCAGAATCCCTCACTTCAACTCCGCCCCTCACTTCATCTGTTCTTTTGTAAAGGCCCTATTTAGTCTAATTTGCATTCCTCGAATGCTTTTGGATATGGGTCCATCCCTTGGTGTCTGGTCAATCCACCCACATCACACCCTTGAAGAAAACTGACTCTTCCTCTCCTAGCTGCTGTCACTTGCCCACAGATCCTCAGCTAGGGCTGTGGCTTCATGCCCTCAGTCCCATCTATGCTGACTTTTTGTCAGACTTGGGCTTATGCAGGTCTTACACGTTGTCACAAGTACTATGCTCATATGTGCAACTACCATTGTGTCCATACAACATTTCTCTGACTCTTAGAATCTTCTACCCACTCTTCCGCAACAATCCCCAAGCCTTGGAGGCAGAGGACATGATATATATGTCCCTTTCAGGACTGAGCATTCCACTGTTCTGTATTTTCTACACACTGACTAGCTGTGGGTATCTGTGTTAATCACCATCTGCTTTTCTAGTGAGAGTTGAGAGATGCACAAATCTATGAGTATTACAATGAGTCCGTTTAATATTATGTCCATTTAGCAAGCTAATAGTAATGGGTTCTCCCCAACAGCCTCTGGCCATAGGTTCTTGGCCTTGAAAAGAGTGGGCTCCCTCTTGTGAAATGGACTTTAAATCCAATCATTGAGTGACATTCATGCCACTATTGCAGCAATGGGCTTAACTTACAGGCCAGTCATTATTGTAGTTTGCAGTGTTCACAGCTGGGTAGGGTCGATTACTTTTCCAGTAGCATGCAAAGCACCTTCCAGCTCTATGAAAGCTGACTAGGAGAGATGAAGCTTCCAGGTCAGTAGCAACTTGATTTCCCCATGTTTATTCTAGCACTCATATATGTAGTGGCTTCAGCCATAGGGTCTTGCCATCAAGTTCTTGAGGGTAGCCTAGAGCAGTGGCAATAGCTAGCTAGTATTGTTTGAGGATAGAATATGTTCATAATGGAATAATATTCAACTGTTAAGAAAAAGGAAATTATGAAACTCACAGATAAATGAATGGAAGTGGAAACATCCTGAATGAGGTGACCCAGACCCCAAAAGACAAACATCAGATGTTCTCTCTCACTTGTGGATACTAGCTCTGAGTCTTTAGGTATGGGTTTTAGTTGGAAAATTCAGAGGTCAGTAAACTACTTAAGATCCATTGTGGGAGGAAGGATGGTTTTCTGGGAGGGGAGATAGAATGTTGTGATATAAAAAGGGAAAGGGAATAATGGCATAGGAAGGGTTAAACGGGGCAGGGAATGGGAGGGCAGGGTAGAGGAAGAAATATGGGGAGGGACAACAAACACTAAAGGCCTTTTGAAAAAGTCATACGGAAACCACTGTAGCAGCTTCTTTAAAAGTATATAGTTTAAATGGAGTTATTCTATAACAGAGGGACAAACGCCCCTACTAAACACCATAGGCTACCAAATAAAAGCCCAGTGACAGGAATGGACTCCATCTTTTGGAGTTGTTGACCAAGAAGACAATTTTTTGTTGTCACATGTAGAGGATGCTAAGAGCATCTAGTACGTAAGAGGCCAGGGAGGCTGCTAAACATCTTGCAGTGCACTGGGTAATTAACCCATTGCAGTAAGATTGGGACATTTACCTCTGGTGCTAATTTGAGGCTAATCAAACACCTGGGTGAGGACTGTGAAGGTCCTATTCTGATAGGTGGGAGTGCAGATTAGATCCAGACCTGTGTGGCCTATTTTGTGCTTGGCCCTGTCACAGTGTTGAGAAACATTCACGCCCTGATCTTCCCCACAAGTGCCTTTCTAATGTTTGGATTGGATTTCTCAATGCAAAGATCAGGGATGGCTTTGATAAGTACTATTTTTCATATTGTGAAAGTATTGAAAGCCAAATTTCTTTAATTTATTGAATAAAGAAAGAAGGGGATGAAGAGTACTGATTACTCATTAAAGTTATCCTGATCCAAAGGGTTAAGGAAGAAACTGAGTTTTAGTACGTTTTTGCTCAAGATTAAGGCTGCTCTGACTCAAACATGAAGACACAGTTAACAAAAGGTGTTATATTTATGACATGCCCCAACAGTACTGAATTATGCCACCCCACCCCAACCAAATCTTAAGCATTTTGCTCATGAATATGATTGGCAAATATAGATAGGGTGCTGACACTGGTTGGACTCTCACTGTCTTGGTGTTAGCTGGCTTGTCTCTGTTCCATATGCCTTTCACATACATTCAGTTTTCCTCTCAGCTTCCACCCTATTTGCTAACATAACATTTTCCAGAGCAATAACATGGGTGATTATAGGGCAGAAGGGTGAATTTATGAATAGGTAATGAAACAGAGCTATCAATCCACTCAACTTTGTGTAAATGTTAGTGTCATTGGCAACTCCTCAGAAAGCAGATGAGAACGGGGTCCAAGAACATTCTAAATCATATCAGAATCTACAGGGGGTTCGAGGGATGGCTTAGCAGTTAAAAGCACTGCCTGCTCTTCCAGAGAACCCGGGTTCGATTCCCATCACCCACATGGTGGCTAACAACTGTCTGTACCTCCAGTTCCAGGGGATCCAACGCCCTCTTCTGACCTCTGTGGACTTTGCATGACATGGGACCTACATACATTCAGGCAAAATACTCATAATTTGTTAAATTGTTTTTATTTTTATGTTTGAGTGTTACACCTGCATGTATGTAAATGCACCCATGTCATGCAGTGCCCTTGGAAGACAGAAGAGGGCATTGGATCCCCTGGAGTTATAGCTGTTAGCTGCCATGTAGATGCTGGGAATGGAACCAGGGCCTTCTGCAAGAGCAGCCAGTGCTTTTAACCACTGAGCCATCTCTCCAGCCCTAAAAAAAAAAAAAATGTTTTAAATCATATCAGCATCTAGTCTTTGACCTCAAGTTGGCATCATGCTAAATCACCAACCACTTTCATTCTCTACATAAAGATAGAATACTTAGACACTTAATAGTATACCTGTCACAATACACTGCTTGAGACATGGTGCCCTGCATTACACTAACTTAATACACAAATCCAGCAAGAAATTACCAAAAAAAAATTTTTTTTTTGCTCCTGTGGCTAAGAAGCATCTAAAATTCATAGCAGTGCAAACTGCTAATTTTCAATTCAACTAAATATTCAGATAGCTAGCCTTTCAATAGCAAATGATTCTTATTAAAATATTTTTATCACTTTGAGAATTTCATACAATTTTGGACATACACATTTTCCAATCCTCCCCCTAACTCCTCCCAGATCCATTCCCACCTCTATGACCCTCCAAGTTTGTACCCCCCCTTCACTTTTTAATCTATTATTCCAATTTATGCTCCCATATACTCATAGATGTAGGGCCATCCAGTGGAGCATGGTCGACTTACCAGGATTCACACCCTCAAAGAACAAGGATTCTCCCTTCCCCATCAACTGTCAACAGCTCCTCACTTAGGGATGGGGGGCATGTAAACCCCCTCCCCTTCCATGCTGGAATGTTGGTTGATCTTGTGCAGGCAACCACAGCTGCTGTGAGTTCATGAGTGTAGTAGTCCTGTCATATCAAGAATACACTGTTTTGCTGTGGTCCTCCCTGACCCCTGGCTCTTACCAGTAAACAGTTGTGTATTCATTAACCACTGTCCACAAACTTGTCTGATGAGGTCTGAGAGCTGCACTAATCTGTAGATTAAATCTTACAGAGATAAGAATTTAGTGGCCAGATACTGCATCTGTTTAGTGTAACAACAGTAATAGGTGTTTACTCCTGAGGCCACGAGCTCCCTGACCATAGGTTCTTGACCAGATTTACAGTATCAGGCATGTTTCCTCCTATGGAGCAAGTCTTAAATCCAATCAGAAATTAACTGTTACCTCAATATTCATGCCACCATTGCACGCATGGACTTACCTTGCCACACTGGTCATTATTGTAGTTCATAGGATTCACAATTGGGTAGTAGGACTGATTACTCCCCATCTCCACCCCCAGCAGCCTAAAGAGAACCTTCCATTATTATGATAGCTAGCAGCAGGAAGCCTCCTGCCCAGTATGGACTTGATTTCTCCATGTCCAGTGTGCAGTCTCTTCAGCAATGGTGTCTTACCATCAAGTTCTGGTGGGCAACCAAGAGCAATGGCAATAGACTGTATTGTTGCAGGGGTCTTTGGAACACCTCTGACCAACAGCTCCAGGGTGTGGTAAGACAACTGGTGCTGAGAGCATGTTACTTAGCAATCCATAGTTTGGGGAGGAGCATAATCCCTGTGTAGGGTAACAAATTTAAACTCATAAATATATATATATATATATATATGCTTATAAATAGGTTTTCCATGACCTTCCCAAACATCCATAGTGTCAGTTCTCCTCCTCTACCCCTCTGCCCTATCCTCTCATTCCATTTCCCACTTAAACCTTCTTCCCCATTATTCCCCCTTGTCTGCTTCCGGTCACCTGAGTTCTATCTCTCCTCCTTTAAATCCCCCCTCCCACCTCTAGTCGCCTGGATTCTATAGATATTCCACATTAAACAAATATAAAGTCAATGCTAAGATCCACATGACTGAGAATGTGTGATGTCTATCTTTCTGGGTCAGGGTTACCTCTGTGTAATGGAAAACCATTCTTTTTATTCTATATTTCTTGTGAATGCAGATAACAGGATTTATTACAATACTTTCACATCATATACTAGTTACTAAGCACATACTATATACTAGTATGCCAGGTTTTGTGCCATCTTTAGATTTTAAATTTCCTGTAATTTTTTAAAAATCGTCACTGTAAATCACAAATCTAGGATTCTTGGTTCTTTTTTGTTTCTGCAACACAGTACTTGAAACTGGGTAATTTATAAAGAAATGACATCTACTTACCTCACAGTTCTGGAGATTTAAGACATTATGTTGGCATGGGCTTCAAGAAGAGGAGGAGAGAAGACAGAGACAGACCAGGCTTGCTCTTTTAAAACAACCTAATCTTGCTTCGTAGGCCTAATGAGTTTCACAAAATCAAGCATTAATCTCTCCAAGAGGGCAGTCCTGCCCCCTAAAAATCCTGTCACCTTTTAATAATATTAGACTGCAGATATGAACCCCTGAGAACCATAAACAGGCCCTATCAGGATTATACTTCAAGACTACTTTTTTTTTTTAAACGTCTGACTTGCTTTTATTAACCCAGATACCAAGTGCCACTCAGTGGCTTCAGACAGTAGAATTCTTTATTCTCTTAACTAGCAATCATTTGACTCTGAAGAATAGTATTAAAGTTCTGCAGTTTTCTTTATTTCTTATGTTCCCACTGCTCCAAGAAGCATACTTATAAAAACATTGTCCCATACCATAAAGCCTTCATATTAAAAGGACGTTCTGGATGGTTTCATCTTTAACATGCGTCTGTCACTCAAATTGGAAAACTTTATGCCGGTTCCTTCCCAAGCTGTTAAAAATTAGCTTGATGTAGATAAGGCTTTCCCCAAACTCATTATCTGTCTTCCAAATGCACCTTAAGGACTCCTTAATAAAGTCAAGGTTACATGAAGAGTATTTTACTGAAAATCATTGAATGACTGTTAATAAACCTGCACTACAGGAGGGTTATTTTGTTCCTGCCTCTCATCCTTACAAAAGATTTTTCCTTTTTGTCAGTTTCTTTAAACAATAAGACTATTTCTTGATCATACATCTCGATGAATCAGTGGTCATACCAAATACTGGTGGTTGATAATTAAAAGCAGTCCAGGCTTGTATGTACCACACAAATGTCTGATTTCTACATCACCACCAAAGCAAAAGTCCTCCATAATCCACCTCCTGTCTATCAATTCTAGGGTGCTAGATACATATGTGCATACACACACAACACATGCACACCTTTCCCAATTTATTTATTTATTATTTTGGTGTTTTGAGACAGGGTCTCCCTGTAGCCCCAGCTGGCCTGAACTCACTATGTAGACCAGGCTGGCTTGAACTCACCGAGATCCCCCTGCCTCGGCCTCCCAAGTGCTGGGATTAAAGGCACCACCATGCCCCGCAAGATTCAGGGTTTTTTTGGTTTTTTTTTTTTTTTTTTTTTTTTTGTTTTTTTTTTTGATGTTTTTGAGACAGGGTCTCCCTGTAGCTCCAGCTACCTGGAACTCACTCTGTGGACCAGGCTGGCCTCGAACTCACAGAGGATCCACCTGCCTCTGCCTCCCCAGTACTGGGATCAAAGGCGTGCGCCACCACACCCGGCGAGATTAAGCCTTTTAAAAAAGAAAAGAACTATAATCTTTCACAGTGTGCCAACTAAGGGAAAGGATTTACTCAACTCTTGTGGTCACCCTGGCACACCTGTGTACCCAACCTAGAGCCCATGGCTCTTTTGTATTTGATTCCCTTTAAGCCCATTGTATTCCCTTTCTACACAAGTTAAATCCTTGTGTTATCTAAAAACACTACAAAAACATTATACCAGTGATTAAAAAAAAAATACTTGCACCTGGCCAGGCATGGTAGCACACATGCCTTTAATCCCAGCAAAGGCAGAGGCAGGCAGATCTCTGAGTTCAAGGCCAGCTTGGTCTACATAGTGAGCTCCAGGCCACCTGAGGCTACAGGGAGACCCAGTCTCAAAAAAAAAGCCTTATCATTTTACTTTGTTTATAGTATTAACATTAACTCATATTTATGGAAACATTAATAGTCAATGGGCCTGTCCTTGAAGATGAGATGGGTTTCTTGCAGACAGCAAGGGGATGGATTTTGTTTCTTGTCCCACATCTCTTGCACATTCCATTCCTGTTTTTTTTTTTAATTTTCCATAATCTTTACTTGAGTGGTCCAGTTCTTCAACTTTATCCTCCATTTCATTCGTTCTAGTGGTGAGGCTTTCCCCTGTTGCTTCAAGTTGGCTTATTGAGTTTTGCACTTCCTTCTTCACTTCTGCCCGAATTTTCTTCAATGTTTCTGTCTTTTGTGAATTCATTTAGAAGTTTATCCCTATCTTCTTTTAGTTGTTTGTTCGTGTTCTTTAAATTTGTTGAATTCCTTGATCACGTTTATGATTGTTCTTTTAAATTCAGTGTCCTGGGTTATCTCTAATGGGTTCTCCTTGAACTCTTCTACAGAACTGGTGGAGTTTGGTGGGAACATAGTGTTTTGGCTTTCCATTCTATTCTTTTGTTGTGATTTTGGCATGTGAATTTCTTTTGTTTATGATTCTGATATGAGAATTAAGTTGAAGTATGCTTCTTTTTGTATTATTGGGGTGCCTAGGTCCTTTCCTTATTGGTTATGTAAAGCTGTTTGGTACAGGGTTCAGGTTCTCTCAGGTTTATTTTGGAGGGAACAAATGGCTTCAGATCAGCTATTCAAGAGCACCCACAGAAGCCCAATTCAGGTTCCAGTCCGGTACACTCAGGCGTCCTTCTACGGTTTGGACCCTTATTAGCAGGACCACCATGTGGAGGCAGGATCCGGACACTCAGGCAGTCCCCTGCGTTCACAGCTCCTATGCCAGCAGGAGGCCCGAACCTGGCACTCTCTGCCACTACACTGATGGAAGTTGGAGCCCACATTCTCAGGCTCTCTGCTAGGATCTCAGTCTTAGCCTACTGAAGTCAGGTCTGCCCTGGGGCCTTGAGAGGGTCCTCACGAAATCCCAGGTAAGAGGATGGGTATGGTGGAATTGGGGGAAGCTCACCACTGGAGGCAGGATCCAGGTGCTCTCAGGAAGTCCCGTGTGTTCTCAGCCCCTATGCCAGAGGGAGGCCAGAACCCAGCACCCATACCTGGCACTATTAGGGCTAAGAACTCATGTCTAAGCAGATCATAAGCCAGGACAGAGTTGAGTAGTCCAACAATGGCTGCACCACACTGGAGAGGCTGAGAATCCGGTAGTCAATCAGTCCATGAGGCTGGATGTCCCAGTAATCCCAATCTAGCACTGAAGGTCTGATGAATTCCAAAAGATCTCCTAGTCTTCAGTCTACAGCAGCAAGATTAATTTACCAGTGAGAGAAGGCAAGCAGCAAAAAGCCCAGCCTACTTTCTTATACAATACAGGACCTCATGCCCAGGGGTGGCCCTGCCCACAGTGGGCTGGACCCTTATCACTCAACAATCAAGAAAATGCCCCACAGACATAGTCACAGGCCAATCCAATGGAGACAATTCCTCAACTGAGGTATCCTCTTAACAAGTGTGTCAAGTTGACAACTAAAGCCATCCAGCAAAATATACTTGTCTACTTCATAAAGGGTCTCACAACCAGTTTTGTGATAAACTTGACAATCTTGCATTTGGATAGGTTTGTGGAGACAAAGCTTCAGAATATCGCTTAGTCATATTAGGTATTCAGTAAATTCCTGCCATTTCTAGAGGAAACTAGTCATCCAGAACGTAGAGTTAGGTGGGTCAGTTCAAATTTGATGGTGTCAGGCATATTGCAGTAACTGCACAATCCAAATCCTGTACCAGAATCCATGTTATGTGTGCAGTGACTTCTCCCTTTGAAGAGGCAGCTTGGATCCCATGTGACCCTTAACAAACTTGCACTTACAGTTCTCAAAAACATGTCAGTCTGTGCCTTACATTTTTTCCCCCATTTTGAAGAATGGAAGGAATGAATGAAGCTCCTTTAGTTGCTGCTACAAGAAAGCTTCATGGCTCTCAGATGGGGTTTTGTCTGTTTAAAGTTTGTACATAAACTTGTTTATATCTTACAAGTATTCTGAAGAAAGTATTCGGAATTAACATGATAATATCATGGCAGAATTATAACCAGAGCAGTCAATGGTAGAGGTAGCAGACAATAGATGATAGTTCCATTTATTGACTGTACAGCTTAGGTAAGGCATGTTATTTTTATGAGGTTTGGTAGACAGTGGTTAGGATTGAATGAGATAATGCAGAAAAGGCTTTTCATTGAGGGCTTGCTGTTCTATAAATATTTTCAGATCACACCAAAATTTACTGTTCCATGTTGGTTAGCTAACATTAAAGTATATGGTGGGGGCTGGAGAGATGGCTCAGTGGTTAAGAGAACTGGCTGCTCTTGCGGAGGACCCTAGTTCAGTTCCCAGCGCCCACGTGGTATCTGCCACAACAGCCTGTAACTCCAGTTCCAAAGGATCCTATGCCCTCTTCTGGCCTCTGCAGGAATGGCATGCACAAGGTGCACACATACATGCAGGCAAAACATTCATACACATAAAAATAAGATTTAAAATAAGTTTATTGTGAGCTTGTGACATAGATAACACTGAAGTTTACCATCCATATAACATCACATCTCTAGTGATGAGCAAGCCTAAATTACTAGAGCTAGTCATAATTTTCATTTCTTAGAATTAGAAATTATTAATAATCATTACAAATGATTGCTTGAACCCTCAAAACGCATGTTACAAATGCACATACTCTATATACTGTCTTAGGACCCATGAAATTACTAAGACTGAAAATAGCTGTAGATGTCTAAGTAACCTGACTTATAGCTCCTCCAGCTTCTTTCTCTGACCAGAATATGCAGTGTTAACATTTTAGTTGATATACAGCTCTGTATTTTTTTTTTAATTAGAAGAAGCATTTCATTACAACAGCATTAACCTATTCAATAACATTTTTCTGAGCTAGGGTACATCTCTTTCAAATTTGGCTGTACATTTTTAGGTTTACAGATGAATTATTACGCTTATACAAGCTCTGTATTTTTTTAAGTATATTAATTGGTTCTCTTAGGGTTAGACAAAGTGTCAAAGTTTTTCTTAGATAAAAATGAGTTAAGGATAAAGCTACTTCTCTAAGACCAAGGACTGATAGTATAAGAACTTTGTACTAGTTTAAATACTATAGATTACATATATCAATATGTACATTAACAGTAATAATAGTTCTTGTGTTTTCTTCCCATACATTGGTAGTTTTGTACATCCTTGTGGTCTGTATACCCAGATTTGTAGTAACACCATACTAGAAAATTAGAACCTTTTAAAAACTTCCATGTTCTGAAAAGAACAATATAATTATTAAGATATCACTTTCCTCAGGTGAATACATCTTTGTCAGACAAAAGACAAGTAGAACAAAATTTCTTTTCCTTATGACCAGGATTTTTTTCTTTTAGTTTCATATCTGGCATGCTTAGGTGCCAACCTCTGTTACATTAATTGGTTTTTATAGCTTATCTTATCAAAAAGGTGTACACTGAATACTTGCTTTAAGGTTACAGGTAATTAGTTCTGTCAGTGGCACATCACTTACCTAATTAGGTTCAAGTCCCAGAACCACAAAAAGCAAAAATAAAACAAAGCCTTTAGCATATGTCTTTAATCCCAGCACTGAGGAGGCAGAGACAAGTGGATATCTGTGAGTTCAAGTCCAACCTGGTTTACACGGGAAGTTCCAGGCCAGCCAGAGCTACATAGTGAGACCCTGTCTCAAACACAGAGGAGGGGGGAGGGGGGGAGGGAGAGAGAGAGAGAGAGGAGAGAGATTGAGAACACTCTGAGGTTGTTTTCCAGGATACAGAGATGGCTCCTTGTTTAAGAATATAAATTGCTAACAAAGGATCCAAATACAGTTCCCAGCACCCAAATCCAACTCAAAAGCAACCACCTTTAAGTCCAGTTCCAGGGGACCTAGTGCCCTCTTCTGGACCCTAGAGATACTGTACTCATCTACACATACATACATATAATTTAAAAAAGAAAATGAAATTACAGGTAATAAAAAGTAGCCATGTTTGTAGCAAGAAAAATTCCATTTGCTATCTTGAAAAAAACCTTGAAATACCTGAGCACTCGAATCTAACAATAGCTAATATAATGGTTTTCAAAATCAGTATTTCTGATAGGAATAAAAGTAGTGTTTTAAATCTTTGTCATTTATTAAGCAATTAATTTAAATATATTCATGTTTATTAATCACATTTTAGTTTCTTCTTACTACATTTGATAACCAATAAGCACCTTGTAGTTTATTGTTTTGCCTTCTATCTGCTTATATAAAGTGAAACCATGTCATTTAGTACAAAACGGACTTTGCCTGGAGAGAAGACACTGAGGATGATAGTGGTGTTAAAACATGGTGTAACAGATTTGCCTTACTGAACAGCTGTAGTTGCAAGGAAGGAATGAGTCTGATTGTTGCCATTACCCAGTTCTATGAAGTCACTTACATCTGTATCCTCATTAATAGGAAGATTCAGAGGTACATAGTTGGAGGCTTAAGAGTGATGCAGTCCAATTGAACAAAGAGTCAAATGACTAAGTGTATACTGCTGAAGAGAGTACAAGTCTAAGAGTAGGCATTACCCACAGAAAAGACTAGCTACCTTTGGACTCAAGAGCTAGATTATCCAGGTAATTCATGATTTCTATTTTTGTTGAACAACTACTATGTATTCAGGATTACTTCATCTCCAGAACTAAGGGTGTCAGCCTCTTTTCTTTCATATCCAAAAGAGGTTATCAGTCATGAAACAATAGTGAAGAGCCAGGAAAAGTTCATAGAGTTTTACTAAGTACTAAAATATATTCCAAGATGTGAGATCTGGGTCAGGTCTTGAACAAATAGAAGGTTTGGTTAAGCACAGTAAAGGACAAAGTTCCCTAGGTGGAAACATGCAGGAACAGATGGGACTGAGCCATGGGTATGTGGAATAAGAACCAAAGGATTATGCATTTGCCAATAATATGGAAGAGATCTGACCAACCTAACTTAAATTCAAATAAATCATCAACTCCAAATATATTCAATGAAATAAGCAGCCTAAGTACCTGTGAGTGTCACACGTGTTCCTGTGTTAAGATAGCCACCAGATACTATGGGCATCTTAACAGTCTTCTGTCAAAATGGGACTGTTTTTTTTCTCCTACTGTCTACTTATCGGCCTCATTAGAGAATTAAGAGTGAGGAGAAAGAAAACTGTTATTTTACAGTTCCAAGCTAGTTCCAGTGTGACATCACTCATATTTGTTCTTAGCTCTCTGACGCTCACTTTATCACTGTAAATATAAAACCTTGCTTAGTTATGAAATTCAAGTAATTTCATGTGAATGTGCTTAGAACAGCAGGAATTCAGCAAATGTTAATGCTTTCTTGAAGTTGTTCTGATGCTGAAGGGGTGAAGCACAGTAGTACTTCAGCCAGTAAGTTAAATGTCTTCTGATGTATATTAATGTAATCCATATATGCAGTGATGTCTTTTGTCCTACGTATCTGAGTAAACGCCACTTGGTTTATACATGGCGTCATTCATCATATTCCCTTCACTCAGGTAGCATATAGAACTTGGACTGTTAGGATGATAAATGCTTTACTCAGTTTATAGTCCAAACAATATTACAAAATTTTATTTGACAGGTTGACAATTTGCTTGAAATTTGAACTAAAATGCATTATACTTTTTTTTAAACAGGGTGCTACAAATAAAAACTGATGAGAAAGTGGATTTGTCTGATGGGAATACAGCAAGCTGCCCTTTGAACCCCATTAAGATGTGCCTTAATCATCCTATTGAATGGAATCTGAATTTAACAGCAGCATCTCTAGCAAGCTGTACAGTTCATAACCAAAATCTCAAAAATGAAGAGAAATAGTTTGTAGTTCTTCTTGCACTTTTTTTTTTTTGTATGTCACTATTTTCTTCTGAAGGTCAGTTAATTCTGAAATATTTCTAGTCCTGTGATTTGTCTTTATATTATACCATTAGCGTTAATCATTTTGACTAAAGTCCTTCGCATGTTTTTTTTACATATTTTACATAAGACCATTGTAGAATTTTGCAGTACAAACAGATTTTGATGTTTCTCTTTTTAATGGTGAATTTTTTATACCCTAAGTTTAAATATTTAAATGTCTTCAGTTTTATTTCTGTGCAGTTTTAACATATAACACATTATGTAATTTAGAAGGCTAGTATTGTAAAGATGTGTGATAATGACCTAACCAATGAACAGTTGTGTAACAGGTGGATATTAACTACCTCGAAGCAAACTGGTAAAAGGCAAAGGCATCACTTGGAAGTATGTCTCTTGTAAAGTTATATATGTATAGAAAAAGATTGATCAGTTTATCAAGTAGCATGTTTTCATTCATAGAAATCTCAGTTGATCAGTTCTCTTTCTGTAATTTAAACCTCTCATCTGTGGGCCATAAGAGAAATGGCACAATTGCATGTTTACTCCTCAGCAAGTCTGTGCCTCACAGTAGACAAGAACACTGTTTTAAGTTAACAATTTTGAATGAAAAAAATGGTAACATCTGTTGGTTTTATTGTATTTTAGCAATCTACTTAAAAGCTTACCAGGATATGTCAAAGCAGGATTATATCCTTATTAATGCTAATAATGCAAAGCACACTTAAAATATGGCTATTGTATCTAAAATCTAAATATTAAGAATACTTAAGTTTTGGTGCTTACGATTTAGTTTTCCTATGTCAGAGAAAAGCAAGCTTTGGTATGGTGTTTATATAAAGATCATGGCTTCTTTCCTTTTTGATACTCTGGGCATGTATTAAATGGGATTTTAGTTTACTGATTCTAAAGACTTTTCCTTACAATATGTTGTATACCACTGTGGTCCTACTTATTTCTATTCCTTCCCCAATTTTTTTTGTAAATGGAAGGGATTTAACAAGCGCTATAATTCCTAAGAAATATGAAGCACAGGAAAGGATGGAGTCAAGCAGAATGAAGAACATACACTGGTTATATCATTACCTTATCTGCCATTTCCTTTTGCTTAAACCTACCATGCTCATGGATTAGAAGAATTAATATTGTGAAAATGACCATCCTACCAACTTCTATTCCTTCCCCAATTTTTTGTAAATGGAAGGGATTTAACAAGAGCTATAATTCCTAAGAAATATGAAGCACAGGAAAGGACGGAGTCAAGCAGAATGAAGAACATACACTGGTTATATCATTACCATATCTGCCATTTCCTTTTGCTTAAATAGAAATCTTGCTTCGTAACTTCGACTCCTTTTCTGAGTTCTGTAATGCACATACATATATGTATATAGTATAGCATTTTGGTTTTAAAACCCACAATTTTATCTTAGTGCCATCTCAGAACATTACCTGAAACAAATGACCTCTGGTAAATAAACCTAAAGAAGCACAATTAATAAGACAAATCCTAAGAAAGAAAAAAGGTCATTATCAGAGGAATAGTAAAAGGTATTACACTGGGATGGCAAAAAGAGGCTTACTTTCATACAGTGCACGTTTCAAAACATTTAAGTTTCATAATAGTGCCAATTACTTCAAAAGCTACCTGCAAGCGGCACTGAAGCAGTGGTCACAAATCAGCACATAAAGAGGACTTCCTATCACAATCATGTCCTGCTAATATTGTTTATTAGTCAAGGTAAATTGCATTTTGTTATAACAAAAACCAAAATGTACCTTCACAATTAATGTATACGTAGACATCTCCCTAATTCAGAAACATCTATAAAAGTGCTACCAGATGGAAAAACTTTAGGAAATTACCCATGCAGGTAATATCAAATAAATGGTCAGTATAGGAATCATAAAACCATCAAAGCCATGATTTAAGCTAAATGAGGAGTGCTTTGGTTTATTCTTCTGGTCCTCACTGGTAATAAGCTGCTTTCTCTATAACTACTTGTATGTATTTCATTTGCCCTTGAAAATGTCACTTATTAGATGTCTGCGACATTTCCACCTATATCTATTATATCCAATCTTTTGAAATGCAAACTTCTAGACTAGTTATACTCAAATCTTCCCAAGATGACATAGTTTCATAAAAATAATCTGGGGCATCTCTATAAAAGCAGGCTCCTGACCCACCTCACATTAGATCAAACAAATCTGAACCCATTCAGATAATCTTTGGATCACAATGACAGATGCTGTCCTAGAGTTTTAAAACAAGTCAAAGTCATGTGGCATCACTCAACAAAGTCTTCAGGAAGACATCAGGTATTTTCTGATTTTAATACAAAGGCAACTATTAAAGCAAAGAAGTAACTTTAAAGGATTCCATTTCCACCACCTCTCTTTAACTTAGGTCTTCACTGAGAAACTGTGTAAGGTTAAGTTTACTTTTTTCCACTGCTGCTATTTTGGCTCGTCTCGGTAATCTCATCTTCATTTCTGATTGTGGTTCTGGAACATCATGATCACTAAACAAATGTTGAAAATATACCAGTTTAGACATAATCTTTAAAACCACATTATTTATAAATAAAACTTTTTGGTTCTGACATTTTAATTGTGTAATTGATAACCTGATTCCATTAACTAAGTTTAAAACTAAAAAATAGCCGGGTGTGGTAGCGCATGCCTTTAATCCCAGCACTCGGGAGGCAGAGGTAGGCAGATCTTTGTGAGTTCAAGGCCAGCCTGGTCTACATAGTGAGTTCCAGGACAGCTGGTGCTACAGCAAGACACTGTCTCAAAAAGCCAAAAAAAAAAAAAAAAAAAAATTGAATGGTTGTGGTGACTCACACCTGTAATCCCAGCACTCAAGAGGCGGAAGCAGGCAGCTCTCCGTGAATCTGAGCTCAATATGGAGTATACAGTGAGTTCTAGGAAGCCAGGCCTTCATAGTAAGACCCTATCTCAAAAACAAAAATAAAAAAAAAAAAGGAATTTACAAAACACAATGAATGGCAACTATCTAGAGAAATGAATCATAGGAAACATAGCTCATTTTAAAAATATTGTATAAAACAGAGCTGGGCATGGTGGCACATGCCTTTAATCCCAGCACTGGAGAGACAGAGGCAGGTAGATCTCTATGAGTTTGAGGCCAGCCTGGTTTGTAATGAAGCTTTTAATTACATAAGGAGCACAGCAATTATCCTAAAGAAGGTTGTGAGAACAACTGAAAAAAGAAAATATTAAGTTCTTTTAATTTAGTTTATAGATTACTAAAACATTGTAAAATCTCCTCCACCAAAGCACTTAACCACTAAACTTAAGTTTAACCACAACTTAAAATTAAAAAATATACACAATACAATACCAATGATAAATGAATGCAAGATAGGTAGAAACTTTTCAGGTTCAACCATACCTTGACAATGACACAGGAAAAAAAAAACAAAGCTCTATTAAAAAAAAAACTAATGTATTAAAATTATAGGCAAAATTTTTCCATCATTATAAAGGTAAAGAATCTAAATGCTACCTAAATCAAATGTTTGCTAATTCAAGATGAAAAAAGTCTGTAATAAAAGGTCTGTAATAAAAAAAAAATGGAAACTGAGAGCACATGTTAAAATTACCTAATACTAATAAGCAGAAGTACAGAAGCTTTTCTAAGAAGTCAAACATTCTTGATATGAATTCTAGACTATTATCAGAGTCATACCTATTTATAGATTTTACTATCTTATGATACACTGAGTTTCTCTTGAAGAGGAAAATTAGAATTTTCTACTTCTGAATAAAATAAAAAAGGCTTCTTCTATATAGTGTAGACACACAGGGCATACCTTTCTGAGTCAGCCTCAGTCTGACGTCTCCTATTGGTCCTAGATGAAGCGGTCATTTTTCTTCGTCCTTAAAGACAGTATAAATTATTATCAAATAATTTATTAACTCATTTATTAACTGCTTCATGTTTCTAAATCTAGTCTCCAGGCCATCTAAATCCTTTATTTTCAGTATAACAATATTCTTTAACATGTTTCCGTATTTCAAGTCACCTTGATACCAAACCATCAATACACCATAGAGGAAAAAAAAAAAAAGAATTATAATTTATATGAATTTCTTTGGATAAGACTGATAATAAACGAGTTACAAAGAGGCAAACTTTAATTCACTGTTTGTTGAGGGGGAAAGCATATGAAAAACATTTCAGGCTGGGATGATAGTTCAGCAGGTAAAGTGGTTCTTTTCCAAGCACCAAGGATCTGAATTTGAACCCCAGAACACATATAAAAAAGTCAGGCATGGTGGTACTTATATCCCCAGCATCAAGGAGGTAAAGAAGGGCCGATCCTGGAGACCCCGATCCTGGAGACCCCTCTCTAGCTAGCCTAGCCAATTTGGTGAGTTCCAGGTCAGTGAGACTCTTGTCTCAAAAACAGGTAGACTATGACTAAACAGCAATACCCCCAAGACTGTCCTCTGCCCTCCACGTGAATGTGCACACCCTTGTATACATACTTATGCATACATGAACCCTGCACACACAATTTTCTAACAGCAGTAGCACAGCGTATATGGAAAAACCAATTAAAAGGCAACTTAGGTCAATAAACAGTTCCATAATGGAGCATATATATACACATATGTATTTTATACATAACATATATGTGTTTTTTATATATGTTTTTGTTTTTAAACAGATTTTCAGTATGTCGCCTAGCTAGACTAGCCTCAAACTCATGGGCTCAAACTATTCTCCAGCAGTCTTTGGAATAGCTACAATTACACTCTTGCATAACTAAAACCTGGCATCAAATAAAATACAGCAAGATAATGAATGCCTTCTTATAAAATATTTAAACTTATACACAGAAAATTCAATGTGTTCTTAAATATAATTCAACGTTAACGTTAATAAAGGAAATGAACCTTTACATATGAGGGTTATTTGCTAGATATTTTACAAGATTAAGAGGTGAGGTCTGAGGGCTGGAGAGATGGCTCAGCGGTTAAGTGTACTGACTGCTCTACCAGAGGACCCAGGGGGTTCAATTCCCAGCACCCACATGGCGGCTACGAACCATCCTTAACTCCAGTTCCAGGGGAATCCAATGTCCTCTTCTGACCTCCATGGCATTGCATGACACGGGTGCACTCACATACATGCAGGCAATACACTCATACACATAAAATAATGAGATGGCTCAGTGGTTAAGAGCACTGACTGGTCTTGCAGAGGACCTGGGTTCAAATCCCAGTACCCACATGGCGGCTACAAATGGTCCTTAACTCCAGTTCCAGGGGAATCCAAAGCCCTCTTCTGACCTCCACGGCATTGCACAACACGGGTGCACTCACGTATGCGGCAGGCAATACACTCATACACATAAAAAAAATAAGTTTATAAAAATTAAAAAAAAAAAAGAAGTGAGGGTCTGGGGAATGCAGCTCATTTGGTAGAGTGCTTGCCTATGTACAAAGTCCTGATTCAGTCCTCAGCACCATGTAAAATAAAGCATGGTAGTTTATGCCTGCAATCCCATCCTTTAATCAAAAGCTCAAGGTCATGCTCAGCTACATAGTGAGTTTGAGGATAGACTAGGATACATGAGACACTGTTCTACAAAAAAAAAAGACAGATGAAATTTGGCCTGTGATATTCCTCATTTATAAGAATAAAATGTAGCATGAATACATTGAGCTTGGACTATTAAAAAAAGATAGAGTTCTCATAGTTTATTTTATAACTAAGATTAATCTGATCAAAACCAATTGTCTGACACTTGAAAACTGTATACCCTATTGACTTTCATATATTTTTACTCATTATTTGTTTGCTTTCACTAAAGCATGTCTCCCTCCAAAGACATCCAAGAACGTGGAACTAATTTGGAACAATATTCAGTAATTGATATTTAAATAACTAGTTTGTTATGAAACAATATTATGGCAAAATTCCATTCTAGAAAGAATTAAATATACTTGAAAGAGCCATAAAAGTATTTTTCAAAGATTAAAATCATGGTTGGTTCATGGGTGGTACTATTTTCTTTATGGTAGGTCTGCTTAGATGTACGTTCTTATTCTTCTGTAGTAAGCATGCATTGCTTTTGTAATAATAAAACAATAAAAAGTTCTTGAATTTCAGATGTTTACTACTAGGGGATCATTTGGACAAACATTTATTTATTCCAACAAATCCTCTATTATTGGATACCCACTGGGAATTAAGATAGAAAATAAAAATGAAATTAGGGAAAGGAGATGAAAAAGAAAACAAAAACAAAAAGAAATTCTACGAGAAATGCTCAGTAATACAGAGGAAAAAACAATAATATAAAACTATTCTTTAAGCCGAGCATGGTGGCACACACCTTTAATCCCAGCACTCCGGAGGCAGAGGAAGGTGGATCTCAGTGAGTTCAGTGTTAGCCTGGTCTACACAGTCCAGGCCAGCTGAGGCTACAGGGAGACCCTGTCTCAAAAAGACCAAAAAAAAAATAAAAATAAAATAAAATAAAATAAAATAAATAAATAAAATAAGACTATCATTTAACCTATTCTTAATTTTACCCAAATAGTCCTTTCTGTGACCTTCTATATATTTTTCATTTAGTCAAAAGCATTTGATGCATTTGATGATTTATTTTATAAATCTTTAGGCAAACAGCAAAAATTCCCATCAACTGTAAGAATGAAAAAAGAAGATACCTAAGAACTTTACAACTTTTTATTCCTAAGGAAAGAAAAGGTAAAGAAACTTGCAAAGTTACTATTTTTACATGAAAACAGCTGTACTACATGATCCAGTCAATTCATGCATTACCTCTGTTGGTCTTCTGCTGTGTGGATTTCGATGCTTGAGTTCCTTTTACATCCCTCAGAGGTGTCATATAGACTTCTTTATTCTTTTCTACCAATGGGAATCACACAGAAATGCAAAGAAAAGATAAGTCTTTTGATTATTTGTTTTAAATATTTATTATTTTAATTTCATGTGTATAAGTGTATTGCTTGTGTGTAGGTAGGTATACTCATGTTATGCAATGCCCATGGAGGTCAGAAGAGGGTGTCGGATCCCTTGGAACTGGAGTCATATACAGGTGGTTCTTAGCTGTCGTGTGGGCACTGGGAATTGAACCTGGGTCCTCTGCAAGAGCAGCCAGTACTCTTAACCACTTAACCACCTCTCCAGCCCCATAGTTTTGTTTTTAAGTAAGATTAAAGATGATCATATATCATAAAACAAGCTGCTAATAGTCCTATTAGCAGCTACTGAACCGTCCAAAAAATATGAATACCACAAAATGAAACTCCTGGCATGTTGGTTAATGAGAAATGTACTCAATCATATTGAAAGGTATAATAAACACATCATTAACACACTTTCTTGAGAGGATTAATAAAAGGATTTTCATTTCTGAAATTCAACCAACCAGACAAACAAACAAACAAAAAACCTAAGTAAAGATGAAAAATATAATTTTGTAAATATTCAGGTCAGTTACATGATTACCATCTTCATTTTGAAGAACAGCTGTAGTTGTGCTGACATCTTGTGCTACTAGAGCTTGGTCAAATTCTTTACTTCCTTTTCGTAACTGAATCGTGATTTTTTCCAATGCTCTCAGACATGTCCTATCTTTTACTTGCTATGAAAAAAAAGAAAAGGGAAAGAAACTTTTCAAATACATTTTCTAAGCTTTCAAGGTTAAATGCCAATATCAAGTTCTTAAAAAATATAGCTGGGCATGGTGGCGCACGCCTTTAATCCCAGCACTTGGAAGGCAGAGGCAGGCAGATCTCTGTTGAGTTCAAGGCCAGTCTGGTCTACATAGTGAGTTCCAGGAGAGCTGGGGCTACAGGGAGACCCTGTCTCAAAAAGAACCCCCTCAAAAAAAATTATATGAAATTCATGAAGGAAATCGCTATCTCAAATGAATAGTCAGAATATACTAATAACTGTTGCCATTTAATACAAACACCTAAATTCCACTTTGATAAATATGAACACAAGCTAGTCAAAGAGTGATTAAGAATGACTTACCTCCAGAATCTCATCCAGTAGAACCAGAAGATCCTTTGTAATATTGCTACTGAGTTCTAAAGAACTCAAAGCTTTTGTATAAACCCGAATTTCTGGTGAGCATGGACTTGTTAAGATCTCATTACAAATTTTTATAGCTAAGTTATCATGTACGGTTAAGGCCTAGAAAATGAAAAAGAGAAACCCTTGTAAAATTCAAATGTCAATACAATATAGTTCTATACATAAACCAAAACATTTCTAGCTGTCTTGTTAAAAATCTCAAATGCAAAACGTCGAAAACTAAGTTTAACTCCTCTCTACCTCCAAAACTGAAGGATCTCCCAGTTGCATATTTTGGAGGATGGAAGTTCCCAGCTGATAAAATGATCCAGACTGATGAAGTGGGCCTTGTCCAAACTCACAGTACTCTGCCCTAGGGGTCAGTCCACATCCAGTGACTAGCCAACCAATGCAGAAGTACCTCAGTGCAGCTTGCTTCAGTTATGAGCAACTCCAAGGCCCATCAATTGTCTGTGGGATCAGATGAAGCTCCTACTTTCATGGTAATTCAGTGTGGCTTATGCTCCAGCTTACTCTGCTCACTCAAAACTTCTGTGACGTCTTCTGTTATTCATACTTAAAACTGTAGACTTTTCTTGGATTCCTTGATCTCTTGCCCCAAGCTCTTTCTCCAACTCTTCTTGTCAGTTCACCTCATATAACCACCAATGACCATTAAATGAATCTTTTTAATAAGTAGATTTCATCCTATTAACCCTTTAATCTTAAGGTGTATATACACAACTGCACACAGAGCCAACTCCAAATTTCCAACCTTAGTCTTTAAAATGAATAATCATCTATATTCATTATCTTTACACATACATCTTTCCTTTCTACTTAGATCACTTCTCAAATCCCAAGTAGGCCCAAGTGAATTCTACTCAAATGAGTTTTAAAACTAATGAAGCAGCCAGTCTGATGGTACACACCTGTAATCTTAGTTACTTGGGTGACTGAGGCAGGAGAACTGCAAATTCAAGGCCTACCTGGACTAGGAGGTAAGTTCAAGACCAGCATAGGCATCTTAGTAAGATCCTGTCTCAAAATAATAGTAAAATGAGGACTGGGTATTATAGCTCAATTGGTAGAACACTTGCCCTACATGTGTGTGGACCTAGGTTTAATCCCAGTATTGCAAAAATAAAACTACTCATGCTATACTCATTCCTTTCATGAATTTTATCCTTCTCTAAAGTCCCAAAGCACTGGATAGCTCACTGCTCCTTAACATATTTTGCCTAATATCCTTTGTAATTCTCTTCCCAATAGTGTGTCATACTGTGACTTGAGCAGAGTATATAGTCACTAAATACCAAATGAATATGTAAACAGAAGAACAATACTTTCAGTTGGCATCTGCAATCATTAAGACATCAGATCTCTTAAGTGTTCAACCAAATGTCATTAAAGGATTTTAAAACTCAGTTTGAATTTGTGGATTCATTTGCATTTGACTAATATTCATCAGCATATAAGCCAAAATAAGCTTGAGGTGAGTCTTGCCTTTGAACTGTCCTTCTCTGTATTAGCAGCATTAAGAAGTAAGCCAAAATTTACATTGCAGACTTAAGTCCTAAATGACACGGATCATTATTTTTAATGTTACCAGCTAATACAAGGTGGAGAGAAGAGTGCTGTGAACAATGCATTTTTAGTAACTTCTAGATAGCAAAATGGTTTCTCCAATTTCCCAAAAGATGTTTTTTGACACTTGTTATACTACAATATAGACAAAAGTCTCAAAATGAAAATGTAGCTCCTCATGATTTCAAATGAGATGGATTCTTTAACCAAAGCGACAGTGAGCTGCCCACAGGCCACCCATATACACACCTGATAATCTTGGGAATTCTTATCCTGAGGCTTTAATCCACTTGGTCTTGTCAGATCAACAAGCAACTCAGCAACATTTGTGATATCTACTTCAGCTAAAGGAGATGATGCAGGGGCATTAGCCAGTGTTTGCAGAGTTGGAATAAAGGCTTCTTCAAAGCATTCCTGATTAGTCCTATTGAAAAACAATGTGAACCTTCAGTGACATTCAAAAAGGCCAGGGATGTCTGACTGCAGAGGATCAGATCCTACTGACCTCTTTAGCTCTACCTTCAAGCTTCTGAATAAAATTTGACCAAAAAGAGGGGAAAAAAAAAAGAACAATCAGAAAACACAACTTGCAAGTATAGTGGCAAAGCATTATCTGAGGAGAAATGCTTAATTCTAAAGAATGTATATACAACTTCTCCATTTAAGATGAGGTACATTTTCAGGCAGAGATAAGAAATGTGGATAAATAAAATTTATTATATTCTTATTCATCCACTGAAATAAAGCATATCAACAACAGAATGATAAAGATTTAATTCAGGTGTCTGAGTTAGGGAGAGGCTGTTAAATCTGACTTCAAGTAAGATTTTGATTCAGTGACTCAGTACCTGCTTGCATAAGCAAATATGGGGAAAAACACGCCTAGACAATGTCGAAGTCGAACATCCTCTTCAGTCACAGGGTTGTACCATAACAAAACCAGACGAGAAAGAATCCTGCTGCTGACCAAGAGCCCAGAGAACATCAGCTTGGCTAGTCCTTCTGCAGCTCCTGTCCTGAGTTCAGACACCTAGAAAAATGACATTCATCACAGAAAATTTTTTTACCATTATTTTCTTTCAAAGCTTCCATGTGATATATTTTTTTAATTTATTATTTTTATTTTATGTGTATGCATGTATTGCCTGCATGTAGATAAGTGCACCCATGTCGTGCAATGCCCACAGAAGAAAGAAGAGGCTGTTGGATCCCCTAGAACTGGAGTTACGTCCAGACAGTTGTTAGCTGCCATGTGGGTGCTGGGATTTGAACCTGGGTCTTCTGCAAGAACAACCAGTGTTCTTAACCAATGAACCATCTCTCCAGCCCCTCATGTGATATTTTTTAAAATTTATTTATTTTATGAGTGTATTGCCTGCGTATATAAGTGCACCCGTGTTGTGCAGTACCCATGGAGGACAGAAGAGGGCATCAAACCCCCTGGAACTGGAGTTAGCTATGGTTGTTAGCCACCATGTGGGTGCTAGGATTTGAACCTCGGTCTTCTTCAAGGACAGCCAGTGTTCTTTACCGATGAGCCATTTCTCTAGTCCCCATGTGATATTTTTAAATAACTATCAAAAATTATTCAAGTTATGAATTACTGAAAGCAGAAGGATCACTACAGGCTTGAGGCCAACCTGGACTACTATACAGTTTTAGAGAAGCCTGGGCTACAGAGACTTTCTCAAAAAAAAAATAAATAAATAAATAAAACAATTACAGTGAATAGTGTTCAGAGGAAAAATTGATAGTAAATATATACTTTAAAAAGAAAAATCTCAAATCAAGCTGAGTGTGGTGGTGTATACCTTTAATACTTGCACTTGGGAGGCAGGGGTGGGCTGATCTCTGTGAGATCAAGGCCAGTGTGGCCTACATAGCAAGTTCCAGGTCAGCTATGACTACAGGGAGACCCTGTCTCATAAAATAGTAGTCCAGATCTGCCTCAAAAAAATAAATTTTTAAAAAATCTCAAATCAATAAATTTACACCCTAATGAACAAGAAAAGCACTCCATGTTCAAGGATTGAAAACTTAACTTTGTTCTGAAGGCAGTATTAGTCAATGCAATGCCTAAAAACTTTCAGTGAATCTTTTTGTAGAAATGGAAAAGCCAATCCTCAAAGGAATATGGAACTAAAAGGAATCTTGAATAGCCAAAACAGCAATAAAAGTGAAGAATGAACTCAAGCTTCTTCATTTCACCTCCTGGGCATGGAAACACAAGCCAGTAGTCCTAGGACTTGGGGAGGCTGACTCAGAAAGGTTCTGAGGTCCAGGTTTGTATAGGCTATCTAAGGAGTCCAAGGCCAGTCTGAACTACATAGTAAGATACTGTTTCAAAAATTTTTAAAAATCAATAAAATAAGCTACACCCCAGAAATCAGAGAGGAACTGGCATAAGGACAGATGAAGGGATCATTGGAAGAGAGCTGAGAATTCATCTATAACTAATCCCCAACAAGCATTCCAAAATAGTTCGAGCTGAGAATTCATCTATAACTAATCCCCAACAAGCGTTCCAAAATAGTTCTTCAGCCATTGTCACTTGGACAATTCCAACAGGCTGAACAGTGAAACTACTTTTACCTCACAACATTTACAAATATTAACTGAAAATGCATCAATAAGCCAGGAGTGGTGGCACTCACCTTTAGTCCCAGCACTGGGGAGGCAGAAGCAGGCAGATCTCTGTAAGTTCAAGGCCAGCCTGGTCTACAGTGAGTTCCAGGCCAGCTCAGGCTAGAGGGGAGACCCTATCTCAAAAAGACCAAAAAAGACCAAAAAAAAAAGAAATCAATAGCCTAAATATAAAAACTAAAGCCATAAATTCTCATGATTTGGACTGTGGCCTAATATTCTTAGATACAACATCAAGAACACTTGGGAAACACAGATTAGATTCCATAATCCTTTAAAAAAAAAAAAAAGACAGTAACAGAGGACATGAAGTTGAGGGGATAATAAACAACGTATGGGAGAAGATGGGGGAGAAAGCCTGAATATGATCAAAAATTTTCAAAACTTTTTTAAAAACACAACAAAAGGACTGGAGAGATAGGTCAGTGGTTAAGAGCTCTTGCAGAGGACCTGGGTTCAAATCCCAGCACCCACATGGCAGCTAATAACTGTCCATAACTCCAGTTCCAGGGGATCTGATGCCCTCTCTTCTGACCTCCATGAGCACTGCAAGACACGAGTGCACCTACCAAGATGCAGGCAATGCACTCATACATATAAAATAAAAATAATAAAAAAGTATTTTGCAGGATGTGGTGGTGCATACATTTAACCCTAGCACTCGGGAGGCAGTGGCAGGCAGCAGATCTCTTGAGTTCAAGTCCAACCTGGTCTCAAAAAGACCAAAAAAACCCAACAGTATTTAAAAAAAAACACAACAAAAAGTTTCATCACAATTTTGAAACATTTCATGTCTAGAGAAATTATCAAAAAGGTAAAAGAGACAATCTATAGCATAGAAATATTTGCAAACTATGTGTCTCTATTATATAAAGAACTCTGGAAGACACTCCCCCCCCCAAAAAAAAGGGCTTAAAAACAGACTTATACCTTGAAAAGACAGTTTTCCAAAAAGATAAATGACCAGGCAGGTAAAGATACTCAGCATCATCAGTCATTAGAGAAACTCAAATGAATCACAATGAGGTACAATTTCATAAATAGTACAATTGCTATTTTTTTTTAATGTAAGGTAAGTGTTGACAAGGATGTAGAGAAACCGAAAGAATTAAGGAGGAAATATATAATGGTTTGGATGCTCTAGGAAACCGTTTGGCAGGTCCTCAAAATGGTCCAGCAGTCCACCTACAAAGAACTGAAAAGTACTTAAGAAATGCATGTCTATGTATGTTCACAGCAGTACTGCTCACAAGAGCCAGGAACAGAGCTCAACTGTCCTTCAAAAGATAAATGAACGAATTGTGGTATATACATAAAAATGGAATAATATTCAGCTACAAAAAGGAATGAGGTATTGATGCAAGCAAGCTACAATGTAGATAATAAATGAAGCCAAAACAACACAAAAGATGATATATTGTATGGTTGCATTTATCTACAATGTTCAGAATAGTAAAATTCACAGAAACAGAGGGTATGCATCCAGTGGCTGGTGAGAAGGGGAATAAAGAGCAACTGGGTAGTTTTTATCTGGAATGATGAAATTGTTTTTAAACTTTGAGAAAGTATCTACACTCTACTGTGAACATACTCAATACCAATTAATTATTCACTTTAAATTGTTAGTTTTATTAAGTCAACTCCATCACAATGAAAAGATACAATTATTATAAAACTTTTAAAATAGTTAAAGGTCTATATAATGCTGCAAAAATGTAGTTCCAGGGACCCCTAAGGAAAATTATTTAAGCTCATTCATGTTAAATCTTTTGCCTTTTACTCAATATAAAATTAAACTATTATTTAAAATTCTTGGGGGCAAAACATAAAGCCAAATCCAAAATCATCTTACAGAGTAAAAGATGAAAAATTAATAAAATCCCTTTATTAGTCCTTTGTTTATATTTCAATTCTTTGCATGCCAATTTGATAGTGAAAAACTGAATGATGTGAAAGTTAAAACATTTTAAAAAGCAAATAAAATTGTGTCAAGGTTTAAGTACAAAAATTAAATATAAACAAAAACTATAAAAAACATATGCTGCAAATGATGTCCTATAATCACAGGGCTGAATTATTTCTTACCTCACTGTCTAAGAAATCAGAAAGGAGTTTCAGGACATTCTTAACTGTATCAGTGTCCTCATCTTTTGCTTCTTGTTCATCATCGTCACTTATTTCTATGCCTTCACACTGAATGGCCTTAACTTTTTTAGTTTTAAATGGTTCAATTCCAAATGTCATCAGTTGATCAAAGATTGCCATTAAAGCACTTAATTTTATTGTGACATCATCAATTTGCAAAACCTATAATGAAACAAGCCCCACCAAAAAAAGTTCAGTAAAACAATCAATTCGTAAATAAAATCAGTAAATATCTTTTTTATTAAATTTCAATAAGTGTTAGTGCATAGAAAACAACACTTTTTAGATGTATAATTAAAATTTCAATTAAAAAAAAGATATACATTTATTTTTTATCAGTCTTAGTCCTTAATTTAATCCTGGAATTAGAAAAAAAAAAATCCTAGAGTCAAAGTCTGGCTGAATTATATTGTTTGTTCCTTTTATTACAAAAATAGAAAAAAACCCTTCAACTATGGTCAAGTTTGATCATTTTTCCAAGATCCAGAAAAACCGTCTAGTTACACTGAAATCTTTTTTGCTACTTATAAAGAAAATACTGTAGATTAAAGTGAATGAGAAGATTTGTTATATCAGTACTCTCAAGTTTCAATGAAGATAAATTTTTTACTCTCTTAGCTTATTAAATTCAGCTGCAAACTAGACTCTGCTATAGAGGTGAACCATAAAAAATCCAGCAGTTTGGGGGTTAGAGAAATGGCTCAGTTGGTAAAGTGCCCACCACACATAACCATTAGGATCCAAGTTCAGATCCTACCCGTATAAGAAGTAGGATACACGGCTGTGCATGCACTAGAAGGAACTTGTTGGACAACCAACTCAGCCAAATCAATCGAGGAGCTCCAGGTTCAGTGAAAGGCCCTTGTCTCAAAAGAAGTGGGGGCAGGAGGGGACTGGAGAGATGGATCAGAGGTTAAGAGCACTGGCTGCCCTTGCAGAGGACCTGGGTTTGGTTCCTAGCACCCACATGGCTAACAATAATCCAGAACTCTAGCTCTAGGGGATTCAATGTCCTCTTATGGCCTCCATGGGCATGGTGCACTTAACATACATGAAAGCAAAACTCATATACATAAAAAAAATCTATCAAAAAAAATTTTAAGGACAGACATTGATGAAGATAACATCAACTTCTGCACATGCACAAACATAAGAAGATTAAGTCTATCTTGAGTTAAAAAATACGAAATTCCAAAATCATGGGAAGAAAAGCTCAATATTTCTATCATGAAAGATTAACCATTATTGGGGCTGGAGAGATGACTCAGTGGTTAAGAGCACAGGTTGTTCTTGCATAAGACCCACGTTCAAATCCCAGCATCCACATGACGGCTAAAACCGTCTGTAACTCCAGTTCCACAGGATCCAACACCCTCTTCTGCCTCCATGAGTATTGCACAACATGGGTACACTTACACATATGCAGGCATAATACCCACAAACATTTAAAAAAAAAAAAAAGACTAACCATTATTATTCAAAGTAGCTTTTCCTTTAAAAATAAACAAGTGCCGGAGAGATGGCTCAGTGGTTAAGAGCACTTGCAGTTCTGGCAGAGACCCAGGTTTGGTTCTCAGCACCCACATGATGCCTCACAACTGTCTATAACTCCAGTTCCATGGGACCTGAATGCCCTCTTCTGGCCTCTATGGGTACCAGGCATGCACATGGAGCGCATACATACATGCAAGCAAATACTCATACACATAAAAATTAAAAATATGGTTTGGATAGATGGTTCAGCGGTTAAGAGCACTTGCTGCTCTTGTAGAGACACACATACATACACACGAATAGACATAAAAAGAAAATAAAATGTTAAAGAAACCTGTATGTCTACAAGATTCATTCATTTCACTTTCCTCTGGTCTGAGCCCAAATACTGACGTATGACCAAGACCTTCATCAACCAACAGTCCCTCTGTTCCCTTCCTCATATTCCTGATGCCCTGCTCTATTTTTATCTCATATACTACTTATTTTTCACTGTGTGTTTCTCCTTCAGGAATTGTAAGCTCCAGCCACACAAACTTAAGTTGATTTTCTTCATCACTTACCTACTCTGTTTTCCAAAGCATAGAACAGTGCTAGCACATAATATGCACCTATACCAGATATATGATTAATCATAAATTGTTATTTCATTTTTCCTACTAAGATACCTTGGTAAGAAATCAAGATACGGTGGTTAGAGAGATGGCTCAGAAGATTAAGAGCACTGGCTGCTCTTGCAGAAGACCTGGGTTCAGTTCCCAGCAGCCACATGGTGGCTAACAACTGTTAACTTGGATTCTAGTGGCTCTAACGTCCTCTTCTGGCCTCTGTTGGCACTGCATGCATGTGGTGTATTTACAAACATGCAGGCACTCATACACATAAAAAACAAATAAAAATAAACCAAAGGGAGAAAAATGATATCAAGATTAAATAGTGAGTCCCTAAAGACTGTCTATACTCATCAATGAACATCTGAATATATTCAAAACATTAACATTATCACCAGAGATACAGAGCATTTTGGGAAAAGGATATGAGAGATCTTTGCCATAAAATAAATCCTACCTGCAATAATAACATAAAGTGTTTACTTGCAAAATCATTATTCTGTAGTCCACAGCATCCCAAGCACAAAACAGCCATATTTCTTACTATAGGATGAATGCTTACTATTCCAGGAAGAATCTAAAATGAAGTAGAAATTAATTTTGACCAGGCAAGAAATTTACAATGACATTAAAATCAAAACTA
The DNA here is from genome assembly GCF_000622305.1 of Nannospalax galili. Lineage (NCBI taxonomy): Eukaryota > Metazoa > Chordata > Mammalia > Rodentia > Spalacidae > Nannospalax > Nannospalax galili. Next base: position 2,424,247 of record NW_008331789.1, read on the forward strand.
TAATTTCCCTATGATTTTGTAGGGCTACTTCATTTTCATACTGCCTATTAACTTAAATAATTCTTTTTATTTTTTTCAGTTAAAAAATGAAAAAGAGGCTGGGTGTGGTGGCACATGCCTTTAATCCCAGCACTCAGGAGGCAGAGGCAGGAGGATCTCTGTGAGTTCAAGGCCAGCCTGGTCTACATAGTGAGTTCCAGGACAGCTGGGGCTACAGGGAGACCCTGTCTCAAAAAAAAAAAAAAAAGAAAAAAGAAAAAGAGGTAAATATAAAATTGATAAAACATAGATGCAATCTCTGTGAGTTTGAGGCCAGCTTGATCTACATAGCAAGTTCCAGGACAGTTGGGGCTACAAAGAGACCATGTCTCAAAAAAAAAAAAAAAAAAAAGATAGAACATAGCCAGAGGAGTTCCTTTATCTAATCCCACATCTGCTAAAACTGATTCAAGGGTTCCCAATGTTCGGAGTAAGATGAAACTCCTTAATATGACAGGTCCTCCTTCCTGATGTTTTGTATTTTATGCACATTCTATTCCCAGCATTTAGTATATATTAAGCACTCAATAAAGATAAGCTCAATGAAAAATTTATATTTTATTTAAAGCACAGTAATTTATAAAAACCTTATAATTTGCAATCTAAATACTGTATTACCATTCTTCTGTTAGTCTCTTTCAGCTGGTTTACCATACTTTTAACCAACTGAGCTAACCACAGATTCTTCCTATATTTTCTGAATTATTAGGGAAGCAACTCTCCTACTAAGCCACACACACTCATCCCCCCTTTCAATAGTCTTAGATTTTTATCCTCTTTTTTTTTTTTTTTTTTTTTTTTTGGCCTTTTTTTGAGACAAGGTCTTCCTATAGCTCTAGTTGACCTGGCACTCACTATGTAAACCAGGCTGGCCTCAAACTCACAGAGATCCGCCTGCCTCTGTCTCCCAAGTGCTGGTATTAAAGGCATATGCCACCACACCTAGCAGATTTTTGTGATATTTTTTTTTCTCTTCTCTTTTTGAGACAGGGTCTCTCTGTAGCCCCAGCTAGCCTGGAACTCAAGACCAGGCTGGCCTTGAACTTACAGAAATCCGCCTGCCTCTGCCTCCCGAGTGCTGGGGTTAAAGGCGTGTGCCACCACACCCAGCAGATTTTTATAGTTTTAAATCATTAAACCATTCAATTTTGTATATTTTCACTCTCTCTCTCTCTCTCTCTCTCTCATGTGTGTGTGTGTGTGTGTTTGTGTGTGTGTGTATGTCCTTCCCAAGGAGTAAGATTTCATATCACAATCACTGGCTATTTCTCATTAATCCCAAATGAAAAAATCTGGAGAGAGAGCTTGGTATATTCAGAATTTGCTTGGGTGAGTAGTATAAAGAGGGGGAGGAGTTCCTAGCTTAGAAAGCTTAGGGAAGGATTACTTGAGCCAGGAATTCAAAGCCAGTTAGGTAACTGTCTTAAGGAAAAAAATAAAACTACTAAGCCAGGCGTGGTGGTACAGGCCTTGAATTCCAGCATTTGGGAGGCAGAGGTAGGCAGATCACTCTGAGATGGAGGCCAGCCTAGTCTACACAGTGATTTTCCAACCCAGCTGAGGCTACAGGGAAACCCTGTCTCAAAAAGACCAAAATATAAAATAAATAATAAAAATAACAAAGTTCTACTACTGTAGACTCTAGCCATTCAGACTATTGAACATTTAAAATACAACTAGCCTAGACTGAGATGTGCTATAAAATATAGCATGAACAACAATGTAAAATATCTCAACAGTTTTAATCAGTAAATAAGTAAATGACCAAATCTTTACATTTGGTAGATGGGATATGCCCTAATACATTAAAATTGCCTTCACCTTTTTGTTTTTAAATCTAGACATACTTGCTGCTAGAGAATTTAAGGTTACATATGGCTACACTCCTATCAGAAAGTGATATTCTAGAGTTTTATATTACTTACATGCTAATGTCAACACAATGGGAATTACCTATGAGTTTAAATGTCCTTTGAATACAATAGTAAGCACCCACACATAGTCATGGCCTCTCTTAGCTACTTGGGAGACTAAGACAAGAAGATTGTTTGAGCCCAGGACTTCAAGGCCAGTCTGGGCAATGTGGCAAGACCCAATTACACCATAAGATAATGAAAAAAGGGAAAGGAAAGAGAAAACATAAAAATTGTAACAAATTCCTTTTTTCTTTAATATTACTTTTTTGTTTTACCAAGTTTCTCTTCTGAACCATTTACCAATACCACCAGTCAGAGGTACATTAATATATCCAGTCACAAAAGACACTGCAAATTAAAATACTGTCAATATTCCAGACGACCAGAAGTATCTGTTTATGAGAGACTTAAATGTTGGAATGACCTATCATAGCAAAAAAGAGCAGTTCATGGAAAACAAATTTATGAAATTCTTGGTATACTTTATGAAAGCTTGAAATTATAAATAAAAAGAAACATGAAGATATCTTTAAAATCTTACATTGTGTTTTCTGAACCACATGCTAGTTAACAATTCATTGTGTTACACAGCACCAAAACCCATGATACATCTTAAAACTACTACATTCAGCAAGAGAAACTGTTTCCTTTATGAAAACTGCCAAAGAAGCAAGTTTTCATTTGAAAACAAAAAAGTCTGTATGAATGCAGCCAAATGCCTCTCACTTAGAAAACGGCCACCAGGAAGGGACAGTGCCCTTTATTAACTGTGTGGCTTCTATCTTACTGGATCGAGGTCTCACTTCAGTTTGTAGAGTGCTTCTTTTTGATCAATTATAAAAGACTGCAGTCATAAAAGACTGCAGACTACAACAGCAAAAATTTTTGACTGTTAAAAAAATAAATTTATTTTTCAAATGAAAATTATTATAAAAGTGGAAATTACAATAGTTAAGGAAATAGAAAAATAAGCCAATTACGATCTGAATCTTCTGACTACGGCTCCAAATTAATAATACAAATATCTATATAAAATTTTCAAAATTTCTGTCAGCCAGATCCTAACACAAAATTTCCCAAGTTTCTCTACTAATTGAATAACCTCAAACATAAGTGGCAAAAATAGGTGCACAACTTAGCACTAATTACAAAATTATACACTATGGTCAACAATATAATTTATTTGAGGATTATTAGTGACTTGCAAACAATTTACTGTTTCTAGACTAAACAAATAAATTATAATGTATGACTTAGTATAGCAGGTTAAAACACCTCTGGGATTTCAGAGCAAAATTTACCTCTAATTTTTTTTTTGTATCCTCTGTATTTTTAACTTTACAAGTTTACGGTGTATCTCTTCTGTTTCTTCACAATTTTTTCTCAATTTTCAAATGCTATAAATTTATATCAGCCAATATAATTATCTAACAATATAAAACTGCTTAGTTCTATGATGCCTTAATTCATTTCCTATATAAAGATGACATGTTAACATCCGCCCAATTCCTATCTTACTAGTAGGATTACCAGAGAGCAGCTGGGCATTCTTATCCTACCAAGATATGTTAAGTATAGAAGCAGGAAGAAGGGAGACAGAATCATCCCCAAACTCCCTCTTAAAATGAGATTTTCTTCCGATACGTAAAATAGTTTATTCAAAATAACATGCAATAGGCATTTCATGAGATAACAATCAGACAGTCATAAGGTTTCAGTGCTCACACTTTAGAGACCATGCAAGCAATCTGAACCCTGATTTCATTTCAAGGAATCTTAAAATACAGTACTAACTTTATATATTTTGTGGCATGTAGTGTTCTAAGTGGTAAAATTTAAGACATTTAATCTAAATGTTCCATTTTCCCTTAAAATAAAGGAAGACATTTTAGTAGGAAAAGAAAAACAAAAAGCAGTGGCAGCTGGAACAAATTCCTTACACAAGGTATACAAAATAACCTTCTCAGTCTTTCTATACAGCAAAAAATCCCCTGAAGTACTGCTAGTATGTTTTAGTATCTACTCTACTAACAAATGAAATATTCGTCCTCTTTCCAGTATAATTTTTTCAAGCTTTTAAAAACATTAAGTTCTGGGACTGGAGAGATGGCTAAATGGTTAAGAACATTGGTTGTTCTTGCAGAGGACCCAGGTTCAATTCCCAGAACCCACATGGCAACTAACCACCATCCATAACTCCAGTTCCAGAGGAATTCAACACCCTCTTCTGACCTCCATGGTCATTACACAACACACGTGCACTTATGAACATGCAGGCAATAAATTCATACACAAAAAATAATAAATACATATATAAAAAGTCCTAGGTCCTTTTTTTCCCTTAAAATTTTATTTATTATTTTTATTTTATGTGTATGCGTGCATTGCCTGCATGTAGGTAAGTGTACCAGTGTCGTGCAATGCCCACAGAGGTCAGAAGAGGCTATTGGATCCCCTGGGACTGGAGTTATGGATGGTTATTAGCTGCCATGTGGGTACTGGGATTCAAACCTGGGTCTTCTGTGAGAACAACCAGTGTTCTTAACCACTGAGCCATCTCTCCAGCCCAAGTTCTAGGTCCCTTACATACATTATCTCATTTAATCCTCACAGTATGAAGTAGTCAGAATAGACATAGTTCAGCATTTGTTTTAATCAGATGTGTAAAGAGGCAATCTTTATGAACCCTAATGAACACATTATATGATAAGAGAGAGGAGTATAAAGCCTCAAAGGCCACCAGTGTACCAAAGATTCAATGATCCCATTCATGGTTGCACCAATACCAGCTGAAATGGACATCTGCTTCAAGAGTTCATAGCACAAGATAAGACACTTCTGTAATGTTTCAGCATCATTCTAAAAAAAGATATAAAACATTCAGCATTAGTAAGAACATCTTCTGCCCATCCCTTACACAATCACTTCCCACAGGACTTTGTCTAAGGCATATTGTCATTCTAGCCTTTATCTCCCTAGGCAATCTTACCCAACCATGCACATCCATTTTTCATTTATGAACTAGCCCAGCTATCTTCAAATTCTCAAGTTCTGACATAAAATTAATATATATATTTCCTCTTTAATGTTCCAAAGGCTCTTCAAATTCAACATGTCCAAAGTAGAACAAAGTTGTTACTCAAAAGTTTCTTCCTCATTTACTCCATCATTTTCATATTACTACCGTCTACCCAACTATGCAAAGCAAAAGACCTAAGCTACATTCTGAACTCCCCCTTCTTCATTTTTATAAACCCTAAATGACTCTCAAATATGTCATTTCTTTTTGTACTCACTGTACCATCATTTCAAGCCATACATCTATAAGTTTGCCAAGGATTATGCCTCTCTAGGCTTTTGTAACTATCCATATTTCCAAACACTAACAATCCTTCAAACACAGAGTAATCCTAGTCCTTAAAATACTAGTGAATCCACCATGGTCTTTGAATTACTCAAAAAGAAAAAAAGAAAAAAGGCAGATGCTTTTGTTTTTTTTAAAGATTCAAATAAAAAATACTGATAAAAAATCATCCCATGAATTCTATAAACTACTGCATAAATGCTATAGTGTAAAAAAAAATTAAACAAGTGTTAACTTTAAACAATTCATTACAAGTAAATGGGTATGTAATATAAATATGACCTAGGTTAAGAAGATTCCATTCATATAACATTCTCAACTAATGGCTGAAAAGAAACGCACATGGGGGCTTTCCATAAGTTAATCTACATGCGTATTCACACTGGAAGAAAGGTCTGCCAACAGGTACCTGAAACTGCAACATCATCATTTATTGATAATATTTAACACTGAAGAGTCAAATGACAACGGCAACAGGATAATGGTGAGCCCACCAACACAGGGCATCAGTTCCTAAGCCCAAGGCCCTACTTTCCATCATCTACTCATAAGTCTTGAGCCCATCACTCCCCTCCTCAGCTCTTCCCATCCAGGAGAGGTCTTGGGAGGCCTCAGCTCACAGGAGGGCTGGGATGGATCAGCGATGCAGCTCCTTCAGGAAAATTCTTTGGTCCTCCCCCTGCACACCTATCCTCAAGATCCCAGACTAATCCTAGAAGAGCAGGCGCTCAGCAAAGCTCCCTGAATGGGAAGCAGCAGGCACTACCTCCTGCTTCTCCCAGCTGTGGCACAGCAGCCCTGTAACTTCCACCACCCCAGCCCAGAATGTCAGCCCTGAAACTCCAGAGCTCTGGTCACACTCCTCAGAAGGAGCTAACCAGAGTAGCTTACAATCTAATGCTTAGTGCTTGTAACTGTAACAAACTGAAAATGTCCAGATAATGTATCAGTCACAAACACTGTCCTGTCACCGAAGAAACCAAAGGCCTGACATGGGAAACAAGTACATAAATATAAATAAAAAAGTCTTAAACCTGTAACAGTAGCACAAAATATTCATGATTTAGGTACTGAGCTAAAAAATCATTATCACTATAATTAAAAACAAAATAGTCACTAAAACAAGGTCAATAGTTATCTTAAGTAGTGGGCTAGCTGCGGAATGTCAAGGATCCACTTCCTTTAAAAGTGATAGAGCTTTTCTATCAGTTTGTCTTATATTAAAAACACTTTTAAATCTACTACATTAAATACATTGTAATTTGGTCACTAAAAATGTTTTACCTAGTCACTTTGCACTTTAAAAATGCTATTAAAAGTCTTTGGCAAAGCCATAGGGGAGAAGAATCTGTCAACCACTTCTAGACCTGGGCACCTGCCCTGCCCAAGTCAGCCCCAGAGGGCAGGGTCTGCCAGGACAAATGTCTCTTCCTAGATTTCCAGGGACAGTTTCAGTGCTGACCAGCAAGGGCTCAAGTACATAGCCCTAGACACATTCTTGACAGAATCTGAGCCATGGGCCCAAGGCCAAGATGTTGGGGGCCCTGCCATTGCTTCAGGAGCTGATGAGGGTGCAGCAGAGCAGGGATAGTCAGGCCAATGAAGCACCATGATTGTCACATGGATGAATTCTGATAACTGCACATAAAAATACCAGCTAAAACTGTCTCCTGGGACACAGTGGATAAGAAAATATGAAAGGCTGTTGGGTAGACAGTGGGTATGAACTCACATCCTGACATGGGTGGCACTGGAAGCAATTTTGACACTAGTAGCACAAGGTATGCTGTGGCCTCTGCACTGCTCACTAGGGAGGGAGTAGAGCCTGGCTATGGTTGCCATGAGCAGGGCTGGCCCTTGCAGTAGGGCACTCGGGAGCACTGGCTGCATATGGTTTGCAAAAGACACAGTATTGGCAGGGCCACATGACAGTGCTGTGGGCCCACTCCCAACAGGCCTCACACTGCTTGGCATGGAGTTGGAAGGTCACCCCATGCACAGCCTCCAGGTCCAGGCACAGCTGGCTCTGCAAGGAATGCAACTTGGGGAGATACCACCCAAGCTCTGCAGCCTGGGCAGTGAGGGCAAGCCCAGGCCCTCAAGTTCTTCCTGCAGCTGCTTGATCTGGGTCTCCACCTCCTCTTTCTTCTGCAGGGCCAGCTGCCAGTCACTGTCTGCCACAGGAGCTCGCCCTGTAGCCTCCTGGGCCTCTCTGCCAGGCATCACAGGCCTGCTTCACTTGCTGCCAAGGCTCTTCCCATTGCCTGATGTTACTCTTGGCCTCATCTAGCTGTCACCTGACCAGTGCCAGGGTCAGGTCCAGGACTGTTTGGACTTGTATCCAAGGAAGCCGAGGCACCACAGTTCAAAATGGGGATAGGCTAGGAGAGAAGCTACCAGAAACAAAGTCCCAGATCCTTCCACGGACACCTTCCAAACCTGTTGGGCCAAGGTCACACCATCCTGCTCGTCTAGGTCTTTATCTAAGGACACAATATTTATGACACTAAGACAAAGATCTAAGGCAGAACACCTGGGGAGGAGGGAGAAAGATGCGTGCCTGCTACAAAGCACTGAGTCATGACGACCCACAACTTGGTGCTGGGCTGACATAAAGCTGAGGTCTGCCAATGCCACTGCTGCCAATCACCGTGTCTTTTGTTTTATCTTTTAAACAGGGTCTCTCTAGCCCCAGAAGGCCTAGAACTCACTATGTAGATCAGGCTGGCCTCGATCTCACAGAAATCACCCGCCGCCATACCCTAACATATTCTTTGATTATGTAAGGTCTTACATGACCTGGTCCTTAATTACTTTTCCCCTCGATTCTCTCATAATTCTTACATAAACCTGGTTTTAAAGCACAAGTCTTTATTTAAACTCTTACCCATCATATATGACATTATAACATCCACAGTAGGCCTTTAATTACTCATTAAGGAGAGATGACACAAAGTACATTAAAAGTACAAATTCAGAGCAACTGTTTAAAGGACCAGTGTGAATTGGGGCAAATAATCTACCCTTATGAAATGCAAATAATAGTATGAAACTTCACAGGGCTACAATAAGAATCCTGAATTCACATTTGTAAAGTGAAGGTGTGATCACCTGACTAGACCACCACAGGAAAAAAAAAAAAAAATTCTCTGTTAGGTTCTATGTCTATTATGGTTAATCTTGACTCCAAGCTGATTGGGCTCAGAAGCATCTAGTAAAACACATCACTGGATATATCTGTGAGGATATTTCCAGAGTTAATTAGGGAAAGAGGAAGATTCACCTTGAAGACAAGTGGCACCATCCTATAGGATACAGGCTTGAGCATAATACAAAGGGAAAAGGAAAAAGCAAACAGCTAGCAAAGACATTCTGCTGCTGTGCCATCTACCCCAATGCACAGAACTTCTGGAACCATGAAATGAAATAAATCCTTCCCATAATTTTTTAAAATACCTATCTATCTATCTGTCTATCTATCTATGTATCTATCTATCTATCTATCTATCAATCATCTATCTATCATCTATCTGTCTATCTAACGTGTATTTTCCTTGAATGTATGCAAGTACACCCAATGCCTGCAGAGGCGAGAAGAGGACATCAGATCTCTTGGAACTGGAGTTAAGGACAGTCTTTAGTCACCATTTGTGGGTGCTGGGAACAAACCCAGATCCTCTCAAGAGTAGTCATTGCTCAGCATCTCTCTTACCCATAAAATTAATTTCTTAAATATTATCTCAACAGCAATGAAAAGTCTATTACATACATTAGTTTTATTCAAATCTTAAGTTTAAACATTTCTTCCTCTGGGGAAACCAGTAACATTCTACACAGATTACATAACTCACAATAAAACTTCTATGGTTTCCCGATCATGCCATCTACTTACTATACAGTGTTACAATTATAATATAATATGACTTTACTAATGTATTTTTTCTGAGGGGCTCACAGAGTAGGGATGGTTCTAGGGATCAAACTCAGGGCCTTGCATGACAGGCAAGCACTTTATTCCTGAATTATATCTCCATCCTTTGGATTTTAGAGGCAGGGCCTTACTTATATAGCCCAATCTGGCCTTAAACAATATCCTCTCTTTGACTCCAAGTGCTAAGATTATAGGCATACACCACCACATTTGAAAGTTTTAGATCATATTAATTTTTGTTTAAATTTGTTTCTCAAATTTAAAAGCCTATAATAATTAACAGTTTACAAATAAAATAAGCTACTAGCTATGAAAGTAAATGAAGTCATTCTCGCTGGGAAAGGGAGGTGTTTGGGTTAAGATACAGTTATGACTAGAGAGGTTAAAAGATATAAAATAAATTCCAAAGCTCTCATATACAGTAAACTTTCCTATTTCACATTATCTTTCTAAGAATGTTCTAGGGGCTGGAGAGATGGCTCAGTGGTTAAGAGAACTGACTGCTCTTGCGGAAGACCCAGGTTCAAATCCCAGCATCCACATGGTGGCTAACAACCATTCATAACTCCAGTTCCAGGGGATCCAACACCCTCTTCTGACTTCCATGGGCATTGCATGACAAGGTTGCACTTAAACACATGCAGGCAATACACTCATACACAAAAAATAAAATTAATAAAATATTTTTAAAAAAACAACAACAACAAAAGAAAAAGAATGTTGTAGTAAGGGGCTGGAGAGATAACTCAGGCGTTAAGAGCCCTGGCTGCTCTTTAAGAGGATCTGGGTTCGATTCCCAGAACCCATATAGCAGCTAATAACTCTACATAAACTCCAGTTCCAGGAGATCTGACACCCTCTTCTGACTTCCATGGGGATTGCACAACACAGGTGCACTTACATACATGTAGGCAATACAGTCATAAAATAAAAAAATAAAATATTAAAAAAGAATGTTCTAATAAGCAATCCCCAAACCAAAAGTACAATTATAAATATGTTCACTACAAAGGCAAGAACCTTAAAAGTCAAAATTAAAAGTTAATATTAAACGTAAGACTACCATTCTACCTTATATTAAAATAAATTCATGAACAAAGACATAGTAAGTTCAAGAGATTCATATGTCAGGGCTAGATAGAAGGCTCAGCAGTTAAGAGCCATGGTTGCTCTTACAGAGGACCAAGGTTCAGTTCCCAGCACCCACATGGTGGCTAACAATCGTATGTAACTCCGGTTCCCGGGGATCCGACACCCTCTTCTGACTTCTGTGGGCACTGCAAGACAGGGTTATACTTACAGGCAGGAAATATACTCACACACATAAAATTTTTTTAAATAGTATATCTTTAAAAAGAGGATCATTTGTTAACTAAGTTAAAAGAAGACTGAAGGGGGCTGGAGAGATGGCATAGCAGTTAAGAGCATTGACTGCTGCAGTAGAAGACTTAGTTTGGTTCCCAGCATCCACATGGTAGCTAACAACTGTCCATTACTTCAGGTCCAGGGGATCCAACTCCCTCTTCTTACCTGGGCATTGTACCCAGAAATACTTGAACACATAAAATAAAAATAAATAAAAAACGTTTTAAAAAGAAGACTGAAAAGCTTTAAATATTGCTAGATATCAAATGTTCCATGAAAAAAAAAAAAAAAAAAAAACCCAACAAAGATGCTTGATTTCTTTTTTTGGTATTTTTGAGACAAAATCTCC